>NC_143586.1:161637818-161969064 GCF_048544385.1 Mastigoproctus giganteus | reverse complement strand
CGAAATTAAATTACATAAGAATTCTGTTAATGTTCGCCGACCATTTCTAATCTCCGCTTCGTGGGCTTTTACGCACATGCATGAAGACAAATAATCCCTATTTAAGTTTCATGCTCACCCCTATTCGGTAATTTTCGTTCCTGTGATCACGACATATGGTCAAAGTGTTGTCAGCTTCAGGAAGGAAAATAGTTTTGCAATTTTTTTGTTAAATTTTTTTAATTTATTTAATTTTAATTCTGTTAGATTGATTTTTAATTACACTACCCGGCAAATTTTTTTTTTTTTTTTTTTTTTTTCATCATACCTCTGGAAAAAAGTTGGTTATTCTGAACAAAATTAATGTCCTGATTATGAAAATATCTTTTACTTCTGTTACTTCTACATCAAAAGATATATACGCATTTTTTAAATGCCTTGTTTTTATACAATATCAGCATACATGGTTGTAATTATTACACAGAATATATGTTACTTAGACATGTTTCCCACTCAATTATTTCCTTTCGTACTCCAGATTGCTTTCCCATTTAAGGAACCAACAGTAATCTCCCATCATGGCAGAGTCCCAGCGATCTTGGTATTGTTTTTTCATTGCAGATACATCCTGGTGGAAGCACTCTCCTTGTTTATCACTGACATCTGCTAAGTTTTCAGGAAAGAAATCCAGATGGGAATGAAGGAAATGCATTTTCAATGACATTCCGCATCCCACGTTCTTGTAACATTTCAGCAAGTTTGTCACCAGTTGCTCATAGTCCTCTTCTTTTCTCTTTCCGAGGAATCCGAAAGATACAACCTTGAAAGATCTCCATGCAGCCAGCTCAACGTCATTCAGGTTTCTTTGCAATTCTTCATCTTTTAGCTTTCTTATTTTAGGACCTATGAAAATTCCTTCCTACAGCTTTGCATGAGATAAATTTGGAAACATTTTCAGTAAATATGCGAATCCTCTGCTTTCTTTATCCAGTGCCTTGATGAAATTCGTAATCAGTCCAAGCTTGATATGGAAAGGGGAAAGAAAAAACTTTTGTGGATCAACCAATGGAACATACTTTACTTTGCTTTTGCCAGGAATATATTCATCTCTCTTGTCCCACATATGTTGTTGTACGATATAGTGTTTGGCTGTTGCACGACTATCCCACAAACACAGGAAACAGCAGTATTTTGCAACCATCTTGCAACCCAACAAGCAGTCCAATCACTTTGAGATCACCACAAATATTCCAACCATAGTCATTGTAAATTATAGCATCAAGAATCTGGGACATACTATCGTAAGTTTTTTTCAGGCCAACAGCATGAACAAGAGGGAATTGAAGTATTTCCATTATGAAGCAATACTGCTTTCAAACTTAGCTTTGATGCATCAATGAACAAACGCATCAATGAACGAACAAGAGGTATTGTGATCAACATTCAGATCGTGCATAAGGCCAACGATGCCTTTGCAGACATGTTGTTTTCCGTTGCAAAACTCTTCATTTTGCTTATGATATATTGTAATGTTTGCACCTTTGCCGAGTAAGTTCCACTGTTGTAGTCTGGATCCAAGTAATTTAGCCTTCTCTTTGGGTAAGCCCAAGTCTCTGATCAAGTTGCTTAATTCTTCTTGTTCAATGTAGTGTGGGGCCTTTTCTTTTTCTGGCTCATAGTCCAAATCATGTGAATTACATGGTTCCATGACATCTGGTAAAACGATTTCTTCTGTACCTTCATCACTACTTCCAATACCCCAAGATTTTGGTGGCACAAGTACTGGCAGTTCTTTACCATGTGGCAATGGCCTAATTAGCTGATGGGATAATTGATGCAGTGCTTGCTCTTTTTGGAAATACCTTTTATTTTTGTCATGCAGAAATAGCAGTCGTTGAAATGATTCTTGGGCTCGCACCACACCATAGGGACAGCAATAGGTAATGCTCTCTGCTTGCCATATAACCACAGCTTTAAGTTCGTTGTACAAGTAAAACAAAGATATGTGGAGCCCAATTTTTTTCTTGGTCACCGACCTTGCAGCCAAAGTACAATAAATATGCAACTTTTGTGTGGCCCCAGGTGCCAAGCGATTGTGACTGAGCGATGCACACGGCCCACCCACTCCAACCTTAATCACCGACAGCATGCCACTCTTTCCTCTATAAGAAAGGACAACTCCATCGTTGTACTTCCCTCTGACAAGGGACATCGTACCGTCATACTAGACCGGTCGGCCTACCTAGAAAAAGGCCTGGTCCTCCTAGAAGATCCCAACATCTGTGAGCCTATAATGGGATCCGCCCATCAAAGTCTTAGGACATCTGGAGTCATACGTTAATAAACTTGTCTATGCTGGTTTAAAGCTAAGAAAATTTCTACTCTGACTCTGTGGCTTCTTCATGCTACAGGCTGCCAACTACCCCAGTTTTATGGCCTACCTAAAATCCATAAGCCAGGTGTTCCTCTCCGGCCCATAGTGTCCTGCTGCAATGCACCTACATATGAACTATCCAAATATATTGCACGATTTCTTATACCTCTTGTAGGAAATACCACCCACACCATCACTAACAGCGGCGAGTTCATTCACCTTATTATAGAGCTCAATTTCTGTCAATGAGGTTATGGCATCATTCGATGTAGTGTACCAAGAGACTTCTAGAAACTGCACCAAGAGGCTTCTAGAAAAAGACCCAGACCTACCAAACAGAACATCACTGTCCACTGATGACATCAGTACTGCCTTCAACCTGTGCTTGTCAGGCAGCATCTTTACCTTTGAGGATTCCTTATACCAGCAGGTACATGGTAGGCCATGGTCACCCCTGTTAGTTCCGTTGTGGCCAACATCGCCATGGAAGAATTGGAAGAGCAGATATTCCTGAACCCACCAGTACTATTACAACATGGTGCAGATATGTCGATGACATATTCGCCGTCATCCCACGTGGCTCTGAAGCAACATTGCTAGAATATCTCAATTCCTTGTCAATGTTCATCCAGTTGACTCTAGAGTTAGAAGTAGACAGATCTCTCCCATTCTTGGATGTCCTGGTAAAACACATGGGCCCACATCTAGAAACCTCAGTAATAAGCCAATGTGGTGTGGACAGTTCACAAACTACAGATCCGGCCATGCCCCTAGCCATCTCAACAGCACTGCCCGCACTCTATTCTCCAGGACTTGGAGCCACTCCAGCACAGATGAAGCTAGGCGCAATGAGATTTCCAGAGTGAGAACAGACTTGATCAGTTGTGACTACCCAACAAACATATTGGACAAGTGCTTATTACAACCGCATGAGCTCGCAGTCCACCTGAGACTGCCACCAACTCAGGACAATGTGCCTACATTCCCTACTGTCCAGGCATGTCAGGCCGGATCTCAAAAATCCTCTGTGAATACCACATAAAATGCATGCAGTTGCCTGGTAAAAACTTACATTCTCTAGTTTCCAACGTAAAGACTCCGGTCGCCCCTTTCTTACGCAGCGGTGTGGTATATCACATAGCCTGCAAAGATTGTAATAGCTGCTACATAGGACGGACCTCGAGACATCTTCAAGACCGCCTCGCGGAACACAACAGATCGATTCGCCTTGCTGAGACCAACCAGTTCGCAATCACAGAGCACTACTGGTCAACCCACCATGATCTCAATCCCAAGTGGGACTACAAAGTAATTTACCATTCCCGACACTTTCGAAACTGCCTCTGGTTAGAGTCACTCAATATATTATGTAATGCAGGAGCCATGAACTGCTATAAAGGCATGAGACTACACCCTATCTTAGAGGCAACTGTTTTAAGTGTAGATAAACACCGGAGGCAAAAGTACGCGCCTACCTTGTTACCTCGCACGGCTCACTGCACGCACAACTCTGTGTCTGTTAAATAATTTATCTGTAAAGTTTTCATTTGTTGAAAAAGAGGCACATTCGGCCTCGAAAGCTCCAAAGTCAATTAAAATATTTTACTGGATATATGCATTATTATTTGTATCTCTATGGATTCCAGTACAACAGGCCCATTCACTCTTATGCAAAGTACTGCATATGGGTAGCAATAACCAATGAGAAACGTACCAATTGTGTGGTACTACACTCAGGGAAGTGGAAAGTGAAAAAGACCGGGTGGTGTAATTGTGTGGTCAAATATGAAGTTCGCTGAACAGCGCAGACATGCTGCCAAGGCTAATCATGGAGTCTTGATATATAGGAATTTTGCTAGCAGGGACAGGGAGGTGAACATCCCGTTATAAATGGCAATGGTCAGGCCACACCTAGAGTACTGTGTACAGGTCTGGAGGCCTCATTTTAGGTAGGATGTAGAGTTGCTAGAACAAGTACAAAGAAGGGCAACAAGATTGGTGAGGGGAACAAAGGGATACTGTTACCAAGAAAGGCTTAAGTTCTGCAAATTGCAGTGCCTGGAGAGTAGGCACCTGTGAGGTGATCTGATTGAGATGTATAAGGCCTTGAATGGCTTGAGCAAGCTGAATGCTGATGGTATTCTTTCTCTTGCTCAGATTAAGAACCTGACTGGGCACAGATTCAAATTGAGGAAAGACAGTTGTAGAATAGATGTGCGGAAATTTGCCTTTAGCCATTGGGTAGTTGATTGGTGGAACAGACTTCCATCTTTTGTTGTGGAAGTTGATAGTCTAAATAAATTTAAGGCTGAGCTGGACAGGCATTGGGGAACGAATGGAGGCGATGAAATGGGAGAGTTTTTTTTTTTTTTTTTTTTTTTGCTGAAGCTGCATAAGCTTACTTTCTTCCATCGTATGCCTCTACTAATGTTAATGCTGCTGCTAACACATGGCCTCAAAATTGATAATGTTGCAAATCTAGAAGGATACACTGAGTGATCATTGAATTATGGCCACTCCTATGAAAACTGAATGCGACACGTTGACCATGTGTGGTACGAGGGTACGCAGTTAGTCGACCTACATTGCATAGATAAGGTGTCAATGGTTCAATAGGTAGTAAAATTCTGAGCTTGATAGGTAAAAGGAAGGATTTATCGGACTTTGATAAAGGACAGGTTGTGGGAGCTTGATGAGCTGGTGCCTCGATTTCCCAAATGGCTGAACTGGTGGGGGTGTTCGAGAGCTGCCATTGTTAAAGTGTACCAGGACTGGCATCGAAATGGTCAAACGACGACCTGACGGCAAAACTGCAAAGGATAGCGAAAGGTTGATGTTAGAGGTGAGTGCCTGGTCCGACAACTCACACAGGCGAACAGGCACAGTACTGTTGAAGAGTTGACTATTCTTCTGTAACCAAATACAACATGGACCAACTCGGAACAATATCTGGCATGACCATACATCATACACTCACACATATGGGCTATACCAGCAGATGACCCCTACGGCATCTTCTCCTAACCAAGGTTCATCGGCGTAAAAGACTTGCCTGGTGCAAAGAGCTTGCAAGTTGGACATTAGAAGACTGAAAGAAGGTGTGCTGGTTGGATGAGTCACATTATTTACTCCACACCGTGGAGAGTTGTGTAGGATTTGGTGTCAACAACATGAGGCTCTTGATCCATCATGCATGGCATCAAAAGTGCAGGCCGGTGGAGGTGGTTGTATGGTGTGTGGTATGTTTCACCGGGAGGAACTTGGACCCCTGGTACACGTGGAACAACATATCACTGGTTTCCTTTATTGTCAACTGCTTGCTGACTATGTACACCCCACTATGTTACACTTTTTCCCAAATGGCGATGGTGTCTTCCAAGATGACAGTGCACCAAGCCATCGGGCACTTGATGTGCACTAAATATGGATGATGCAGAAAGGTCAGGGAATGACAACTGCATATCCCTGGAGCAATATGGCCTTAGTTGCTAATGCTCGTAAAAACCAAATAACAACAATAACAACAACTTGATGTGCAGGAATGGTTTGATTAACACAGTTCTGACTTCCATCATATCGATTGGCCTCCAAACTCCCCCCGATATCAATCTTATAGAGCACTTGTGGAACACTATGGAAAGGCATATCAGACATCTGGATACCCCAATCACCTCCATACCTGCATTGCTAGCTACATTACACAGCTTGGTTGGCCATACCTCCCGAACACTTCTGTCATCTTGTTGAATCAATGCCACATCGGATAGCTGCTGTACTGAGGGCACAAGGAGGGCATACAAAGTATTAGGTAGGTGGTCTTCACACAAAACTGGAATATAAATACTTTACCAGACATTAATTTTCAACAACTGTATGCAGTACATAGAATGCAGTATCTCATCACATACCAATATATACAGACAGATCAAAATCAGAGAACCATGTAGGAGCATCAGCAGTATTCCCAGACGTTACACTGTCACACCAACTCCCAAAAGAATAGTGTCTACACTGCAGGATTAGTAGCAGTTCAGATAGCCCTGGAGCATTTCAAAACCACCTACCACTTGAGAACAGTAATATACTCTGATTCATTAAGTGTAATTCAATCCATACAAAACACAAACAATATAACCCATCCAGTATTCTGGAAAATTAAACAGATACTAACAGACTTCACAAAGAAAAAACAATAGATACTTTTCTACTGGATACCAGGACACAAAGGGATAAAAGGAAATGAAGAAGTGGACAGAATTGCAAAATCAACCACTAACCTTCATGAACAATCTTTCGCAGTTCCACATAAAGACTACAAGCCAGTCATTCAAAATAGCTGTCTAACCCAATGGCAAGAACACTGGCAAAAGCAAACATTGAATAAATTATATGAAATAAAACCAAAAATTGAGCACTAGAAAACGAGCAGAAGGAAATCAAGGAGAGAAGTTGTTCTGACCAAACTGCAGATAGGACATACACATTTCACAAACGGTTATCTACTACATGTGGAAGAACCCCCAAGATGGCAAGCATGCAATGCTATCCAAACAGTTAAACATAAACTGATAAAATGCCCAACATATGAAAATGATCGACAACGGATTTTTTTATCATTATATAAAGGAAACCAAATCATTACCCTTAAAGATCTTTTGGTTGACAAGGAACACATATCAGATATTTTTTAGATTCATGCAAACAATCACCTTATACCATCTGCTGTAAATAATAATATAATACCATAGAAATATTTAACCTTCTTACATTCAAACAAGATTTATATGCAGAGAACATACTATAACAAATGAACTGGCAAACTATGATCTCAGTTGTCAATGCACCAATAAACACCAAAACAACAACAGCAGATAATTCTGCAACACTTACGATGAGAGATGATAGCATATGATGAGACTCTTGTCAGTCAATTCGGCCCTGGAGAAATTGTGCAACGCTCATGGGGTAGAATTTTTTTCAGTGTGGGCTGAAAAAAATGTGCTTGTTAACAGGAAACATTGCGCCTACCGGGAAGGGATACACTTAAATAGAAAGTGTGCAAGGATATTTGCTGATACTGTTGAGGCAGTGTTAGATGGGTCAGAAAACTGCTAACTTAAGGGTTTCACAGATTAAAAGATTAACAGTAGCTGCAGGCAGAGGTGAAAGCGATTCTTGCGATGCTTCTATTGGAATGAGCAGCAGCCTGGAAAGCAAGATGCTGAGGAATCCGAGGCCTGGTGGGAGTCATCATGGAACAATTAAATGCATGGGCTTTGTTAGGGTAAGTAAGAGTAAGAACAGATACATGTATACTTGTACACCAATGCTAGGAGTATAGTGAATAAATTCAATGAATTTGAAGTGCTGGTCAAGACATCAAAGGCGAATATGGTTGGGATATCAGAGACATGGTATCACACAGATATGAGCAGTGCAGAATTGGAATTTGGAGAGTACAAGGTGTACAGAAAGGATAGGAAGGGAGTAGGGGTCAAGCTGTTAGTTAAGAAACACTAAGACAGTTGACATAGATGGGTGCAATGTTGGGTCAGTTTGGTGTAACATAAGCACTGGGAAAGTGGAAATGAGAGTAGGAGCATGGTATAGGCCTAATGACTCTGATGAGTACAATGAACAATTGTACAGAGAAATAGAGTTGGCCAATAAATCAGAATGTCTTACAATGGAGATTTTAACTTCCCAGATATTGACTAGAACTTGTGGGTTGGTCACTCGCACACTAGCAAGAATTTTGTGGATTTATTGGATGATTGTTTTCTTCAGCAGCATGTTCGAGAGGCAACTCCAGGGAGTAACACTCTTGATCTGATTATCAACAGTGATTATCAAATTACCGAATGTGCATTAAGAATTTACAAATAAAGGAACCACTAGGTGGCAGTGATCACAGTGTACTGATGTAGGATTTACTCAAAGATGTAACTACCATCAGAGGTAAAGGGAAGGGGTCTTTTCTTTCGTAAAGGTGATTTGTGGTGGGCATCTGGTGGCGTCAGACAGTTTTTAAATTCTATACAGTGGGACCAACTGATGATGTTACCAACAGCAAATTCTAAATGGGAAGCATTCAAGGAATTAATCTTGGAAGCTACTTTTCATACCAACTAAGAAATACTGTTCAGGGTTTAGACCTAAATGGATGTCAGATGGACTACCGAGACTCATAGCAGAGAAGAAAAATGCATGGGATGCATATAAATTATCAGGTGAGATCCTACTCAGATAGCTGAAAAATTGAATGAGTATTTTGCATCTACATTCACACAGGAGGAATTCTGTAAGGAAGTGGGGGACAGAAGCTTATTAAACTTTAACAGCGAGCTTACAGATTTTGTAATAACTGAGAGCAAAGTGGAGAAGAAATTGTTGAAGTTAAACATAAGAAAGGTATCTGGGGCGGATGGGATCTATCCACTTATATTAGAGGTGGCAAAGGAAGTCAGCAAACCCTTACCCATAATTATGAGAGCATCTTTGGACTCTGAGGAGATCCCTACATACTGCAAAAGTATTCCAAATTTCACAAACCGGGATCAAAGGGTGACACGAGTAATTACTGACCTGTTAGTTTATCTTCCATTCCAGGGAGAATAATGGAGTCGCTAATTAAAGAAGCATTTCAGGATCATTGAACAAGACTGCAGTAATAATTCAGATACCTCTTGGATTTGTTAAGGGGAATTTTGTCTAACCAATTTGACTGGATACTATGATGTGGTTACAAAGGAACTGAATGCAGAAAATAATTTTTGATATCATGTGCAGTGGACCCCCACTTTACAATAGTAATCCTTTCCAGAGGTACCATCATATCATGAAAATATTGTAACATGTACCCAATAACACTGTTTTTTGGTAATTCATTAAAAGACCTTAGAAGTTGAAATTTTTGTTATATAACTAAGCTATTTATCTCTCTAAAAGGTGATTTTTATAATGGAAATTGTACATATTGATTAAAATTAATATATTGATTAAAGCACAACACAAAAAATCACTTTAACTAAAGATGCAAAAACAAAACATGTGGGCAACGTGTTTACAATTGCTTCTATTGACTGAGAGGAAGGACCACATGGTCTGGTCGGAGACAATCACAAACCCATCCCATCTAATGTGAAATATGTAGGTGCCAGTTTACGTGATCACTGGTTAGTGGAATCAGCCACTTTAATTTCAATAAAACAATTTAAATTGTTAAAATGCACTACACTTTCATCATTAACCATTGTTCAGCTATAAGAATCAGTTTTGAACACCCCTTTGTGATATTTTTATAAATCACATTTTGGAGGTCACTACCATAAAGGCGACTCCGTAGCCAGGTGGGAAGGAGCAGCAGTGCATAGCACGCGCTTCTTGATTAGACCGGGGTTCGAGCCCATCACCACCAAATATGGCGGATGCGGAAAGGTCAGGGAATGACCACCGCATATCCCGGAGCAATATGGCCTTAGTTGCTAATGCTCCTAAAAACCAAACAACACACACACAACACTACCATAAAACAATCAAAACAGTTTGCAGTTTCTGGTTTATTGGGCTTTTCTGTTAGTCAATCTATTATAAATGGGTAGTAAACGTGATCTTATTGCATTTACAATAATACTGATAGCTGGAATTCTGTGGGTTTTTACATTATTATAGTTTTTATGTTATTATAGGAAATGTGTTTCTCCTTGCTCTTTAATCATATAAAAAACATAAATAAATTTTCAATATCTTCTCTTCATTCCTATTTTTTAAGCTTCATAAACTTGTTACTCCATATCTCACTTATGCATATCATGGTAGTTGCAATCTGTGCATGCCATGTTGTTTGTTATTGATTGCTTATCTTTTTTTTTTTTTTTTTTTTTACTGTTTTAAATTTTGCAACCCAAAAAAAAAAAAAAGTCAGTGAGCAGAAATATCAACTAGCTATTATGTGCATATTACAGTACATATTAATTAAGCTGTATATGTAAGCATAATTTTTATTTTGCTAACCTGTGGGAAATATTCTTCCGATTATCACGTATCAATTAATTTTGTTAATT
The DNA here is from genome assembly GCF_048544385.1 of Mastigoproctus giganteus. Classification (NCBI taxonomy): domain Eukaryota; kingdom Metazoa; phylum Arthropoda; class Arachnida; order Uropygi; family Thelyphonidae; genus Mastigoproctus; species Mastigoproctus giganteus. The sequence goes on along the minus strand of NC_143586.1, from coordinate 161,958,648 downwards.
GGTAATGTAATAAAGTGTAAATTTGTGATCTTTACTTTTATAGCCTGTGAATAACATTCCCCCTATTTTCTCTCTCTGATACTAAAAACAGTATAATTTTCACAGATTCTTTAGGCACACTTCAAGCACTAAAAAACACCATGAACATAACCAACCCAGTTGTGAAAGGAATAATCACCTCTTTGCATGCTCTATCTCAGAAGTTGGGAAAAACATATAGTTCTGCTAGGTCCCAGGACATATGGCAATTTCTGGAAATGAACTAGCGGACAATGCTGCCAAAGCAGCTCACTTACCACCCGATAACAAGTGGAAAATACCTCATCAAGGCTATAGAACAATAATCCAGAAAAAATGCATGTGCCAATGGCAATTATCGTGAGAAAATCAACCTAACAATAAGCTTCAAAGTATGAAGCCAAACCTTGAGCATTGGCCTTCCAGCTTCAGTTCAATCCGACAACAGAAGGTAATATTGGCTCATCTGCAAATGGTTCGCACAAATATCCCTCATGGTTATCTTTTTAAGAGGGGAGATACCCCCCCCCCTCAATGTCATCACTGTAACACTGTGCTTTCAGTGAAACATATTCTTGTTGAATGCACAAAATATACAAGAGAACACCGGAATCTTTACACCCCAACCATAGAGGAAGATCCTCTTACACTTACTTCACTTTTGAATAATAAAACAAATGTCTCAAGTGTTTTTACTTTTCTCAGAATGATTAAAGTATATCGCCTCCTTCAGTTAGTTAAAAACTAATTTTCTGGTACTATTTTTTTTGCAAATATCTCTATCTGACAAGAAATAGCATACATACTTACCATAAGTATGCCGCACTGTGGACATAATTGCCAATGTGCCTAATAAATCCCCAAACAAACCCTATTTTTTGCTTATTAGAATTGCCATTTAATAGAATTAAAATTCAATTCTTGAGCGTGATCACAATGACCGGCACTTACCACATAACGTATGCTGAACAGTAATTATTACGGAGATTCCATCGTAAAGTAATCTGATTGTATAGCAAACCAATCGTAAAGCAGGGGTCCACTGCACTTGGATTTCAGGAAAGCTTTTGATATTATTGCACATGGAAGATTACTGCACAAATTGGAGCAGTATGGCATTAAGGGCAAATTGCTACAATGGATAAAAGGATGGTTGAGTGGAGATGACAGAGAGTGGTAATCAATGGACACTGCTCTTCATGGACTAATGTTATTAGTCCTGGGGAACTCTATTAATGTTATTAGTGGAGTCCCCCAGCGTTCGGTGTTGGGCCCAAAGTTATTTTCTGTATTTATCAATAATATTGACGAAGGTATATCAGGCGTAATGTCCAAGTTTGCAAATGATACAAAGGTTGGCAGGATTGTTAATGACAGTAATGGCAGTATGCTACTGCAACAGGATCTAGAAAAGTTGAGCATATGGGCTGAGAAGTGGCAACCGAAGTTTAACATTGACAAATGCAAAGTACTGCATATAGGTAGAAGTAGCCCCAGAAAAACATATTAACTGTGTGGTATTACACTCAGCGTAGTAGAGAATGAAAAAGATCTGGGTTTAATTGTGCAGTCAGATATGAAGTTTTCTGAACAGTGCAAACAGGTGGCCTGAGCAGGACATTGGGGCCTTGTTAATGATATACAGGAATTTTGCTAGTAGGAATAAGGAGATGATTATCCCTTTGCATAAGGCAGTGGTCTCCAGAGTGGGGTGTATTTGCACCCCTAGGGTGTACGAGATAATCCTCAATAAAATCCTAAGGGCTGCTTTCCACGCTGATATATAATCTAGATATAATACATTATATTTAGATAATAAAATCTAGATATAATGCATACCATATAAATTATTTATAAATAAAACAAACAGTATTGCATTATATTTACTACACTTGTTACATTAAAGATTTCTTATCGTTTTATACTTGAACTTCAATTCAATTTAATTTTGTTTGGTATTTTTATTTGTGATCTTTTAAAATTATTCATGATTTTAGATATAATGCCTTCCATATAAATGATTTAAAAATAATAAAAAATGTTTAACTTATATATTTAATTTTTTTTTCCGGGGTGTGCGTTAGTCCTTTTAAGTAAAATAAGGGTGCGCTACCAAAACGTTTGGAGACCACTGGCATAAGGCATTGGTCAGGCAATGCCTTGAGTACTGCATACAGGTCTGGAGACCTGATTTAAGAAGGATGTAGAGTTGCTAGAAAGAGTACAGAGAAGGGCAACAAGGGAGGGTAATGAAGGGGGTGCTCTTACCAAGAAAGGCTTCTTAAGTTCTGCAAATTGCAGCATCTGGAGACTAAGCACCTGCGAGGTGATCTGATTGAGGTGTATAAAGCCTCGAATGGTTTGAGCATGCTCAATGCTGATGGGATTCTTCCTCTTGCTCAGAATAATTGCCTGAGATGGCATAAATTCAAATTGAGGAAAGTCAGTTGTAGGATAGATGTGTGGAAGTTTGCCTTTAGACAGTGTGTGGTTGATTGCTGGAACAAACTTCCATCCGTCATTGTAGAAGTTGATAGCTTAAATAGATTCAAGGCAGAATAAACCAAATTTTTGGAGCAAGTGGATGGGTGAAATTAGATTTGTTTTTTTTTTTTTGGCTGATGCTATATAAGCTTGCTTTCTTGCATCATATGCCTTTACTAATGCTAAATCAGTGGCCAACTGATCAAAATCAATGTTGGTGGAGCTTAGTGCACCGATGATGCTGTTGGGAAAGTGCTGCTTGAAGGTCGAGAACGTCTGCAGTTTTCAGCAGAGCAATGGAGGGTTTCTGAGAGCTTTTCCCGAGATTTTCCAGCTCTCAAATTCCCAGATGTTGATGAAGTTGTGAACAGCGGAGCACAGATTGAGTGCCATTGTTAGCCTTCCATGCATATGCTAAGTGCTGGACTGGGGTATAGCTTAGATTGTACAGAGCTGTGATTTTGATGTAGTATAGGGAAGATAAGTCCAGTTGTGGGCCCACTTCAGGACCCAGAATTTTAGACCCCAAATCATCTTCAGGCTTGACAAAGGAGCTGCTGACCTGACTTCCATACCATAACCAATGATTGAGTTGAAATAGTAGAGGAGAAATTTCCTGATTGTTTTTTTTTTATGTAATCCACAGAGGTGGAGTTTCATGCCCCAGAAAGCCTGTAGCACTTTTGAGTACAGTTGCTAGATTTGTTCTGTATAAGTTAGATTTTCATCCATTATCACCCCTAAGAATTTAAATGAATGAGTGACGACAAGAAGGTGCCCCGCAATTGAGGACTCCAGAGAGGGCTGCTGGATTGAGATCTGCTTGTTCTCTCTCTTTGTGAGAAAATTATATTCTTTGATTTTTCTGGGTTTAGTTTCAGCCCAAAAAAGGCGGTGTATTCACAGGAGGACAGATATTTGTTGAGGCTAACAGAATTCAATAAATCCTTTGCCGGGTCTGGCGGGGTGTTAGCAGCGCTTGATAGATAGCATACTATATTACTATTATTATTCTTATTATTGTTAGCCATATGGTGCAAGGAAGCCTGAGGCTTTTGCTGCACTAGCAAAAAAAAAAAAAAAAAAATATATATATATATATATATATATATATTTCTGAGTTACCCTGAGAGAGAGAGAGAGAGAGAGAGAGAGAGAGAACGAGAACGAACAAGAGTCTGAAGTAAAAGGGAATCACCAAGAAAGAGAAGAATGATGATATCCAGCTCAGGACCCTGGGTATGCCAAGCCCATACTCACCAGATGTGAGCCCCTGGGGTTATATCATTGGCATAGGCCTTAAATGTAGGTATCTCATTCATTAGTGGTAGAAATATCCCTGAAAATAGTAGTGCCGACAAATGTCTTCCTTTGGTTATAACAACTTCCACCTGCTTGATGATGCAGTGATTCCCTTGCTGAAAGGTGAGAAATCTCTTTATGGATAGACTTCTGAGGAGCTTGGAGACATTACCTGTGAAATTGTAGTGATCTTCCAGGAGGCACATGACAGGATTAATCTGTACTGAAGACAGATTTCAGATCCAGGAAGACAGCACATGAAGAACAGTGCCTTGTTTCCAGACCTGTAGATGTTATTGGTGATCTTTGTGAGAGTGCATAGTGTGTATGCTGAGGTTGCTGGGAAAGGATCTGATTAGCAACTGCTTTGAAAATGCACTGCTCTAGGCATTTGAGAAAAGGTGAGGAAATAGAAATTAGCTTGTAGTCAGTAGTTGAGAATCCCTGTTGTAAAATTCTGTTGTACAGCATCGTCAGCTCCTAGCTGATGAAGTAGGAGTTGATTTTTAGACAATAAGGTGGGAATATAATCACTTCCCATCATTTTCTTATTGACCTTCATTAGCTCCTCTTCGCACAGTGACACGTTAGTGAGGTTAGTTGTGTCGTAGTTGGCACTGTTCCAGGAGAAGCCTGCTGCTCCACTGTCTGTTTTGAAAAACAAAATTACATGATTGCTCCATTCAGCCAGGTCTAACAATTGTGTTGACCAGATTTTATTGGTCGACCAGGCTTTCTGTCCATAGACTATCCTCTTTATGAACATGTCAATTGCTTGCTTCTTGGATTTCTGGAAGGTGCTTCAAGCTAGTGAATAAGCTGAGTATGATCTTTCTGAAGGTAGCCTCGTGAATTGAGCATGTAATTGTTCTTTTTCTTAAATTGGTGCATAAGGGTGTTGGACCACCATGACTTTGAGCGTGGGCAGATGACACACTCTTGCAATGAATGAAAACCATCTCTGAAACTAAAATGCTGCTTCCTCAATATCAATTTCACTGAGAGTTTTCCAGGGGTAGAGCCTAAAGAAATCAATTGAAATTTCAATTTTTAAGTATTTTGGATCATAGACAGCCTCCCTGATCTTTTGAATCAAGATTGATTGGTTACAGCATTCTTTTGCCAGGATGATCAAAGATGCTTCAATTGGTCTGTGGTCAGAGGTAAATGTCAAATTAGAGCTGATTACAGCTTCTGCACTAGCTATAAAAAATTCTCTGTAATGTGGCTTCTCCATGAGAGGGTGGGACATAGATGCCATGGATATAGAGATTTGACAGATCCGAAATTAACCTATCAAGGAGCTTCTTCGATGCAAATGGCAAGGGCAGGTTGAAGTCTCTCAAAATTATCACTCTCTGGTTGCATTTGATTGAGGTCAAGAGCCAGGCAGAGAAGTTAATAATGCATTGATCTGTAACAGTTGGGGTATGCAAACTGCACAGACTAGCAACTGGATTTCACAGACTAGGTAGTAGCCAAGAACAGCTTCAAAATTGCTACCAGGGTATGCCCAAGATTTGATAAGAGGGAGCTGTTGCTTTTGGCAGATTGACTCCACCTCCTTTCCTGTTTGCCAGCATTGACTGCTAACCTTTGCCAGCAAGGTTAGTGGTTAAGGGCAATATGTCCATATTGTCCCAAAGCCAGGTTTAAATGAGGACAAGTAAATCACACATCAGTATACTTTGATCACTTCCATCTTATGGTTTCTTTATCTTCTTAATCTTAACTGCATGAAGAGTTCTTAATTACATGAAGATAATGTAATAGCCATGCATTAACTGCATGGTTATTCTTAATGCATGAAGAACCACTGCTGATAACCAGATAAAGAGTATTGTGTTATCTTGTTTTCTTTCTCATGCTGCTATGTAAAAAAATTATGTAATAAATCCAGAAAATTTTTGTTATTGTGTGAATTACCAACTCACAAGTTACAGTCTCCCTTTATAAGACATTCTGATTTACTGTCCCACTCTGTCTGTATAGTGGTTCATTACTGTATACTTAACACATCCATTTGAGCAGATTCCTACTCTCAGTTTAGTTTTCATAGTGCTTATGTCACACGAGCTTTACTCAACATTTTACTGGTCACCCACATCATCTAGGTGAACCTTACCAAGAACATTACCTCCTCTCCCCTTCCCTTCTGTTCTTCCTGTACACTTTGTGCTCATCATATCAAAATTACACATCACTTATATGTCTCAGTGGCACCACAAATATTGTTATAAACAGTAGTTTAGTGGTTGCCAAACCCTAAATCTTGAGGTTTGGCACTCCCAAATAGTAGTCATATCCATAATGTAGATCAGGATGCTTCTTCATTGACCATTTTTAATTTTGAAAGCTTTGATTTTCGGGACAAGATAGTATTGATGTAAACTCAGCATTTAAACATGTGCCTCCCTGAAGTCAATTTTTCAGTAGGAATGAGAACATAATATAGTGGATGAATTGTGTGAATGAATATTTTTAAAGAGTAGATCAAAGATAAATGCACAAATTTCTTGTAGTTAGACAAAATCATTTAATATGCGCACGCACACACACACACACGCGCACACACACACACACACACACACACACACACACACACACACACACACACACACAGTATTAAAATGATTTTGTCTATGTTGAGGTTTGTGTTTTGTTTCCCCATTTTTTTTATAAATTTTCAAAATGTGTATTATTTAGTATTAGTTAGCATATGTTTTTAAAAATAATGATATTTATAAAGTGATGCTTCCTTATCTTTCCCAAATTTCCTGTGTCACACGCCTTGCACTTTCACTTTATTTAAGTAAATAAGCCAATCCATTAAGAATTTCAATGCTGATGGGATTCTTCCTTTTGCTCAGATTACAAACCTGAGGGGGCATAAACTGAAATTGAGGAAAGACAGTTGTCAAATAGATGTGTGGAAATTTGCCTTTAGCCAGTGGGTAGTTAAGTGCTGGAACAAACTTCCATCCGTCATTGTGGAAGTTGATAGCTTAAATAAATTCAAGGAAGAAGTGGACAAACTTTTGGAGTGAATGAATGGATGGATGAAATGGGATTTTTTTTTTTTTTTACTGATGCTGTATAAGCTTGCTTTCTTGCATCATATGCCTCTACTAATGCTAATTTAGTACATTTTAAAGGTTCTTATGTTGATTTAGATAAGTTTTATCTGAAGTCATCCATCCAAGATGGAAATGCAACGTTTATTTAGCTGATGTGTGAGGCATTTAGTTCCAGATGTGTGAGTATACAGATGCTAAACAGGCTTAAATTTCAACCCTACAAATTATGCAAAGTTTGTAGATTATGTGGAGGTTATTTCATTGTTATAATGAAAAGAAGAGTTCAATTTTGTGAGTGAATATTTTCACTGTAGATGTAGAACCTGGCTTATTCTTTTATACATCTGATCCATTTGAACAGAAATGCTTAAAAACATAAAATTAATGGTGCTGAATCTGTGAGAATTCCCATTGAGTAGGAGATGCTTATTTTCAAATTAATTCTATATTAGTGTCAGTAGCCATTCATAGACAATTAACATTCCATACTTTTTTTTTTTCATATCTGATAAATATTTTGCATTGTGTTTTGGAAAATAACAACTGTCATGTACTCTTAACAGCTAGGAAAAAATGTTGGAACCAAAAAAAATTTTTGGGGTTCCAATAAGATGGTTCATCCTTTTCATTTCAATTCCATGGAGTAGTTGAGGTCACTCTGAATTTGCCCCTCAGTTTCTTTTTATGGAGATTATGGATTTTATGGAGATTATTGAAATTATATTGTTATCAAAGCAGACCTTCAATAATCGTCCATTTCAAAGGTAATAACAGAACGAAATGTACAAAAATTAGAAAATAAAAACTTCAGAGTGTAACTGTTATCCTAGATAAACAACTACTCATGTATAAAATTACTTGGTATGTAGTTTGAATATCTAATTAGGGAATGTTGGAAGTATTAAACTGTTAATAAATTTTCCTCTGCCAATTGATAGTTTTAACTTCCAGTAGGTTGCACTTATTCAACCGAATCATAATTTTGTGACTATACTTATTATTTAGGTTGCAGGAATTACAAGATCAGATAGTAGGAGGAGAAAAAGCTAATGATGCAGAACTAAAAGAAAAGAGAGCCAAGAGGAAAAATATTGCAGAAAAGAGAATCAGGGCACTTGCAGGTATGTTAATATATGTGCAAATTTTATTTTTGCTGTGTGTTTAACCCTTTTATAAGTGAGTAGACAGACAGTATGTAGGCCTGGAGTATGGCTCTTCCCCCCCCCCCCCAAGGAATTTGGAATTTTCACTAAATTGAAAAACTATGTACATAAATGTTTTTAAATACATCTTATTGTGATCACATCGGGCCCAGCTAAAGTGACAATAACCAACAAAATAAGAATTCAGCTGTTCAGCAAGGTGCCTCCGTAGCCAGGTGGGAAGGAGCAGCAGTGCATAGCACACGCTTCTTGATTAAACCGGGGTTCGAGCCCGTCACCACCAAATACGGAGGATGCGGAAAGGTCAGGGAATGACCACCGCATATCCCGGAGCAATATGGCCTTAGTTGCTAATGCTCCTAAAAACCAAATAACAAACAAACAAGCAGCTTTTCAGAAATGTTTATGGATGCAGAGCAGAAATGTTTGCAGGAAAAGGTGGAAATGGACTAAGAAATCATTAAAATCAGTAAAATACTTTAATTTGACTGACCACTATTTCTTCAAGAAAGTCATCAATAAAAATGGACTATCGTAACGTTTCTGGAAATCCATACAAACAATTTAAAACAAATAAATAAAATGTTAAAATCAAGCATTAGAAATGAGTTAATGCTTTATTGTAAAACAGTCTGATTGGTAAGAATACAGATAGTAATGACACCGAAAACCATATGAACTGTACAAAACAACATCACAACTTAAATAGGTCCCAGGTGCCAAGCGATGTGACTAAGCGATATCTGTACTTTCAGTGCAATTTCCTAAAAGCGGTTTATAGTTAAGTTCTTGACATTAAGAAATCTATTTATTTAATAACAGCTCTTGTTTTCAAAAGTACTTGTACAGAGCAAGAAAGGAAGCCACTTTTCTTTATTTCTCATAGTTTTATTACTAACAACTACTACCTTTTGTGGCCACAGGTGCCAAGCGAATCTTGAGGCCAGGCAATCTTCCTAGTTTCTAGTGTGATTCCTAGAGTGATTTTTCTAGAGCTACTGAGTTTTTCCTTGTTTTGTTTCATTTTATAAGTCTTTCTGTTTATTAGCTCTACTTTTAAAAAATATAAAAAGAGAACCAGGAAAAGGAAAGTACCTTTTTCTTTACTCTTTATTAGTTTACTAACCATACTAACTCCTACGCTTGGCCAGAGTATTCAACTTTCATCATTATCCATTCTTTAAGTAGTGAACCAGTGAGCAAACTCTCTCCATTTATAATACAGAGATTTCTAGAAAATACTGCTGTATCACCTAAAATGGTCAAAAGATTACAGTCAGGGGATTTACTCGTTGAGACGACACAGTCCAAACAATCAGAACTGTTGTTAAAGCTTACAACATTTGGGGGAATTCCTGTTAAAATCTCTCCCCACACCACCTTAAATAGTTCCAAAGGTGTTATCTTTGAGTGGAATCTCTTGAATGTAACAGAAGGGAAGCTTGTGCAAGAACTGAAAGATCAAAAGGTCATACAAGCAGGCTATCTCCACTGCCAAGTCCATGCATACATTCCAAATCCCTTAAGATGTTTCAAATGCCAAAAATTCGGTCATTCTCAAACAACATGTAGAGGTGAAATTACATGTCCTAATTGTGGTTCAAAAAATCACTCTCAAACAGATTGTACCGCAAAATCTCCAGTGTGCCCAAATTGTAAGAAGGATCACCCAGCTTATTCAAAATCATGTTATCTGTTGAAAATGGAAAAAAAGATACAGCAGTTTAAGATCGAAAACAAAGTATCATATCAAGAAGCAAGAAGACAAGTCAAGGTAACTATGCCAAAATGCAGCAATGCTGCTGCTACCCAAAACTGTCAAGCTGTTCCTACCCAAACAGAGGTGTCAATCCCACCTAACACATCCATTGCAGAATGGGCACAATCTGTACTATTGACAAATCAGCCCGCTAACAAACCTGTTGCAATCGACGAAATAAACAATACCCCACTCTCAGTTCCATCTAAAATTACGTCACTCGATAAAGTACAAAGGAAACCACAAAGGCAACGCGCCACTGAATTGAACAACCAAATTCAAGCAGCATGGACAGTGAAGCTGTAAATGCACAAGAAGAAACAGTCCTTGATCTTCATGCAGAAGATGACATGGAGACTGGATCTTCATTTACTGGAACCGATGATGTAGAAGGGAGTACAGAATATGGACGCCCTTATTTTCCAAGAAAGGGTAAGACAAAACATGATCGTCAAAAACAAACTGCTCCCTCTTACAAGAAACAGACAGAATCATCTCCCCTCTCTAAAACCAAATAATGAAGCACATTGTACAATGGAATGCAGTAATACTGATGATATATATGATTTGATCTCACAATATAATCCTGTAGCCATTTGCTTGCAAGAGACTTACTTAAATCTACAGGTAACTTATTCGATTAATCATTTTACAGCTTATAGAAAAGATAGAATTTCTTTAAGCCATGCACACGGTGGAGTTGCAATTCTAGTGAATTGTAAATTTCCAGCAAGAAACATTCTGCTCAGACCCACTTAGAAGCCGTTGCAGTTCGTGTAGCAATGGGACAAACAATAACTCTTGTCTCATTGTACCTTCCACCTAACAATATTTACATGTTGAAAGAATTAGATCTTGTAAAACAAATACCATCTCCTTTTTGTCTTCTTGGTGACTTAAATGCATATCATCTGCTATGGGAATCTGCTCAAATGGATAATAGAGGGCACTTGCTAGAAAAGCTCATAGACCAACTGAACCTAACATTGCTGAACACTGGTCATAACACCTACACTCATCTCTCCACGGGATCTATGTCAGCAATTGAAATATCTATTTGTTCCCCCTGAGTAGTTCCCCTATTATAGATTGCACGGTTTTAATGCGGACACCTTGCCCTAATCATCGGGTGTTATGGAAATTTTCTAAAGCAGATTGGAAAAAATTTTCTGTCTCCATCTCCTTTGATAGCCAGTTGATACAACTAGGGTCCACTGATGATGTCACTGAGCACATTACTAAACAAATATTAGCAGCAGCTTCCAAAGCAGTACCAATGTCTTCTGCTTTCAAACACAGAAACCTTAAACACTGGTGGAATGACGCTTGTACAATAGTGAAAAAAGAAAAAAATAAAGCCTGGAATCTGTTCCGTAAGTTTCCAACCACCGACAACTTAATTCAGTTTAAAAGGCTTAAGGCAAAAGCACGACAGATTAGAAGACAAGCCAAAAAAGAATCATGGATACAGTTTTCCTCTTCTATCACAAAAGACACTAGCAGTAAAATTATTTGGAAAAAAATTCGACAACTAAATGGCGGAGCAGAAACCGGCAAATATTTACCAGTTTCTATTCCAAATTTAACCAAGAATGGACAAGAAATAACTAACTCACTTGCAGAAACTTTTCTGAAACTTCTGCCACTACAGCTTATGATACTTCCTTTCTACAAATTAAAGCCATAGCAGAAAAATATAAGATAAACTTCCAAACTACCCAGTCTCTAGCCTGCAATCAACCTTTTCGTCTTGTTGGACTCCAAACAGCATTAAACAGATCACCTAATAGCGCTGCTGGAGCTGATGGAATCTTTTATGTAATGCTGAAACATCTAAACCATATAGCTTTGAATTTGCTAATAACATTTTTTAATTGGATCTTTCTTGAAGGTACATATCCCTCTACCTGGCATCACTCCATTATTTTAGCCTTTTCCAAACCAGGAAAGGATCAATCACTCACACAAAATTACCGACCAGTCTCCCTCACCAGTTGCATAGGTAAAACTCTAGTAAGGATGATACACAGACGACTTACCTGGATTCTTGAAACTCAAAAGCTGCTAAACAACAATCAATTTGGATCTCATGATGAAAGCAATGACTAACATCCGTAATGCTTATGTGAAAAATGAACACCTTGTAATGGTAAGTTTTGATATTGAAAAGGCTTTTGACACAACCTGGAGGTATGGCATATTGCTAGAACTTTATTCCCTAGGTTTGCAGGGACATTTACTATAATTTATGGCGCCTCCGTAGCCAGGTGGGAAGGAGCAGCAGTGCGCAGCACACGCTTATTGATTAAACTGGGGTTCGAGCCCATCACCACCAAATACGGAGGATGCGGAAAGGTCAGGGAATGACCACTGCATATTCATGGAGCGATATAGCCTTAGTTGCTAATGCCCCTAAAAACCAAATAACAAACAAACAAATAAACAGAAATTTATTCAAAACTTTCTCCTAAACAGAACTTTTCAGGTTCGTTATCAAACAGTACTTTCTCGTATCTATACCCAAGAAGAAGGTGTCCCACAAGAGTCAATACTTAGCACTACTCTTTTTTTCACTTAGGCTGAACACTATAACCCACAACATTCCCAATACTGTCGAATTATACGTGTACGCCAATGATCTCACTCTATCTTGCAGTTCAAAAAATATTCATACTATTGAAAGACAGCTGCAGCTCTCCATAAATAAGCTAGAAATATGGACACAGCAAAATGGATATCGTATCTCAGAACAAAAAACAGTTTAAATTCACTTATGCAAAAAACACAAGCTGCATTCAAAACCGGAACTTCAGCTAAAGAACAACCTGATACCACTCACCAGTAATCTTCATTTCCTAGGTTTAATGTTGGACACCAAACTTAACTTTGTTTCTCACATAACATATCTTGAACTGTTTGTTTAAAGAAACTAAATATTCTTCGGTCCATTTCTGCCATGAAATGGGGTGCCGATAAATACTCTCTCCTACATATGTATTGTGCTCTTATCAGGTCTCACTTAGATTATGGAGCTGTTGTCTATGACTCGGTTAGGAAAAGTGCACTAACCAGACTGAACACCATCCAACACAGTGCCCTTCGTACTGCACTAGGAGCCTTTAGAACATCCCCTGTCCAGAGTCCGCATGTAGAGGCATATGAACCTCCACTTCACCTTAGAAGGAAAATGCTGCTCCTTAATTTTGTAGCCAAAATTCAAAGCCTTCCAGCTCATCCTGTTCAACCATTGCTTCTCAACCCTGATTGGATCACATTCTACAACAGCAAAGTTACTGAAAATAGACCCACTGGTATTCGATTAAAAGAATTGATACATTCCTGGGACATAAATTTTGACAATATGATTCAAGAGAATGATGTACCTGATCCACACTGGTCTGTAACTCTCCATGTGAAATTGAATGTCCAGATTGTGGAGATTATAGTGTTAGGGTCGGGCGCCACCTGTGGTTTCCCACATCTGCGCCATATGTACACTGTGAAGAAATACAGAACACTGTAAATGCCAGAAAAAGTGTAGTGTGTTGAATATGTAGTTTTGTGTTGGGTTCTGTTGTGTGTCCTGGCATTTGGCCGCAGGACCCCAGATGGGACCCCACGTTGCCCGCACACACCACTAGGAGGTAGCCAGGCTGCCCATTATTCTCTGGCGGGTCTCCGTCAGGGTTGCCTGAGCTTCCTGAACGGAGACCAATTAAAAAAAAATAAATAAATAAAATAAAATAAAAATAAATAAAAAAATAAAATAATAAATAAAAAATAATAATAATAAAAATAATAATAAAAACCGATAATAATAATAAAAAATAATAATAATAAAAATTAATAAAAAAAGTAATAAAAAAATAATAAATAAAAAATGATGAAAAAAAAAAGTAAATAAATAAAAAAAAAATAAAATAAGGTAGAGTGCGGCAGTACAGGGTGTACAGAAGAAGATGGGGGATGAAAGTAAGAGTAAGGGATGTAGGTGAGGGCATCCCCTAAATTGACAGTGGAGCATATGCCCCACCAGGAGAAAAGGGGGGAGGGGATAACTCCAGAAGGGTAGAAAAGCCACTCAGCGAGAGTGCTGAGTGTGACATATTTTGCGGTGGAGTGGTCAAGACCACTGGAGCCTACCCAACCATATGGATAGTTAGCAGGTAATCCTATTCTGGATGTTCCAGGATTAGCAAGTCGATGCTGGTAAAACGGTCAAGTACAGATTTTTTATTTCAGGTTTGAGTAAGTCCCTTACAGGTTTGTATCCCTGGCTTGAGTTGGTTGTAGAGTCCTGCGCCTAGAAAAGAGGTTCTGTGCGTACTCCGTTAATGATTTGTAATATTGTTCTTCAGAAATTAACAGGTGCTCCTGTCCTTGAGGTATGTGTTGGAGTCTGGTGTACAGTGTTCCTCGAAGATCATCATAAATTGGGCAGTTATAAAGAAGATGGTCCCAATCTTCAATTTCTCCACATGTACAGTAGGGGTTATTGATGATTCCCAAGGTAGTCAACTTATGATTTATGGAGCCGTGTCCAGTTATAATATATGTACAGTAGAGGCCAGGAGAGAACCAAGGCGGCGACTTTGGATAAACTAGTTTGACATCCGGAATGAATTTCTTAGTTATCAGGCCCTTGTCCGTCTCCTCCCATCTTGTCTGCCAGATTTGTAGTAGCATGGCAGCTAGTTTTTTCTTTTCTTGCTTACAGTCAGTGCGGGTGTCGCTAGTATGTCCAAAGATGGTAGCTGGGATTCCCCGCGACAAGCAGTAGTGCAATCCTCGACGGATAACCTCCAAGTCAAGGGGGAGGACACCTGCAAGAACCTGGAGGGCCGGAGAACTTACTGTGCAACAGGCCCTGGTAATGGCAAGCAGTATACTTCGCTGAATTGTTTCCAGTTTGCATTTATTGCGAACAATTATTGCTCTATGGTACCAAATCCCGGATCCGTATGTAATAACAGGGAGGAATATAGCGTTATACAGGAGTTTGAGTGTTCTCCAGTTCAGACCCCAGTCACGCCTGCTTACTCGGACAATTAAGGCTGCATAATTTCTGATTTTTTCTTGAAGGTATGAGAGGTGCAGGAAGAAGGAGAGCTTTGAATCCAGGATGATACCCAGGTGTTTTAGGGAAGTTACCAGCTTGATGGTTTTTCCTTGTACCTTTATCTGAGGAAGCCTTGATATTTGTAGGGTGCCTTTGAGAAGTGTGGATTGTGTCTTCTGTGGAGAAATCCAGAGCTTGTGTAGAGTCGCCCAGTCCTGTAAGATCTCTAGTGCTTGATTTCCAGTGGCCTCGAGAGCTGCTCTGGTGTCTGCTGCGATGGAGATGGTAACATCATCTGCGAATGCTTGGATAGTAACAGGGCCCAGATCCAGACCAAGTAACTCATCAAGGACGATGTTCCAGAGGAACGGGCCGAGGACCGAACCCTGTGGGTAGCCTCTGTAGATAGATTTGGTGAGCTTCTGGTATGGTGAGGAGATGGTGATCTTTCTGTTGGAAAGGTAACTTTCTATACACCTGTATAAGTTGGCTGGTATGCATGCCAGTCTTAGCCTGCGAAGAATGCTTGGCCACCAGAGCATGTCAAAGGCCCCAGCAAAGTCAATGGTTATGAGGAGAAAGTACTTGTAATTAGTGTTGGCTGCAGCTTGGGTTATTTGGTAGAGAGCATCCTCTGTGCAGCGTCCTGGGCGAAATCCATACTGTGAATTGGATTGTAGGGCAGCTTCTGTGTAGTGTGTTAGGAGTCTGGTATGGAGGAGGCGTTCAAGTAGTTTGCTCAATGTGGACAAGAGGGCAATGGGTCGGTATGAGTTAGGCTGTTCTGGAGGCTTCGATGGATTTTTGAGTATTAACTTTAATTCAGCTATTTTCCAGTTTTCTGGGAAGGATCCCTGGGTTAGGCATTTATTGAACAGGTTAAGCAGAAATTGGGGATTTACCTGGGCGACCTTTTTTAGTATTTCTGGTTCAATGCGATCCAGTCCTGGGGATTTTTTATCCTTCATTTTGCCAAGGGCTTGCTGCAGTTCTTCAGTGTTAAATTCTTCCTCCACAGAGTCAATGTGGTAATTGTCATTATCTAGGCAAATTTGCTGCTGTTGTGTTGTGAGATGATCGGTGTCGCTGATAAAGAGAGTATCCAAGATATTCATCATGGACTGCTCCCATGACGTTGTCATGATTCCTCGTGGTGTTATCGTGGAATGGACTACTTCTCCTCTTGGCAATTTGTTGGTAGTAACTCGGTACACCACTCCCCAAGGGTCCGAGTTACCAGTGGTGGTAACCAGCCGCTCCCACGTAGTTCTTTTTCGCTGCCTGATCATGGAAGTGTATTGGTTCCTGGTCCTCTTGTAGTCTTCACGAAGGGCTTCCACATCAGTAGCTGGCCAAGAGGTGCGAGCTCTCTGAAAAGCTTTCCTCTTGTTATGAACAGTCCAGCGTAGACGCTCGAGTTCATGAGACCACCATGGTACAGCACTTGGAAGAGGTTTTTTCTTGGGCATAGATTGATTGCAGGAGAGGGTGATGATGTCAGTTACAAGCTTTTGATGCTGCTCGGGATTCAGGGAGAGGATATCAGAAGGGTGATCCATGATTGTTGACTGGAGAGAAGTGGTGAACAGCTCCCAATTGGCTTTGCTGATGGCATAGCGGTTGATATCGTAGTGCGCAGTAGGAGTTGATTCTATATTTCTTGCGAGGCTGTATGTAATTGCTCTATGATCGGAGGTGGTCCAGGCTTCATTTACCTGCCACCCCGACACCTTACTTGAGATTGATCTTGTAGCAATTGTTATGTCTATTGTAGACTCCCACATAGTACTGGAGAATGTTGGGAGGTTATTGGGCCTGTTTATTATATTAAATGGTGAAGTGGCTAGAAAGTCTTCCAAAAGCCGCCCATTATGGCAACCAGGTCGGTCAGCTGTGAGGCTGTGCCAAGCAGGAGAACGGCAGTTAACATCTGCCCCCACGATGATTTTAGCGTTAGGTAGAGTAGTGGTAACGGTTCTTAGGTAGTCAATAGCTGGGCCGATGTTTTGACTGGGTCTACAGTAGAGTGATATTAAATAGAAGGCACCTAAGGGGCCAATTACATGGGCACACACTGCCCAAAATGTGCAGAGAGAAGAGATTTTGGTGACCATTATGTTCGGGTTCCGGATGACTATGGCAGCCCAGGGAGTATCTTCATCTGCTTGAATTATTTTATATGTGAGAGGATAGCCTCTAACTTTCTTGGAGTGGGTATATGGTTCTTGCAGTAGTAATATATCAATGTTTTCTTCATCTGCCTTTTTCCTTATTTCCGCTGCTACTGCACGTGCTCGCTGAGCATTAAGTTGTATAAATTTAATAACACTGTTATTGAATGGCTTAGGCCTCACTACCATAGTCGGTCTTCAGTTGTTGGTTTCGCTTTGCCTTGATGTAAATAGGACATTTGCTGTCCCTGATTGAATGGGATGCATCTAGTTTTACTGCTTTGCAGTTTGCGCACGTCGGAGCAGATGATTTGTTTGGGCAACTGCTATAATGATGCCCTTTTTGGGAACAATTCCCACAGTTGGGATCCATCTGTGTGCACGTGTGGGTGGTGTGCCCAAAACGACAGCATCTGAAGCATTTAGGAACAGCCACATGTTCCTTGAAGCGGTGGCTGCTCCAACCAATAAAGATCCTGTCTTGAAGTTTTAGCTGGTTCCACACTTGTGGAGAGAGATCCACTACCCAATTGCAAAGGTTGGGAGACTTTGACTTGGTGCAATATTTTGGTTTTATGTGCTCCTTGTTTCTTTTTTCTTGGGTCGAGTCTCGAATGTTCCTGTATAAAATTTCTTCAGCGATGCTGTCTGGAGTAATTTCCCTGTCCAAGTCAAAAATAAGAATTGATGGACCTTTCTTCTTGGGGTATTCTGCTGTTAGACCGAGGGAACTAATTCTAGGATTAGAAATTATTGCCTGGGCCTCTTGTTTTGTTGAAGTCTCGATTATGACACCAGTATTTCTAGTTTTCCTGATGGATTTTATTTTAGTTGTTTTTAAGTCGTGAGCAAGCTGCTGAACCACAAGAGTTTTAACTGATTCGCTCGAGTCTAGCGATGAGCTGTTTGTAGCTTTCAATAGGACAAGGTGAGGTTCTTTGAGAAGCGTTTTCTTTTGATGGTGATCCGTTAGTTTGTTGGTGGTAGTTGTATCCGGTGGAATCGTCCTCAGCGCTTGGGCGTATGTAAGGAGTGCTGTAGTATTTTCATTTACCCTTTTATCTAGGAAGGCGTCAAGTTTCGCTTTGGTTCTCTCGTGTTCCACGTTCAAATTTGATAGCACATGCTCCATTTTCGACCACACACGGATAATTTCTCCTCTAACTGCAGCAGTGATTCGATTATCCTTTTGGAGCATGATATCCTCCAGGTCCAGGCGCAATGACAGTACCTGGTCCGTGATGGTTCCATTTGGTAGTTGGGTAGTAGTTTGGTAGTCATTGTTGGTTGTAATTATCTCTTCATTTTGGCCCATTCCTGAGTTTCGGGTTCGCGCGAGGGCTACAGAGCTCTCATCCTCAACGAATTGTTCCTCAAAGTCAGACATAGTTTGTGTGTGAATATAACTTGGTAATTATGGCTTCCGATTTGCGAGAGTTCGGATTAGCGGGGTTATCCCTACACAGGTGGTAAGTATAGCTCGCAAGGGGTAAAGTGATAGTTCAATTATCTCTGCCAATGTTTAGAAGCCAAGATATGCGGCATAATGAGGGTCAGCACATAGTAGAAAAATTAAAAAGGACAGTGTTTTTCTGCAATATGACAGACTGGAATATTTTAACGCGTTCAAAAGTTACACATGGGTTAGGGGAAATAAGTCAGATGCAAGAAAACTTCAGTTAAAGCAGCTTGCAGGTCTGTGGTAATTAGCAGTCTTTGCTCCCGTTCATTCAAAGCGTCGCAGCGGTAACTCACTCCCCTCGGTAGTGAGACATGGGAAGCTATCCAGCTGTGCTTTGACCTCTTTGAGGTGGGGTTGTGATCAAAATACGTTTGTTAGTGTGACCTTGTACTGCGAAGCAATTCGTGGCCTGGTTTAAACAATGACTAGCTAGCTGGGAATTCCATATTCAAAATTGCTAATAAAAATTTACCTGGTCATTCCATAGTGATGCTTTCATCAGATTTAGATACTCGGGACACTTGGGAATCACTGGATATCAAATACTTGACTTGGATAGAAAAATAGAATTGAAACAAAATACTTTAAGCAGGAGCACAAAGCAATGCGACTGTCTCGCGTGGGCGTCCTCGGGACAAAAAAAGATTGTGGAGAGTGTTATGTGGGGGAAACGAAACGTAGGCTGCGTGATCTGGGAGAACACAATAGGGCGCTCAAGACAACCAATTACATGGGTTCAGCCATAGCTGAACATGCTTGGAAAACTGGGCATGACATTACAGCTAAAGAAGCAGTGATCGTGGATAGAGCACATGGCTTTTGGAACCGGAAATGGCTAGAGCGTTTAAGGATATGTTCATCTGGACGCTATAGTCTTAATAGGGATAAGGGCTGTCACATTGATCCACTCTTTGAAGCCCTTATCCTAAGGAGAGATGAACAGTTTAAAGTGGTTTGTTCCATTTCCGGTTCCAACGCATGAGTGGACACTGCACGGGTGCCATAGTTCGTGTCGCAGACCTGCTGGGGCATATGTGTACCTATATAGATTGTCAGATAACCTTCAACCATTATTGTTGATGAAGGCGGCCGCTGCTGCTGAAAGCTCCTGTTTTAGTGATTTTAAACATATTTTTAGTGCTTTTCATTTTATATTTTATCGCATTTTATTCTTGTTATATACCATCTTATTTTATTTCATTTTAATATACAGTTTATACAGTCAGTACATATGTTTTTGTTTTTTTGTTCAATAAAGGCATTTGATAGATTTGAGTCAGTGTTTTAGTAGCATCATAGATTAATCAATGACCACCTAGTTATGGTAAGTTTGGATTTAGAAAAGGCCTTTGATGCAACATGGTGTTTCAGTATTCTACGGGATCTTCACACCTTTGGATTAACAAGGCAGGCTTCCCTTGTTTATTCAAAGCTTTCTCCAGGGCAGAACCTTCCAGGTTAATCATCAAAATGCTCTTTCTAGAATACATATACAGGAGGAGGTGGCCCCTCAGGGATCTATTTTGAGTCCTACACTATTTTTAATAAGAATAAACAATATCCATGATATTCCAAGCACAGTAGAATTATTAGCATTAGCATTAGTAGAGGCATATGATGAAAGAAAGCAAGCTTATTCAGCATCAGCCAAAAAAAAAAAAAACACTACTCCCATTTCACCCCTCCATTCGTTCGAAATACCTGTCCAGCTGAGCCTTAAATTTGTTTAGGCTATCAACTTCAACAACAAGCGATGGAAATCTATTCCACAAACCAACTGCCCGCTGGCTAAAGGCAAATTTCCGCACATCTATCCGACATCCGTCCTTCCTCAATTTGAATTTATGCCCTCTCAGGTGATTATTCTGAGCAAGAGGAAGAATCCCATCGGCATTGAGCGTGCTCAAGCCATTCAAAGCCTTATACACCTCTATCAGATCACCTCGCCGATGCCTAGTCTCCAGGTTCTGTAATTTGCAAAACTTAAGCCTTTCTTCGTAAGAGCAACCCTTTGTTCCATTCACTAATCTTGTTGCCCTTCTCTGTACTCGTTCCAGCAGCTCTACATCCTTCTTGAAATGAGGCCTCCAGACCTGTATACAGTACTCAAGGTGTGGCCTGACCAATGCTTTATACAAGGGAATAATCACATCCCTGTCCCTGCTAGAAAAATTCCTGTATATCATTGACAAGACACAATGAACTACTCTTGCAGCTCGTCTGCACTGCTCAGAGAACTTCATATCTGCCTGCACAATTACCCCCAGGTCCTTTTCATTCTCTACCACTGTCAGCGTAGTACCACAGAGTTGATACGTTGATCTGGGGTTACTGTTTCCCATATGTAGTACTTTGCATTTGTCAATGTTAAACTTCATTTGCCACCTCTCAGCCCATCTGCTCAACCTTTCCAGATCCTGTTGCAGCAGCATAGTATCAGTAGTGTCCTTAACAACCCTGCCAACCTTTGTATGGTCTGCAAACTTGGACATTAAGCCTGATACACCATCAATATCATTTATAAATACAGAAAACAACAATGGACCCAACACTGAACCCTGAGGAACTCCACTAATAACATTAGTCCACGTTGAGCAGTGTCCATTGATTACAACTCACTGTCTTCTGCCACTCAACCATCCCTTTATCCATAGCAGCAATTTGCCTCCAATGCCACACTTCTCCAATTTGTGCAGCAGTCTTCCATGCGTAACAGTATCAAAAGCCTTTCTAAGACCCAAATATATAATATCAAAGTTATTCCCTGCATCCAGTTCTTTTTGACTACATCATAGTATCCAATCAAATTGGTCAGACAAGACCTGCCCTTAACAAACCCATGCTGTGTCTGAGCTATAACTGAATTCTTGTCCAGATGATCCTGCAATGCTTCTTTAACCAGTGCCTCCATTAATTTTCCTGGAACCGAAGTTAAACTAACAGGTCTATAATTACTTGTGTCAGCCTTTGATCCTCCTTTGTGAATTGGGGTTACATTTGCACATCTCCAGTCCATGGGTACCTCCCCTGAGTCCAAAGAAGCTCTCATAATTATGGCTAGGGGTTTGCTTACTTCCTTTGCTGCCTCCTTTAGTATAACTGGATAGATTCCATCCACCCCGGGTGCCTTTTTTATGTTTATCCTCAACAATTTCTCCTCCACTTTCCTCTCAGTTATTAGAAAATCATCTAGCTCACTGCCAATGTTTACTTCACCTACGACATTCCCCTTCCTGAATAACTCCTCATGTGTGAATGTAGATGCAAAATACTCGTTTAGATTGTTAGCCACCTGAGCTGGATCCTCAACTGTTGAACCATCAACATCCAGTGGACCAATCTGATTCATCCCTTTCCTTCTTGAGTTTAAATAGGTAAAGAACTCTTTTCTGTTTTTCTTTGCATCCTTTGCCAAGGATTTCTCATAATCTGCCTTTGCCTGCCTAATCTCCTTTGTGACTTGGTTACAGACCAACTTATATCTATCATAGGCTTCCATGTCACCCATTAATTTGTATGTATCCCATGCATTTTTCTTCTCTGCCATATGTCTCATTACTTCATCTGACATCCATTTAGGCCTGAACCTTGAACAATATTTCTTGGTTGGTATGTAAAGCCTGGTAGCTTCCAAGATAAGTTCTTTGAATGCTTCCCATTTTGCATTTGCTGTTGGTAACATCATCAGTTGGTCCCACTGTATAGAATTTAAATACTGTCTGAGACCATCATAGTCGCCTTTACGAAAGCAAAAACCCTTCCCTTTACCTCTGATGGTAGTTACTTCCTTGAGTAAATCCCACTTCAGCACACTGTGATCACTGCCACCCAGTGGTTCATTTATCTGCAGATTCCTAATGCATGAAGAATCACTACTGATAATCAGATCAAGAGTATTACTCCCTCTCTCTAGTTGCCTCCCGAACATGCTGGTGTAGAAAACAATCATCCAATAAATCCACAAAAGCCTTGCTAGTGTGTGAGTGACCAACCCACAAATTCCAGTCAATATCTGGGAAATTAAAATCCCCCATTATAAGACTCTCTGATTTACTGGCCCATTCTATTTCCCTGTACAGTATCTTATTATACTCATCAGAGTCATTAGGCCTATAGCACACTCCTACTCTCAATTTTGATTTACCTATGCTTATGTCACACCAAACTGACTCGACACTGCCCTGTCCATCGATGTCGACTGGCTTCACTTCCTTGGATTTCATGTGTTTTTTAACTAATAGCATAACCCGTCCTCCCTTCCTATCCTGTCTATCCTTTCTGTAGACGTTGTACTCCCCAAATTCCAGTTCTGCATTCCTTATATCTGTGTGATACCAAGTCTCTGATATCCCAACAATATCTGCCTTTGATGTTTTGAGTAATACCTCAAATTCATCAAATTTATTTACTAAACTCCTAGCATTGGTGTACACGCAAGTATACATGCACCTGTTTCTATTCTTAGCTACCCTAACACAACCCATGTGTTTACTTGTACCGCAATGACTTCCAGCAGTCTCTGAAATATCCTGCATCTTGTTTTTCAGGCTTCTGCTCATTCCAATAGAAGCAGTGCAAGAATCTCTTTCACCTCTGCCAGTGGCTACTGTTAATCCATTAGTCTTTGTCTCCCCCCAAGCTAGCAGTTTTCCGATCCACCTAACACTGCCTCGATAGCATCAGCAAATATTCTTGCACCCTTTCTATTTAAGTGTATCCCAAAAGATAAAAGATCCCTGTAGAAGCAATCTCTCCTGTTAACAAGTACATTCCAGGCTGAAAAAAATTCTACCCCTTGAGCTTTGCACAATCTTTCCAGGGCCGAATTGATCGACAAGGCTCTCATCATATACTCCCTCCTATCGTGTCTGGGCAGAATTGCAGACACTTTCAAATTCAACCCTACTTCACGGCTTTTTTTCAACAGTGACCTGTACTTGTTAAGTAATTCCGCTGGTCTCCTACTCTTAATATCATTATCATTATGACACTATGCAGATGACCCCGTGATCTCGTGCCAAGGAAAAACTATGAATTCTGTTGAGAGACACAGCTTCAGATCTCAATTAACAAAATTGAGCTGTGGATGTCTTGCAATAGCTACTGCTTATCAGCAGAAGTTTGGTCACTTCCAGACAACTTCAGAGGCAAAACTACTTGGCCTAACTGTGGGTCAAAAAATCATTCACAAATAGGTTTGTACTGCAAAGGCTCTGGAATGTCCAAATTGCAAGAGTGACCATATTCAAAATCATGCAACCTCTGGAAAATTGAAAAAAAAATACAAAAGTAGCAGATTGAGAATAAAGTCACATATCAAGAAGCAAGAAAGTAAATAAAGCCAACAGTCCCAATATGCATGCATGCTTCTGCTACACTAAAGTGCCACGCTGTTTCAACCCAAACCGAGGTATCAATTCCGCCCAATACATCCATTGCAGAATGGGCACGATCTGTACTGTCAACACGTCAACCTACCACCAAACCTGTTCTAATTGATGAAATAAGTAATACCCTATCACAGTTCCACCTAAAATTTCATCATATGATAAAATGTCTAATAAATCACAATGGCAACAATCCACTGAATTGCAAAAGCCAAACTCAAATAGAATGGACTCGAAGATGTAACTGCACACAATGAATCATTCCTTGATCTTCATGCAGAAGGTGATATGGAGACTGGATTTTCATCTGGTCCAAACTGATGATGTAGAAGAGTACAGATTCCGGACGTCCCAATTTTCCTAGAAAAGATAAAACAAAATATGACCATCAAAAGCAAACCACTCGCAAGAAACAGGCAGACTCGTCTTCCCTCCTGAAACCCAGATAATACAACACATTGTATAATGGAATTGTAGAGGCTTACACAGCAGTATGGATGACATCTATGATTTAATCTCCTGATATAATCCCAGAGCCATATGCTTACAAGAGACTAATCTGACTCCAAAAGTAACTCCATCAATCAAAAATTATACCATTTACAGAAAAGATAGAAACTCTTCGTTATCTGCACATGGAGGCGTTGAAATTTTAGTTGAATATAAAATACCTTCTAGGAACATTCCACTTCAGACCCACTTAGAGGCTGTTTCAGTACATGTATCGGTTGGACAAATTCTAACTCTAGTCTCACTGTACCTTCACCCTAACAATATGTGCACCTTCAAAGAACTAGAAGACCTCATAAAACAAATACCACCACCTTTTGTATCCTTGGTGACTTCAATACGCATCATCCTACATGGACAATAGAGGACACTTGACAGAGACAATACTAGACCAAATGAATTTAACGTTACTAACCACTGGTCAAAATACTTATATTCACATTCCCACTTGATCTATGTCAGCAATTGATTTAACAATCTGTTCCCCCAATTTGTATCCCAGTATAGAATGGACAGTTTTAAACTGTCTAGGGATAAGGAGGTGATTATTCCCTTGTATAAAGCAATGATCAGGCCACACCTTGAGTACTGTATACAGGTCTGGAGGCCTCATTTCAAGAAGGATGTAGAGCTGCTGGAACGAGTACAGAGAAGGGCAACAAGATTAGTGAATGGAACAAAGGGTTGCTCTTACGAAGAAAGGCTTAAGTTTTGCAAATTACAGTGTCTGGAGACTAGGCACCGGTGAGGTGATCTTATAAAAGTGTATAAAGCCTTGAATGGTTCGAGCATGCTCAATGCTGATGGGAATTTGCCTCTTGCTCAGAATAATTACCTGAGAGGGCATAAATTCAAATTGAGGAAAGACAGATGTAGGATAGATGTGTGGAAATTTACCCTTAGCCAGTGGGTAGTTGGTTGGTGGAACAGACTTCCATCCCTTGTTGTGAAAGTTGATAGCCTAAATAAATTTAAGGCTCAGCTGGACAGGTATTTCAAAAGAATGGAGAGGTGAAGTGGAAGTTTTTTTTTTTTTTTTTTTTTTGGCTGATGCTGCATAAGCTTGCTTTCTTTCATTATATGCCTCTAATGCTAAACGATCCGCACAATAGGGATCAATTCCCGATTGTATGTAGAATCCAAACACTGCAAACCCCGTGCCCTGATCGTTATCAGGTAAAGTGGAAATTCTCAAAAGCAGATTGGGAAAAGTATTCAACCCGCCTATCTTTTGATAGCCAATTGATCAGACTACAGCCTATTGATGATGTCACAGAGCATATTACCAGGCAAATACCGACCATAGCCTCTGAAGCAATACCTCAACCATCCACATGTAAACACAAAAACCTTAAACACTGGTGGAACGAAGCTTGGAACCTGTTCCAGAAGTTTCCAACTACCAACCTAATTCAATACAAAAGGCTTAAGTCAAAAGCTAGACAAATTAGAAGAAAATCCAAAAAGAAATCATGGATACAGTTTGCCTCCACTATTACAAAGGACACTAGCAGTTGACTCATTTGGAAAAATATTTGGCAAATATCTACCTACTCCTTCTCCCATCTTAACCAAAAATGGACAGGAAATATCTTCTGAAGAAATAGCAAACACCCTTGCACAGACTTTCTACCAAACATCTGCCACTTTAGCCTGTGGCAACTCTTTTCTTCAAATAAAACCTTCTGCTGAAAGGTACAAGATATAATTCCATACTACCCAATATCTTGCTTATAATCAACCATTTAACCTATTTGAACTGCAAACAGCATTAAATAGATCACCCAACGGTGCAGCTAGACCTGATGGAATATATTATGTAATGCTGAAACATAAACAGTACGGCCTTGAATTTACTATTACTGTTCTATAACCAGATTTTTCTTGAAGGTACATATCCATCTCAGTGCATCCAGTTGATATAGATGGACAATGCACTGTTGAGTCAGTTTGGTGTCACATAAGCACAGCAAAAGCAAAAATAAGAGTAGGAGTGTGTTATAGGCCTAATGACTCAAATAAGTACAACGAACAATTGTACAGAGAAAGAGAGTGGGCCAGTAAATCAGAATGTCTTATAATGGTGGATTTTAACTTCCCAGATATTGACTGGAACTTGTGGTTTGGTTACTCACACACTAGTAAGACTTTTGTGGATTTAGTGGATGATCGTTTTCTGCAGCAGCATATTCGAGAGGCAACCAGAGAGGGTAATACTGTTGATCTGGTTATCAGCAGTGATCATTCGTGTATTAAGAATTTGCAGATAAAGGAACCACTAGGTGGCAGTGATCACAGTGTACTGATGTGGGATTTACTTAAAGAAATAATTACCATCATGGGTAAAAGAAAGGGTTTTTGCTTCCGTAAGGGTGACTACAGTGGTCTCAGACAGTTTTTAAATTCTGTACAGAGGGACCAACTGATGATGTTACCAACAGCAAATTCTAAGTGGGAAGCATTCAAGAATTAATCGTGGAAGCTACTAAACATTTCATACCTATTAAGAAATATTGTTCGAGGTTTAGGCCTAAATGGTTGTCAAATGAACTAATGAGACTCGTAGCAGAGAAGAAAAATGCATGAGATGCATATAAATCATCAGGCGACACAGAAGCCTATGGCAGATATAAGCTAATCTGTAATAGTCACAAATGAGGTTAGGCAGCCGAAAGCAGATTACGAGAAATCTGTGGCAAAGGATGCTAAGAAAAACAGCAAGGATTTCTTTACTTATATAAACTCTAAGAGGAAGGGGATGAATCAGATTGGTCCACTTGATATCGATGGTTCGACTGTTGATGATCCTGCTCAGATAGCAAACAAACTGAATGAGTATTTTGCATCTACATTCACACATGAGGAGTTATTCAGGATTGAAAATGCCAGAAGGTTATCAAATTGTAGCAGGGTGCTTAATGATTTTGTAATAACTGAGAGCAAAGTGGAGGAGAAATTGTTGAAGTTAAACATAAGAAAGGCACCTGGGATGGACGGGATCTATCCAGTTATATTAAAGGAGGCGGCAAAGGAACTAAGCAAACCCTTAGCCATAATTATGAGAGCATCCTTGGAGTCAGAGGAGATCCCCATGGACTGGGTATGTGCAAATGTATCCCCAATTCACAAAGTGGATCGAAGGAATGACACAAGTAATTACAAACCAGTTAGTTTAACTTCTGTTCCGGGTAAAATAATGGTGTCACTGGTTAAAGAAGCATTGCGGGATCATCTAGGCAAGACTGCAGTCTTGTCTAGATGATCCTGCAATGTCCAATCAAATGTGTCTTGTCTGACAAATTTGATTGGATATTATGATGTGGTTACAAAGGAAATGGATGCAAAAAATAATTTTGATATCATATACTTGGATTTCACGAAAGCTTTTGACACTGTTGTGCATGGAAGACAACTATACAAATTGGAGCAGAATGGTATTAAGGGTAAGTTTCTACAATGGATAAAAGGATGGTTGAGTGGGAGAAGACAGAGGGTGGTAATCAATGGGTGCTGCTCTTCGTGGACTAATGTTATTAGTGGAGTCCCACAGGGTTTGGTGTTGGGTCCACTGTTGTTTTGTATATTTATCAATGATATTGATGAAGGTATATCAGGCTTAGTGTCGAAGTTTCCAGATGATACAAAGGTTGGCAGGTTTGCTAATGACAGTAATGGCAGTGTGCTACTGCAGCAGGATCTAGAAAATTTGGGAAGATGGGCTGAGAAGTGGCAACTGAAGTTTATCATTGACAAATGCAAAGTACTGCATATGAGTAGATATTATTATTATTATTATTATTATTATTATTATTATGTGTTTTTTTAGGAGCATTAGCAACTAAGGCCATATTGCTCCGGGAATATGCGGTGGCCATTCCCTGACCTTTCTGCATCCTCCGTATTTGGTAGTGACGGGCTCGAACCCCGGTCTAATCAAGAAGCATGTGCTACGCATTGCTGCTCCTTCCCACCTGGCTACGAGGCGCCCCCATATGAGTAGAAGTAACCTCAGAGGAATGTACCAACTGTGTGGTACTACACTTAAGGTGGTAGAAAATGAAAAAGACCTGGGAGTAATTGTGCAGTCAGATATTAATTTTCTGAACAATGTAGAAAGGCTGCAAGAGAAGGGCATGGGGTTTTATCAATGATATACAGGAATTTTGCTAGCAGGGAAAAGGGAGGTGATTGTCCCTTTGTATAAGGCAATGCGTACAGATCTGGAGGCCTCATTTTAGGAAGGATGTAGATTTGCTCGAGCATGTACAGAGAAGGGCAACAAGATTGGTGAGGGGAATGAAGGAATTCTCTTACCAAGAGAGGCTTTAAGTTCTGCAAATTGCAGTGGCTGGAGACTAGGCATCTGCAAGGTGATCTTATTGATGTGTATAAGGCCTTGAATGGGTTGAGCACACTGAATTCTGATGGGATTTTTCCACTTGTTCCGATTACAAACCTAAGGGAGCATAAATTCAAATTGAGGAAAGACAGCTGTAGAATAGATGTGCAGAAATTTGCCTTTAGCCAGTGGATGGTTAATTTCTGGAACAAACTTCCATCTGTCGTTGTGGAAATTGATAGGTTAAATAAATTTAAGGAGGAACTGGACAAACATTTAGAGGGAATGGTTGTGTGAATTTTTTTTTTTTGGCTGATGCTCATACACTTGCTTTCTTGCATCACATGCCACTATTACTATTTTCCTTGCATCACTCAATTATTTTAGCCTTTCCTAAACCAGGAAAGGATCCTGAAAATTACCAACCTATCTCTCTCTCTAACCAGCTGCCTAAGTAAAATCCCAGAAAGAATGATACACACACAGCTTACCTGGGTTCTTGAAACTAAAGCACTGATGAACAACAATCAGTTCGGTCAAAATATATCCACCTTGGAGCTAATGGTGAAAGCCGAGACTAACATCCATAATGCTTACGTCAAAAATGAACATCATGTAATGGTAAGTCTCCATATAGAAAAGGCTTTCAACACCATAGGATTGCAAGGGTATTTACCAGAATTCATTAAAAATTTTCTTAAACAGAGAACCTTTCAGGTCCACTATCAATCTGTACTTTCTCAGTCCTACACTCAAGAAGAAGGTGTCCCACAAGGATCAGAACTTAGCTGTACCCTTTTTTTCACTTAGACTCGACACCATAACACAGAACATCCCATAACATGGTTCTGACCTCCAGAAATCCGACTGAACCACGTGGTACGACAATCATAGGGTAATCTCCAGTGCTGCCTTCTCCTGCCCTTATTAAACGGCATGTTGTCCTAATTAAGCGAAGTAAACCCTGGCTATTTTCTCAATTGGGTTCTGTTTTTTAAGATTTGCCCCAAATAAATGGCTGCCCCCGATTAACAAGTGGCCCAAATAACTGGAAGTCACAGAGGAATAACAAATTGCTCCAAATGAAAGAAGAACCAACATTATGGATTTCCAGCTTATACTTTTATTGTCCTGACTGTTCCCATTTCAGAAAAAGCACTTTCCACTCTCAATCACAATTGCAAGAACCATTATCGCTTACCCACATTCCCTTGGAAATAGTGCCAACCTAGCTGAACTGTATACCTTTTCTGAAACAAATACATACACTGGTGTTCAAGGTGCCTCACCCCTTAAAATTGTAATTGTCGTCCGAATAACATAAGTATATGGCAATATTTCTTACAGATTGTATCAGATAAGATTGACATGTGTAGGTGATGATGTAATATTGCATCAGCTATTACTTTCAGCTATATAAGCACTCTGCAAGAGTTGCAATCATTCCTTGCTTGTGTCAGGATGGTGAGTTACATGCAATTGACGCCACGAAGAAAGAGTGCTATCATTGCTTTATGTGTGGAAGGATGTTCTTCCCGTCATATTGCTTATAGAGTGTCTTGTAATCAGTCAACAGCGAGTAGATTTCTTTCCAAACTCAAGAATACTGGTTCTGCTGCTAGGAAAAGAGGAACCAGGTGCAAACGAGTCTCTGCACCAAAACAGGACCGTGTTTTGAACCACTTATGCCTTAAAAACCATAAGGCTTCTTCGTCTGAGCTGAAAAGAGAATGGGAAGATACAGGAGTGGTAGCAAGTGCAGTAACAGTCAGAAAACACCTCTTCAGAAATGGACTTGTAGCCCATCGTCCTAAGAAGAAGCCCCTCCTCACACAAAAAATGAAAAAGGCCCGATTAATTTGGTGTAAGCAGCATATCAAATGGACCCCAGAGCAGTGGACATCAGTTATTTTCTCTGATGAAAAGAAATCCAACCTGCATGGCTCTAATGGGAAACAATGATTTGCCATAGACATGGTGAAGAATACCATCCAGATGTATGGTGTCTATAGTGAAATACTCTACCAGCCAAATGATATTGGAGTGCATTTCGTATCATCTGCAGTTTATAAAAGGTTCTATAAATGGCAGTGGATACCTGGCTATATTGGAAGGCAAATTGCTGCCAACCATTAGAGACCATTTCAACCTGCCAAGTAACTGCATCTTTCAGGACGACTCTGCTCCTTGTCATCGGGCAAAAAGTGTAAGTAGGCACTTCTGTAGTTACTTTAGCTTCATTACATTTCGGCATTAGAGGTTCGACAGTAATGTGTTTACATTTGTTACAGGTGAAAAAATGGTTGGAAGAACAGTCCATTACAACTGCTAGCTAGCCAGGAAACAGCCCAGACCTGAATCCTATAGAGAACTGTTGGCATCATGTGGAATCTGCAGTTGCCAGAAAGAAACCCTCAGTGAACCCTTCGTGAACTTCAGGAAGCCATAATTCATGTTTGGAACCACGAACTATCAGTTGATTATCTTCAGAAATTGATCTTGTCAATGCCTTGATGGTGTGCTGCTGTCATCAGTGCCAGAGGCAGTTTAACTAAATATTAGTTTGCACCTGGAAGTGTTAAACCCGTATTACTCTAAAACTGAAGCTTTCGGCAGCATCTGCTGCCTTTCTCAACATAAGTAGTGCTGCATCAACAATTCATTATAAAATACTAAGCCTTCCCAGCAGACCCAGGGCATACTTTGGTACCTGTGCATGCTCCATTTCCTGTATATCAGCACCGGAAGTGGCTAGGGGCTGTACAACTTTAAAACACTCATCTCTATCCAGGATAGTGGTCTCAAACATTACATTAATCCTACAACCCTTATCCCTATTCAGGCTATGATCACCCAAGGAACAAATCCTTAGGCTCTCCAGCCACTTCTGGTTCCAGAAACCCTCTACCTTATCTCTAATTACAGCTCCTTCGGCTATTATCCCATGCCTGCTTTCCCAGGCATGTTCCGCCATGGCCGACCCCAAGACATTAGCTAATCTAAGCACCCAGCTATGTTCCCCCAATCTATTGTATAATCTGTGCTTAGTCTCACCTACATAACATCCCCCACAATCTTGACACTGAATTTTGTAGACACCCCCACTGTTGTCAACTCCCACAACAGGGTCTTTAACTGCCGCCATCACCGTGTGCAGCTTCTGACCTGGAAGCTGCACACAACGTATTTGGTACGACCATAAGAAGACTTGGCTCCACCGCGTACATTCCCTACTATCCAAGCATTTTGGAACCAATAGCCCACATCTTACGGTCTTCTGAATAGTATCCATGAAGAGTGTTCAAGATATAGACATGAACAAGTTTTATATTTTAATGCTTTTAGTTATCTGACTAAGCCTTATGCACTCAGTCAGATTTTATCCAACAATGGCCATATTTCAGCTCTTTTTAGTTATTTAAAACTATTAAGCCTTTTTACTCTCATTTAAAACTTCTCTTTTATACCTTTTTTACATATTTTTATCCTTATCCCTTTTTGACATGCGAGATCAGTCCTAATTCATCAGGTCATCAATATTTTTAACTGTTATGTTTTACATGACCTGGCTTTGGCCCATTATAGCTATAGTTGCTAATACACCAATAATTGATATTTACAAAAAGTTGCTCCAAAAGTGCTGTTAAAACCCTCAATTGTGACTAATTATAAACCATATATATATATATATACAGGGTGATTCACTACCAGTGCGACAAACTTGCAGGAGTTGTAGGGGGCACAAAGACGAATCGGAATCACATAGCATTGCAGGGTCCGAAATGCCTTCGTCATGCGGTAGAGGATGTTGAACGGGAGGTCGTGTGAACAGCGATCCCGCTGGAAGTCAGCATTTGCAAACCGGTTCCCAAGGCAGTAGGATGGACGAGTATTCAAACGTTGAACTGGCCGATATGCACCTCGCGTATAGAGCTGCGGACTGTAACGGGCACGCCGCTCTGCGCTTGTACCAGGAACGCATCCCGCACAGGCGTGCTCCTCATCATACGATTTTCGCACGTGTGCACAGAAGGTTACGTGAGACTGGTTGTTTCACAAGAGGTACCATGAATCGAGAGCAAACGACGAGGACGCCAGACAATGAGGAGAATGTCCTACGTCTTGCAGAAGGCAATCCGAGTATGAGTACTCGAGCGATAGGCCAACGATTGGGTATTTCCCAATCCACTGTATGGAGGATACTGTCAACAAACCAAATGAGTTCATACCATCTGCAATGTGTCCAATCATTGGAGCCTGCGGAAGAAACCAAGTAGCAAAAAGTCCTCCACTCTGGAGGACTTTTTGCTACTTGGTTTCTTCAACAGAAACGGTTCGCAAATGCTGACTTCCAGCGGGATCGCTGTTCACGCGACCTCCCGTTCAACATCCTCTACCGCATGACGAAGGCATTTTGAACCCTGCAATGCTATGTGATTCCGATTTGTCTTTGTGCCCCCTACACCTCCTGCAAGTTTGTCGCACTGGTAGTGAATCACCCTGTATATTTATTTTATTTTTATTATTATTTTTATTTTTTATTTTTTTTCAATGTAATGTGTGTGTACTGTATTTTTTTTATTATAGCAAATTTTTTTGTTATAAAGGGTTAAGATTTTTCTTATTTTGTAAATTATCATTTTACAAATATAAGTAAAGTTCTTGTGGATACAATTTTTAAAAGAAAAACCTGTGCTAATTTTTACAGAAGCATTAGCTAAAGTTGATGATGAAGATAGAGTCATGTTGCAAGTGTATGACAATATCAATGAAGAACTAAAAGCAAAAACAACATTGTTGAAAAGGGCTAAAAAGAAGGTAGGAAAAATATTAGTTCTTACTGTTTATTATTTACACATACAATAATGAAAGTCACATTTTTGAGACAGGTATTTCTAGTGTAGCAAAAAAAAAAAAAAAATAGCACAGTTGTCATAATTGTCCAAGAAATAACCAAGTACCCAGTTAATAGAAGATGTGGCTACTAAATAACAAAACTTTTGCAATAAAATAAATATGTTGTACCTTACAAATTACCCTTAAATATTGCCTTGGACCTGCACACACACTGTTCCATATGTTTCTTCCAAGCACACGAAAATTTCTGTAAGTAATCTTCTGTAAGCACTTTTCAGAACGTCTTCAAGGGCTGAAAATGTGTTCCCTTAAGTACTCTTTTCAGTTTAGGGAAGAGAAAAATGTCACACAGGGGCCTTTTATTTCACTGTCGACGTTCTATCCCACATTCTGTCATAATTCAGTATGCATTGAATTTTATGGTTAATTTAACAGTGGCTACAATCGAAATTCAAAGTTTTATTAGATTAGAATGTCTGTACATAAGAAACCACTTGGTAATCTTTCCTCAATTCTAGCTATGCATTATCAGCATCACAAATAAGCAGTAATTGATACTGTTTGATTACACGACTAGTAATGTTACTACACTATGAAAATTAACACATTCATGCCTTTATGCATATATTCATAAAACGACACTAAGAGTGATTTTCTACAATGCATATCTGTGTTAAAAATGCCCCCAAACATTGTGCCATAATGCATATGAGGGGTCATTCTTAAACAGTCCCACCAGCGAGTGCTGTTAAACCTAAAGGCACATAAAATTAACAATTACTCAGTATTGGCACATTGATTGAGCACTTTTCAGTAATGCTTGGCTTTTGTTTATGATTTAGCATAGCTGTGTTTTTTGCTTGTGTTGATTTTAAGATTTATTCTGATTTACAACTCTTTTCATTTTCAAACCTTAGGTACGAATTTTGAAAATGGTGGGGATGTCACAGCATTGAATTTTTTCAACATTCCAAAAAAGACAGCATATTATTATTATTATTTGTAATTTTTTTTTTTGTTTTAGCTATAAGGTGCAAGGAGGCCTGAGGCTTATAGTGCACCAGCCAAAAAAAAAAATTCCAGAGTTACCCTGAGAGAGAGAGAGAGAGAGAGAGAGAGAGAGAGAGAGAGAGAGAGACAAAAGTAGGAGGGAATCACCAAGAAGAGAAGAATGATGATATCCAGCTCAGGACCCTGGGTGTACCAAGCCAGTACTCACCAGATGTGAGCCCCTGGGAACATTGACCAGTTTCTCCCACATTTAAGTGGAAGCAAATGTGTTGATGAATATTTTCATTCCCTGATATGTTACATGCAAACAGAAATGCCAGGTGGGCAGGAGCAGCAGTGCGTAGCACAAGCTTCTTGATTAGATCAGGGTTCGAGCCTGTGCCCATCAAATACGGAGAATGTGGAAAGATCAGGAAATGACCAACGCATATCCCCGGAGCAATATGGCCTTAGTTGCTAATGCTCCTAAAAACCAAATAATAACAATAACAGCAAACAGAAAACTTGAGATTACTTTCATATACATCAGTTTGCTAAATATTTTTATTAGTTTTGAGTTTTTGCCTTTGCTTTATTTTTACAGCAGCATACTACAGTAATTTGTGCACTTGAACCATACACCACAAATAAAAGCATAGCCCATTATTATATTGGCTGTCATACAAAGGTAGTGAAGTTGTAAATATCTCTTACTGCTTGACCGCAATCCCCAGATATAAAAAGAAAGTTGTATATTCTACAAATTTTATTTTATTTATTTTATTTATTTTCTCTTATTAAAATAGTACAATGCACTACATGGTGAGGAGACCTCTCAGTGATGCTACTGGTTCTCCAGATTAGTGTCACTGGGAGGTCTGGTTACCAGAATATCTTCGTTGATATTTTAATCTTTTCTTGGTGCAGTATAACCACAGTCATTATTGCTCAAGTAAAATCAATCAATCAAACTGGGAGGTCTCCTCACTGGGATCCACCACCAAGAATGTGAGGAAGGGATATGGAAACAGAAAATACAAAGCAGCTCAATGAAATCCCTTATTGGGAAGCTATAAGGGATTTCCTTGAGATAATTCCACCAAGAACTCTGCCTTTGTCTATCTGTTTGGATTATCGGTCTGCGCAGGTAGCACAGTGGTATCATCACCATCGTCCCTGTTCCAGATGGAAAAGACCCTGGTTCGAATCCTGTCAATGACGTGAGGAACTTTAATGGGCTTTTTTTTCACTCCATTGCTGAGTTAGTCAGTCTCAGGAGTATATAGCAAGGCTTTTTCGTCCAGCAAAACATACAAATAAACCAGAGAACACACTCAATTTGCAGACAAAATACATATATAAGTACAAAATACATATATGTAATCATTTATGAATGATCCTAACATAATAATTTGAATTTGAATAACTTGTTCAGATAATTGGTCCTAGAATGCCATTATTAGAATCTGGCATGTTTGTTGTGTGCTGCAACCCATGGACTTACTGGAAAGGGAAACCTGGTGGTTGAGGGCAACCCAGCCTTTGACCAAAATGGGAGGTCCTGTGTCGGCCTGTTCAGGATCAATTGGCTGGCAAGTCTGCTTGCAAGGTCTCCTTCCCTTTGGTCCTGAGACTGGTTCAAGACCTATTTGACATATGTGTATAGTACCTAGATAACTCTGGTGTCCTGCTTGCATATGCACTCGCTGCTAGTTCGTAATTGTGCGCCACCTTGTCGGGCTCCACAGTGGATTGAGAGCATTAAAGGTACTGAATTCTATTACTCACCTCTATGAGTAATTTAAATCTTTCAAACTCCTCTGGTGCCTCTACAAGGTCCCTACTTGAAATTGCTGAAGAAGAAAATATAACAGCCAAAAAGAAACACTGAACAGAAGCTGAAGTGCCTCCTGTTCCTTGTTTCCTTATTATACATTCTACTGGAGAAAAGATAATAGGTAAAATATCATTCAGCAGGGTCTCAAAGGGTTGGCAGTGTCCCCAAAGTCATTAAAATGACTTAGATTGGGTAACCTTTTAGTAGAAGCAGCATCTCTTGGAAGTATTCCAATTAAACAATTAAAGTATCGCCACACAGGACACTGAATACATTACATGGTATAGTTGCTGAATGGGATCTCCTCAAAATGTGCACCAGACAGAGAGACCAAGGAGTGAGATCTAGTCCCAACTTGGGTTCTTATCCTTACATTTAATACTCCTAAACTTCCTACTTCCATCAAGGCAGGATATTTCAACTGCCCTGTAAGGCTATACATTCCAAAACCTGTTGCAATGTTTCAGGTGACAAAAATATGGTCATGTCATGGATCACCTGCTTGTGCCTGCTGTGGAGCAAAGGAACAGGATACAGTGGAATCCGGTTATTTGGGCCACCGGTTAATCGGGGCAGCCACTTATTTGGGACAAATCTTAAAAAACAGAACCCAATCAAGAAAATAGCCAGGGTTTACTTCGCTTAATTGGGACAAAATGCTGTTTAATCGGGGCAGGAGACTGCAGCACTGGAGATTACCCTACGATTGTCTCTGACCGTACCACATAGTTCGATCAGATTTCTGGAGGTCATAACCATAAAACAATAAAAACAATTAGCAGTCACCTGTTTATTGGGCTTTTCTGTTAGTGCAATCTGTCATAAACGGATAGTAAACTCGATCTTATTGAATTTGCGATAATACCGACAGCTGGAATTCTGTGGGTTATTATGGTGAAATGTGTTTACACTTCCATGGAATCTTCAATCATATAAAAAAATTAATTTTCAGATCTTCTCTTCATTCCTATTTTTAAAGCTTTGTAACTCGTTACTCTGTTCTCACTTGCGCGTATTGTGTTACTTGCAATTTGTGTGTGCCGTGTTCTTTGTTATTGATTGCTTATCTTTTTACTGTTTTAAATTTTAACCCCCACCCACAAATGTCAGTGAACAGAAATATCAACTAGTTTAGTTAGTATGTACATATTACAGTACGTATTAATTATTCCGATTATCACGTATATTCTTCCGAATTTTACGTATTATTTAATTTTTGAATTGGTAAGGTATAAAGAGTAAATTTGTGCTTAATATATCTTTACTTTTATAGCCTGTGGATAATATTCCTCCTATCCTGTTTTCACTAATTAGAATCGCTGTTTATTAAAATTCATCACAAACGTGATCACAATGACCGGCACTTACTACACATCGTATAGTGAATGCTACTTTACTATGGTGAGTTCATCGTAACGTGATTTGATTGTACAGTGAACTAACTGTAAAGGGGGGGGGTATATTGTATTTTTAACTATTTACATGAAACTTCGGATAATTGGGGCAGCCGCTTAATCGGGCCAAAATGCACTAGTCCCGATGTGTCCCAAATAACCAGAATCGACTGTACTAAGAAATGTTCTGCTTGAATTGTGCTGGTAAATACCCTGCATATTCAAGGGCATGCCAAATGTGAAAAAAGGAAAAACAAATTCAAAAAATGAAGACAAAACAAAACATCCCATATGTGTAAGCAAAGAAACAAGTAATATCAGCAAATCACAGAAATCATACACTTATGTAGTTCTGAGAAAGACTTCTACTTCAATGCAAACATATTTCGCTCTCACCACATGATTCTTTTACACCACAAGCCCGATACTTATTGACACATGCACATCTAGATAAAGTTGTTGCTACTCCCATCTCAGTACTCAGCCTGTTATTAGTGGGATACAGGATGCAATGGAGGTAAACAAAGAAGAAAATAGTGCAGATGATACTACTTAGGATCTTTATCCTGAGGAAGAAATGGATACTTGATGCTCTCTGTTTCCCAAAAGCAGAATTAAAACCAAAGTGGGCCAATCCAAGCCCACATCACTTCAGAAACCAACCAATGGTTCCACTAATTATGGCTAAAATATTACAATGGAATTGTTGTCATGGATTCCAACAAAATATGGAGGATGTCAAAGCACTCCTGCATAAATATGAAACTGTTTGCTTTTGTCTGCAGGAAACTTATTTAAAGGCAAATGATAACCCCATCTTGTGGAACTTTACTGCTATTCGTAAGGACATGAATGGGGATGATCCAGCCCAGGGAGGAGTCACAATCCTTGTGGGCAACCATACCCCTTTCACCTGTGTTCAGTTGAACACCAACTTAGAAACAGTAGCAGTTCACTTAGCAGTGGGGTTTCTCCTCACAATTTGTTTTATATATTTTGCCTCCTGGGACAAATGTCTCCCAGACAAATCTTGACAATATTATTATACAGTTGCCCTCCCCACTTCTACTTCTTGGAGAATTTAATGGGCATGGTACCCTGGGGTAGTGCAGAAACTAATGAATGAGGTTGTATTGTTGAACATGTGCTAAAAAATTGTAGGAATTAACATGTATTTCCACATGCCTACCAATACTTTCTCTGCCATCAATCTCTCCATCTGCTCCCCTTCCCTACTACCTGTGTTTTCCTGGGAGGTGGAACAAAATGTCTTTCTGGAACTGATCACTTTCCTGTAATATCTTCCATAGTGGGTGGACAACCTTGTCATCCATGTAGAATATCACAGCGGAAGTTTGATCAAGCAGACTGGAGTATATTTGTGCAGCTTACTGAATTTGATCCTATTTACATCCAAGAGGATTCAATTGATGATGCAGTAAAGTACGTCACAGACCATATTATCCATGCAGCAACAATTGCAGTTCCAAAAACATCATCCCAATTTCAATGATTGTAAAGAAAAAAGGAAGTCACAAAATCAGGCATGGGGAAAATTCCGATGTTATCTCACCACTGAATATCTTATAGCCTTTAAACATGCCTATACCAAAGTGCAATTTATATATTGTCAGAGCCAAAATGAGTGCTGGGTCCGGTTTACATCCTTAATTAATCAGATGACTAGTACCAAAGTCATCTGGGATAAAATTAGGAAAATGAAGGGTAAATATACATCAGTTCCCTAATCTATATTATAGCTCAGTGAGTACAATT
This sequence comes from Mastigoproctus giganteus, assembly GCF_048544385.1. Classification (NCBI taxonomy): domain Eukaryota; kingdom Metazoa; phylum Arthropoda; class Arachnida; order Uropygi; family Thelyphonidae; genus Mastigoproctus; species Mastigoproctus giganteus. Next base: position 161,919,063 of record NC_143586.1, on the reverse strand, counting down.
GCAGACCAAACTGTTATTATGCTCAAAGAGTGTACAATAGCAGACCCAACTACTATTACCAACTACTGGGAGAAGTATTTTCCAACATGTCTGCTGAAGCATCCTATTCTGCAAAGTTCCTGGTATTAAAGAAGCAAGTTGAGAAACAGAAACACAACTTTTTTACAACCAGGGCTGAGCCATTTAACCTGCCTTTCATGCAAGTGGGATTAACCACTGCAGTTGTTCCCTCAAAGGCTAGTGCTGCAGGACCAGATGATGTTTAGTGAACCTGAATATCAACTGATCATGAGCTGATAAAACACCTTCCACCACACAAAGTCCTTGAGGTTGTCACAGACATTCTCTCAGATATGCCAGACAAGCTGCACTTGCTACCTGGGAGTCCAAAACGCTGGTGGAACTGATATTCGGGTGACACTCAAGTCAAGAGGACCCAATTTCGGTGAAGTCCGGACGGTCTGTGACAGCCAAATCCTCTGCTAGCACCTTCACGATGGTGGGACTGTTAGTAATCCTGCATGCCCAAGTACATGGTGGGTGACTGCCCAGGTATGAACCAACGTAAGCAGGGGTCGAGGTGTGGTGCCCACACCACATGTAGAAATGTGTGGCAGATGACTCTCGTCAACCGGTGCAATACCACCACTTTGCTTATTGGGGGCTTGAAGTGGTGGAACCCACTTTTAGTCTCTAGAGCTAAGTTCCGGTCAACCCTTCCCTATCTCTTCCATCATGCAGTATGATTGATGACTTTTGAGGTTAAGATGAACATTGTGGCGAGATCCAATATTCCTTACATATCGAGGGTACAGCTCTAAAACGGTGGTCGCAGGCCAGCCACTAGTTAGTACACCGGACCGAACCTAATGGTAACTATCTAGGAGGCTTCCAGATCAGCTAGTGTATAATCTTGCTACCTCTACTCTGCCAGATAGTGACTGGAGGGAGACCGAGTAGTGTGTATGCAGGGAGCATTGTCGAGGCCATGTTATGTCGAGGTTCTGGGTATATTCTTACCATGTGTATGCCATATCCAAAAATTTCATTACTTCATACAGCATGTCCCACCCACTTTTTCTTACTATTGAATACACTATGAATTGCCAAACTAATAGAGCAAGCTTATCTGTGAAAAGATCTAAATCTCCCAAGCACTTCCTAATTCATTTCACAAATATATGTGGTATCAATTCTAATCTTAACAATGTCCATTTCCACTTGCAGTCTGCCAAACCCCATGTACTTTTTCTGACAGAACCTCAGTTATCGGTTGATTCAACTACTGCTCATCGCAGATGCCCAAATTATTCGTTGCATGGTTCCTTTCGCCTCAAAGGTGGTACTTGTGCATATGTCCGTTCTGATAGTCCCTGTCAGAGACTTGGCAATTTGGAATCTACTCTCTTTGATCTTCTCTGGCTTAAAATCTCTCTACCTCATTGTGTAAAATTCATCTGTTGTCTCTACCGTTCTCCCAACTCCACTAATCACTTGGAGCTTTTTGACTTTCTCCAGTCCAACTTTCCTAAGAGATGAGGTAATTTTCCTTGGTGATTTTAATGTTCACAACTCCAGCTGGCTTCCGTTTTCTAGTCACACCGACCCAGCTGGTCGAGATGCTGAGGTTTTTGCAATTACTAATGACCTTGCACAGATTGTTCATTTACCTACAAGAATACCAGACAATCCTAATCATACAGCCAACATGCTTGATCTTTTTCTCACAAACAACCCTTCTAAGTACATGGTTGAAGTGAGAGGTCCTTTAGACACTTCAGATCACAACTTGGTGATTGTCTCTTCTCCAATGGAGCCTTTATCTCCTGGCTATTCCCAACCTCGTGTTGTTTGGCATTACAAGAATGCAAAATTGGATGACCTACGATATTTCTTTTCTTCTTTTGCTTGGTCGGATTACTGTTTCAAAACTTCTGATGTCAACGTCTGCTCAGATCGTGTTAGTGAAATTATTCTTGCAGGAATGGAATCCTTTATCCCACACTCCACTTTAAAATCTAGTCCTTTATCTAAACCTTGGTTTTCCAATAAATGTGCTAAGGCTGTTCAAGAGAAGAATGTTGCATATTGTAATTGGCTTGTTTGTAATTCTTCAGTTTCATTTTCTGCCTAACCAAAGCTCGCAACAATTGTAAAGCAGTTATTAATCAGTAAAAATTAGAGTTTGAACATGCTAAGAGTAGAAAACTTGCCCTAATGGTAGCCGAGCATTCTGGTCCCTTGCCAAAGCTATTGGCCGCAACTTTTGCCCATCTCTGCTCCCACCTCTGTCCAAACCAGATGGTTCTATTGTCACTACAGCCTAGGATAAAGCTGACCTGCTAGCATCCCATTTTTCTTCCAACTCATATATTAATGATCTTGGTAAAACACCTCCCACCATTTCCAACACTCTCCATTTCAATGCCTCCTGTGGTCTTCCGTCAAAAGGATGTCAGAAGGATTTTGACGAATCTCGATGCTAAGAATGCTCCAGATCCTGATGGTATTTCTCCACTTGTTCTCAAAACCTGTGCTCCTGAACTTACTCCTGTTCTTTGCCGCCTTTTTTCACTTTCTTATTCCAAACGTGTTTTTCCTTCTGCTTGGAAATTTGCTCATATCCAGCCAGTTCCTAAAAAGGGTGACAAATCCCTCCCATCCAATTATCGTCCCATTGCAATTACTTGTACTCTTTCTAAAGTAATGGAGAAATCAATTAACCGCCAACTCTTAAACTACCTAGAAACCTTCTCTCTGATCAATGATTGCCAGTATGGATTCCGTCAGTGTCAATCCACTGGTGATGTTCTGGCTTATGTTACCCATTTATGGACTAATTCAATGGAGAGGTTCAGTGAAACACAAGTAGCTGTTCTTGACATCTCAAAGGCTTTCGATCGTGTTTGGCATAAAGGTCTTCTAAACAAACTTCCATCTTATGGTTTGCCAACTGTTTTTTGTAATTGGTTATCCAGTTTTCTCTCTGATCGCTCACTGAGGGTGATGGTAGATGGCTCTCTGTCTTCTAACTTCTCCACTAATGCCGGTGTCCCCCAAGGTTCAGTTCTTTCCCCCACTCTTTTCCTCTTGTATATTAATGACCTTCTTCCATTGACTGGAAATCCTATCCATAGTTTTGTCGATGATAGCACGTTGCATTCCACTTTCCATTTTGAGACACCTTTCCCTATTCAATCAGCTTCAACTTCTCGAAACTCTGCTACCAATTCCTTAAATGCCAATCTTCAGGTAATTCTCCACTGGGGCAAAGACAACTTAGTTGATTTCAACCCTTCTAAAACTCAGTCTTGTCTTATATCTTGCAAAAAGGATTCTTCTGCTCCTATGCTTATCTTTTTTCTTATCCTTATCCGATTTCTAGGCAAAATGATATCTCTCTTTTGGAGATTACCCTGACTTCTAATCTCTCTTGGCACAAGCACATTACAAATATTGCTTACTCTGCATCTAAAAAACTTTGTTTTCTCTTTCGCTCTCGGCATTACTTTTCTTCCAAACAGCTGCTCACTCTGTACAAATCGCAAATCTGCCATGGAATATTGTTCTCACATCTGGGGCCGTGCCCCCAAAACCTTTCTCAGCCTTCTAGATTCCATTCAGAAGAGGGCAGTTAGGTTAATTGATGATTCATCTCTAACAGAGTCTCTCCACTCGCTGTCTCATAGATGTACTGTTCCTGCTGCATGCCTCTTCTACAGATACTTCCACGGGCACTGTTCTTCTGAATTGGCTTCTATAATTCCCGCTCTCTCTCTCTCTTTAAAACAGTCCGAACATGTGCCGCCACCAGCCAACATCCATTTACTGTCCAACTTTAAACTCACAGAACCAACTTTTCATCTTCCTCGTTTATTCATTCAACTGCTGTTTTCTGGAACAACCTTCCTTCATACGTATTTCCTGAAAATTACGGTCGACGGAAGTTCAAAAAAGTCCAATGTCAAAAATATCTTGTTTCATCTTCTCAACCTCCAACCTAAGTACTATAGGTTCTAATACCTCTCATGTTTGGGGTTTACATAAAAAAAAAAAAAAAAAAGTTCTTTAGAGCTGTTGCTATATCTTTATTTATTGGGAGGATCAGTTTTCTGATTCTTGACATAGGCAATCATCCTTGCATTCCTGTAGCCAGGAAAGTACCCCAAAATTCCTAACAACTACTGCTGTATTGCTATCACCAGTTACTTTTGTAAAGTCTTGGAAAAAATTATCAGTGCTCATCTTCTATATTACCTTGAGGCAAATGACTATTTTAACAAGATGCAGTTTGGCTTCCGAATAAATTGGTCCATTCGGACTATTTAAAATAATCCAATTAAAAACAGCAATTTGTGATGCATTTATAAAGCATGAGCACGTGGGGGCGCCTCCGTAGCCAGGTGGGAAGGAGCAGCAGTGCGTAGCACACGCTTCTTGATTAGACCGGGGTTCGAGCCCGTCACCACCAAATACAGAGGATGCGAAAAGGTCAGGGAATGACCACTGCATATCCCAGAGCAATATGGCCTTAGTTGCTAATACTCCTAAAAACCAAATAACAAAGAAACAAACATGAGCACGTGGTATCAGTTTTATTTTGACATAGAAAAAGCTTATGATACAACTTGGAGGCATGGCATTTTAAAAGCTATCTATTTGGTATTAGAGATCATCTTCCTATTTTTATCAAAACGATTGGCCCCAAGCAATCTCTCTAGTGTGATTTTTTAGTTTTTTTTAATAGGATGTGTACTAGTTTTTTCATAAACCCTCTTCACTTGCAACATTACTGCTGGCTGCTCACAATGTTACTGCCTTTCCGCACTGGCAATGTCATGGCTACACACGCTAGCAATGTTACTACTACCTCCACTAGCAACATGCTGCACTCTTCTTCTAATCACTGTCACTGGTTGGCACTGCACTTGCCTCCACATGGCAGGATCGGCAACCTGTGTGAAGAAAGTTCCTCTCCCAGGGCTAAAAGGAGCTGCCTTGGATTGTCATGCATGTACACCACTAGAGCCAACAGGTTCTTAACATATTGACATCCACAAAATGGAACATGATCTCAGTGTTCCGAAAAGAATGAGAATGGATTCGAACAAAACAGAACCACCAGATTTTTGATAATGCATTCCTTATTGATTCAGCTTGCAAACTCTCTCCTTTTGTCATCCAGAGATGTCTCGAAAAGGTGGCAGGTACTCCAAAAATGGTAAAATGACTGCAGTCGGGAAGTCAGTTAATTGAAATCACACAAGCAAGACATGCTGAATTATTATTTTAAATGTCCTCTATAACCAAAATCCCAGTAAAAGTCATACCACATAACACACACACACACACACACACACACACACACACACACTGAACTCCTCAAAAGGAGTGATAAGTGAGTGGGATTTATTGAACGTCACCGAAGAAGAAATAGTTGTGGAATTACAAGAACAGAAAGTAACTCAAGATAACAAATAATGACATGGAAGGACAATAAGATTGTTCAAACATGTAATATTATATTGACTTCTAATACACCTAATTTGCATACCTCATTTAAAGCAGGCTACCTACATTGCTGTATCCAACCATACATTCTAAACCCTTTAAGATGTTTCAATTGCCAAAAATTTGGTCGCTCAAAGACAACATGCAGAGGCAAAATTACTTATCCCAACTGGGTCAAAAAAATTATTCATAAACAGTGTACTTAAAGGCTCTGCAATATCCAAATTGCAAGAGCAGTCATCCAGCATATTCAAATTCAATATTGTATTCCCAGTATAGATTGGACAGTTTTAAATGATCTACATAATAGCGAATCATTTCCCAATTATATGCAGACCAATCGCTAAAAACCCCATGCTCTGATCATCGAGTAAAATGGAAATTCTCCAAAGTAGATTGGGAAAAGTACTCTAGCCGCCTTTCATATCAACTGTAAATGGTTGTGATGTTACAACACCAGTGGAGATTGCAAATGCGTTGGGAAATTGTTCATGAAAATCTCAACCATAACATCTTACGCACCTCATTTTCAGGTACACAAGGCACAGACTGAGAAGCATTTAATCAGCTTTGAATCAGCATCTAGTGCCTCACACATCTCCCTTTCACAATGACAGAATTGCACCATGCTTTAACCACCACAACACCAAACAAAAGTGCAGCAGGACCAGATGGAATACACTACACCATGATAGCACAACATACTGAACCAGCCCTTAAGACATTGTTACTTTTTTATAATAGAATTTTCAAAGAGAATACCTTCCTGAACAAATGGCATCACTCTTATGTTTTGGCATTTCCACAACCAAGTAAAGATCCTACAAATCCAGAACACTACCGACCTATTGCCCAGCTGTGTGAGCAAGGTCCTGGAAAAAATTATCAATGCCCACCTAACCTAGTTTCTAGTCCAAAACAACCTTCTTAACCCAGTACAATGCAGTTTCCATGAAGGCAGATACACTGTTGACTTACTGATCAGGGCAGAAATAAACATCTGTGATGCTTTTGTACAAAAAGAGCACCATGTCATGGTTCTCTTTGACATAGAAAAAGCATTTGACACAGCATGGAGGTATGGCATAATGTGAAACCTATACAATCTAGGACTAAGCGGACACCTGCCAAAGTTTATCAGAAACCTCCTGCACTATCGCTCATTTCAAGTTAAAGTCAACAACCAGTTATCTTTAAATTTTATCTAGGAAGAAGGGGTCCCCGAAGGTTCAGTACTAAGTGCCACCCTATTTAACATAATAATGAACTCCATAACACAGGGTGTACCACAAACAGTATCCACTACCCTGTATACCGATGACTTCAGTGTCTCCTACCATTTGCCTAATATGCAAATAGTAGAAAGACAGTTGCAAGGTGCCATCAACAAAGTTATAAAATGGTTACAAAACAATGGTTTTCTCCTCTCGCTCCAAAAGACTGTTGGATACACTTCTGTAGGAAGCGCAACCTACAGCCAGACCCAGAACTTCATCTAGAAAATCAAATCAACCCAGTGGTTTGTAGTGTCCGCTTTCTTGGTGTGGTTCTCGCCCAAAAACTTATCTTCCTCAAACCTATGAAAGAGCTCCAGATTACTTTCCTTAAGAAGCTAAACATCTTAAGAGTATTATCTGGCACAATATGGGGAGCCGACCATTACATGCTGTTGCATTTGTGTCATGCATTAATGTGGTCACGTCTAGGCTACAGCTCTGTGGTCTACAGCCAGCTCTGCTAGACCAAGTGCCTTACGTTGGCTTGATCCTGTACACCACAGTTCTCTTCGTCTTGCACTAGAGGCATTCCGTACATTGCCAGTCCAGAGTTTATATGCTGAAGCAGCTGAAACCTCTTTACATCTATGTAGACAAATGCTTCTGTTAAACTACGCAGCAAAAGTCAAAGGGCAACTGAACAACCCTACTCAGAATGGATTTTTTCTCGCCGAAATGGGAGCTCTTTACAGTCTACCCATCTAAAAACCCATCAACAGAGATACACCTGTGTTCCTTGCTCAGTGACTGGCAAATTGACCTTAGCACGATACAGCCTACCACTTCATGTACAGTTCCACCTTGGATGTATCACATACTGCTGTGCAACCTTTCACTCACATCATTGGGGAAACACACTTTACCCCCAACAAAACATACTGCAAATTCATGCCGCATTGAGAACCCAGCATGCAGAGTACACGACAATCTACACAGACAGATCTAATACTGACACCCATGTTGGTGCAGCAGCAATATTTCCCAACCTTACCATAGCCAAGAATCTCCCCAATGCAGTAGCTACACTGCATAACTCTATGCTATCTATATAGCATTAAATTTGATCTTCTCAACAAATATTTTGCACAGCGTTATCTACACAGACTCAATTAGTGCTATCCAAGTTGTACAACAGAATAAAAATCATCATAACCCCTTATTTGTACAATTTGGAACACCATGACCAAGTTAATAAGACCAAACAACAAATTCTCTTTTGTTGGATCCCTGGTCACATTGGAATTGCTAGAAATGAATGTGCTGACCTAGCTGCCAAAACTGCTACAGATTGTAGATCAACCCTTTAGCATACCACTCTCTGATTTCAAGTTAATTATAAAGAAGTGAAGTCTTGAGCAATGGCAACACATCTGGCAAAATCAAGTTGGTAACAAGCTACTCTGTATAAAGAAAGATCTCAGGCCTTGGAAATCAAGTATATATGTGAGAACAGACATGAAGAAGTAGTATTAGCTTGACTACGAATAAGCCATACACACCTGACACATCTCTATCTTCTTGCAGGCACTGCCCCCACCACAGTGCACAGGGGGCAACACTCAGCTCACTGTCCAGCAGTGTACGTATTGATTGCCCCAAATACAATTCTAATCAACAAGCTGTCATTACGTCATTTTCCACGACAAATACCTCTTTCAGCATTTCTGACCTCCTACCAGAGATGCCACACGGGACCAAAATTTTTGGTTTCCTCAAACAGATGAAACTGTACCATGCAGTATAAACTTGAATAACATCTATACAGAATATAACTATACATTTAACAGCACCATGTGTGCATTATAGCCTTTGTTGATCTTGCGTCTAAAGCCTACAAACAAACAAACATCCATCTCAACTTTGGGGCACTGATCAACACACTTTATTGTGCCTCTATAATACACTCTTGAATTTTTTTTAATACACTCTTATGAACTAAGTTACCGTATTTGATGGCATATAAGATGCATTTTTTTCTGAAAAAATGCCTTGAAAAGTCACCCGTGGCCTATATGCTGAAGTGAGCCATCCCTCATTGGCATTAAGGCGAGTGGGCAGGTTGTATTTTGCCGTTCGATCAATATTTTCATTTCTGAAGGATAATGGGACACCCTAGGGTACTTTTGGACTTACAGATTGTTCGGAATCAGTTCCAAGAAGTTTCAAAAGCCAGGGAACACAGGAAAAGTCTTAGAAGGTGATGGAAGCTTCAATAGTTTGACGATCCTTTAAAAGGTGGCACGACCGGCGAGCCAGTTCTGTGCGGTCTTTTGTGATGTTGAACGTGTCTCTGTGTATAGTAGTATACTTTAATTGTGTGAAGTGACTATAATCACGACAGTGAATTGTAATCATTGTGGATGACTGAAATAAAATAAAGAACTGTGTTAATAGTATACCAGTTTTGGCCTGCTGTGCTGATGGCACAAAACTACCACCATTTTTGACAGTTTTACTGGCATTATTCCAAAAATTTGTAACAGAAAACCATCAAGCGAAAAGGGTTAGGAAAAAATTTATTCCTGTTTAATTTATCTTCTACTGGACCAAATTTAATGAAATTTTGCACAGAGCTTCATCTTAGCTCTATGCTAAAGTAAAAACTTTCAAACCTCTGAAAATTACAGTAGTTTTTCCAGGATAGTGGAAAATATGAACATGTGATCAAGGAAATTTTCTCACATAAAATAAACAGTGATCCTGGTGGTCTCTTAAGGAAACTATCCTTCTCATTTGGGACCAGTTCAGAGCCCATTGAACAGAAGTCATTAAAAAGAGGGTGAGGGAATTGAATACACAGGTAATTGTCATTCCTGGTGGACTGACAAGCCAATTGCAGCCTTTTGGATGTGTCCATAAACAAGCCATTTAAGCATATTATGAGAGTGTAAGATTTGAAAATCTTACAAAAATAAAATATTTTTTATTAAGACTTTGAAAGTTAGTTTTCCTTTGATTCTTACCATTATTAGGATAAAAGGGTAATATCTGCAGTTTCAGAAATAAGAATTATTCTGGAAGGAGGTATAAAAATTAAAAGGTAGTAGGATCGAAAACAGTGCCATTAGCTTTACATCCGTTAAAACTGGGAACTGACTGAGAATACTATGACAAACCCAGCAGGGGGTTCGGCGCTACAAAAACAGCTTAAGGTTTATGAGGGGTCACACACCGGAAACGTATTCGGAAAAGCACACACTAGTCTCTAAAAATAGACGCGATGGTCTCCAGTGTCATAATTTGTGGTTTTTTTTTAGTGCAATAGAGACAAGCTGTTATGAGACAGGAAGAGTTGTTTTGGAGTATTCGGCCGACATCAAAGAACACAACGGATGTCAACAGGTTGTAAAGAAAGGGGTATAGAGAATCACGTGCTACGGGGCAGGCTGAACTAGGCCTTCCAACAAATGAAAAGAAAAAAAAATGTAAAAGAAAGAGTGATTGGAAGAAAACACTGTGGGGAGGCGTGGAAAACTCCGGGAGAAAATTGTGGATGGATACGGACACAAGAGAAAAGAGAGTGAAAAAGGAAGAGAAGGAGAGGGGAGAACTTTTTGAGCGGTGCCAGTGAAAGGGTGAGTCGGGAAGAGTTGCTTGAAAGATGATGAAGAAATAGCCGACGAAAAAAGTCGAAGTGGGGTTATCAGTAATGTAGTGAATGAGAAATTAGGAGATGAACTGGAAAGGGGTAGTAAAAGGAAGTTCTGCAAACAGTGAGAATGAGAGAAGAAGATTCCCTTAGAACACCCAGTCCACCGAGGAAGGCGATAATATCCTGATATAGCCTTGAAAGGCAAAGTAACAACCCTGGAACAGAAGGTTTGTTTGTTTGTTTGTTTTGTTATTTGGATTTAAGGAGCATTAGCAACTAAGGCCATATTGCTCCGGGATATGCGGTGGTCATTCCCTGACCTTTCCGCATCCTCCGTATTTGGTGGTGACGGGCTCGAACCCCGGTCTAATCAAGAAGCGTGTGCTACGCACTGCTGCTCCTTCCCACCTGGCTACGGAGGCGCCTGGAACAGAAGGTAGCCGTCCTGACAGGAAAAATAGCAGATCCTGAAAGCGGAGTAGCAGTTGCGAACGCCATATGATGATGCCCTGGAAGCTGTAAGATGTTGCCCTGGATGGCGGAAGATAGCAGCTCTGGATAAGGATAGGATAGAAGGCCCTTATGAAGACACCTGACCATAGAAATTAAGTAAGTGAAAGTTAATTTGAGAATACTGTAAGTTAACTGCTAGAGAAAGGACTGTAGTGTGATATTTGGGGAATTCGATGATAAGAGAAAGTTATTTTGAAATACTGTAAGTTAAATACTAGTGAAAGGACTGTAATACGATATTGGGGAATTTAATGATAAAGATAAGATTAGATGGGTGAACCAAATAGGAGCAAAATCTACTCTAAGGCAATTATGGTTGGTTTAGGCAGTAATTTGGAATAAGGAGGATAGTAATGTAGATGAGAAAGTGAACGGAAGGAACTGTAGAAAAAAATAGAAATATTAAATGTGTGGAGATAAAATTTATGTATATTGCCAACCCTTAAAGGTGTGTTTGAATGTAACATTGTATTTTGGTGATCAAGTTCTGTAACTGACAATGGTTAAAGAAATATATAAGAAAGAGGAATAGGGAATTAAAGAATAAATTGGTAGTTATGATGATACATAAAAGTAATATGATCAATGATATATTTAACTTTAATGATAAAAAAATGTTATTGACACCTATGAGGTATGATTTGATTGTGTTGTAATAGGAGCAGAAATAAGGTGAGCATATAAAGAGTGTAACTATTTAACCTGTGTGTGCGTAATGAGAAAGGTGAGATAAAAAAAAGTCTGTAAAGGAGCCTGTTAGATAGTTAGAGACTGGAAATGGTGTAAGTACCTTGGTGTTGAAACAGTGAAATTCTATTCTTAATGAGATTTGTTATGATTTAACTGTAAATATGCATAATAAACTTGTTTTTATGTATAACATTTGTGTAATTATTTGTTGTACTGGACACAAGCCCATCCGAAGGGAATAATATACATCTAGAAGTTCCCCCCCCAAAACCTGAAGTCTTCTGTGAAGTTGAATAGTCAGATGCGCAAGTGGGGAGATATTATAAAGGGGAGTTGTTTAAATAGGGGAATAAATTAAAATAAATAATATAAATATATATATATATACACAACATTTAAACCCCCCCCCCACAAGAGAACAGTGGAACAAATGGGAGAACCCGATCATCACCTCATACCCCACAGGAAGAATAAACATGCCCACCACTGCATAGATGTGTGAATGGGTTAAGGAATCTTGGAGAAATATAAGTGGTAAAATAATTATAAAATCTTTCAAGAAGACTGGAATTATTAATGCCTTTGATGACACTGAAGACACTGCATTATTTGAAGATAGTGATACCAACATTAGCGAGGAAGAGTTTTTGGGATTTGAAGGCAATGATTTTTGTGGTTTTCAAAATGACTGACCTTTCCATTTGCAGAACACTATTTTTTACCGTTCTCTCACTGTCTTTTTTTTTTTTTTTTTTTTTTTTTTTTCATTTCCAATTCTAGTGGTAGTTTGCTTCATATAAAATATTTTCTAATGTAGCTAAGATTCCTTTATTTCTCTTTTAAGTTGCTGTATTGGTAAATTAATAAAAAATTGATAATAATAATTAAATAATATATTATTATACAGTATTAGTATTTTTCTTGCCGTTCTGATCACATGTTTGGGATGAGCTTTTTTTTACTATACACATTAGAATAGATATTAAATGCCTAAATATACTAAAACTTTTTTTTCCTTAATTTTCCTTTCTAAAATGAGGGTGCGTACTATATGCCCATGTGTCTTATATGCCATCAAATACGTAAATTATGGGTCCCAGGTGTATGCATCTGCTAGACTCAGTTGGATCCCATCCACCATCACGCAATTCATATTGCCACTAGATTTTGAACATCTCCAGTTCAAAGTCTATGTCGAAGCATATGAGCCATCACTATTGCCTCGTAAGAAACAGTTGTCTCTACAGTACACTTTTAAACAAAAATCTCTGCCAGATCATTCCACGGGGACACCCGTTTTTGGGCCACAATGTGAAAATCTTTATAACATCTGTCAGACTGCCAACTGTCCCTTTGGTATTTGAGTTCAAGAGCTACTTAGAAAGCTTAACATAACTGGACAATGTTGCCATATCAACAAGGCAACTAATTCTACCCTGGCATTATCAAGCACCACTGTGCAGCTTCTCTGTTAAAAGTAGGGAAAGCTACAAGCTTTATCAGGGATGAGATATGATCTTCATCTTCCTGACCCAGGTCCAGCAGATGTTACTATTCTTTTTGAATGTTCTTTTCGCATCCATTTCTGCTGGACCCCAAGCCACACTGGGATCAAGACTTTATGATTATTAACTAGCTGACACTACAGCCAGTTCTCTGCAACCCCAGAGCAACTGTAGCCTGTTAGTCCCCTATACAGACTACAGGAAATTAATATGGAAATGATTACACTCCCAGTCACAACAATCTTTGCATGGGCAGTTCACAAACAATCTCTATCAGATAAAGCCTGTAATTAAACTGTGGTAGTCTAGTTTTTTTTTTTTTTTTTTTTGGGCTGATGCTGCATAAGCTTGCTTTCTTGCATCAAATGCCTCTACTAATGCTAATGCTAGTCCGCACAGGAACTGCAGACAGGAAGTCATTCTTGCTTGCCTCCACATTGAACACATCTTACTCATTCGTTCCTACTCAGGGGCAGGTGACTTTCCTATGTGTGAGCAATGTGACATCTTTTTAACTATAAGACATATTTTGTCTGAGTGTTCACTTTATAGTCACATGTCATTTATACTTTACTGTTTTAGGCATCTAACTTTGCCTTTACGCTCAGTCAGATTTTATATGACAATATCAGTTTATCAGCTGTTTTTAGTTACTTAAAATGTTTAAATATTTTTACATATTTAAATCTATACATCTTGACATAATGAGCTAATTCCTTAGGGCAATGATATTTTAATCTGCTCTTGTATGTGACCTGGTTTTGGCACATTATAGCCTTAGTCATTGATGCATCAATATAACCCAAAACAACAACAACAACATCATCATCATCACTGGAAACAGTACTAATCTAGCTGAACTGTGTACATTCCTTAAACGTTTACACACATATGAATTCCTCTGATGCTAAACTGAACCAAATTATTATATTATTGTAGAATGATAATATAGGAACTGAAACATTCTGGCCTCAACTGCCATTGTGCCCCCAAAAACTCCATACCAATACCAATCAAAATAACTTTTCCAGGTTCGTGTTAAATCCAGTTTGTCCCAGGTCTTTTGCTAAGAGAAAGGAGTTCCCCAAGGCTCTGTCCTCAGCATTATGCTTTTTTGCAATCAGAATGAACTCCATTACAGAACAGCTTCCTCTGTCAGTAAATAGTGCACTGTGTGTAGATTTTAGTATGTTTTATCATTTCTGCAGCATGAAAGTTATTGAACGACAACTGCAACAAGCCATTGACCACTTTAGTTCTTTGGGCTGTAGCAGCAGTTTAAATTTTCTGCTCAAAAGACCTTTTGTGTGCATTTCTGCTGGAAGCAGAATCTTTACCCTGACCCAGAACTCAGATTTGGACAAAATGCAATTCCTGTGGTAACAGACACAAAATTTCTGGGTCTCATCTTTGATCAAAAGCTGACCTTCCATCAACATGGGGCAAAATGCACAAGAGGTTTGAACATGCTCAATGCTATCTCCTCCAATTTTTGGGGGGCAGATAGAAGTACATTATTGTGCCTGCACACTTATCCATTCTAAACTTGACTATATCTCCCAAGCCTATTCTTTTGCTAGAAATTCTCTCTGATGGCTTGACCTAACCCACCACAAAGCCATCCATATTGCTGCAGGGACATTTCATACTTTGCCTGTCCAAAGTCTGTACATGGAAGCCAATGAACCGTCATCGATGTTTTGCTGTCAGCAGTTGTCGCTACAATATGCCATAAAAATAAAACTCTGCCTGACCACTCTACATAAATATCTGTTTATATGCCATGGTGGGAAAATCTGTATAATATGCATAGAACTGCAATTCGGCCCTTTGGTATCAGGATTCAAGAGCTTGTTCATGATATAAACCTTACTTGAGGTAATATATCCATGTCAGCCAGGCAAGTCTTTCCTCCTTGAAATATATTATTTCTGTCTTGCAACTTCAATCTTAGGAGCTGGCTGAAAGTTCACACATCTCCATGTATATATCAGCAACTCTCTGCAGCACACCGAGCTGAATACCCTGAGTTCTTGCTGGTATATACAGGTGGTTGGAAATCTGAAGTGTGTTCAGGATCTGCTGAGTTTCCCAAGTAAAAACAGTCTGCAATCAGATTTCACATGAATGTAGTATATACACTGCAGAGCTATATGCAGTACAACTGGCCTTGGATCATATAATATACCACCAGTACCAAAGGTGCATGCTATATACTGACTCTCTTAGTGTATTACAGTCTTTATCCAATATGAGAAACACTCATCCAGTTTTGTGTCAGGTGCAGCAAATGTTACACTCTTTCAGAGTTAAACTTTGATATTTGCTTTTGCTGAATCCCTAGCCATAATGGCATCACAGGCTAATGCAACAGCTGATTCAGCAACTCCACAAAGTTGCATCTTCTTGTTAGTTCTGTATACAGACCACAACCATCTGATCCACAAAAAAATTATGTACACAACGGAAAGAATCTTGGAATGGACCCCCTACCAACAAGCTAAACAAAATTAAGCCTGTGATAATGCATTAGCATTCTAGTCAGTGCAGGGTTCACCGGGAGAAGTAGTCCTTGCTCAGCTACACATAGGACATTGTCATCTGGTGCATTAATATCTGCTGAGAGCTGATGATCATCCTGTGTATAGATATTGTAACACAGTTTTAACTGTCCATCATATTTTAGTCAAATGTACATCTTTTAGTAATGAATGCCGTTTGTCTTTTACCCATCTGTCTGAGCCTTATACACTCAGATTTTATCGATTGATGACAATGTGCCATATGTATTCAAATTTTTAAATCTGATTAATCTATATACAGTGAAACTTCTCCTAACGGACACCTCTCGTTAACGGACATCTCTCTACAACGGACATTTTCAAATTCCCCAACTCACCTCCATTGGTTTTAACGTGTTTGCAGCTTCTGTCTAGCGGACATTCTCTGTAACGGGCGCGGACAGGCAATCTGCACTGTTTCGTTTAGATTAGCACTTAATTTGATCTCCCCATAACGGACAGCGGGCGAGCTCATGGCCCTTTTTCTAGGAACGTTTCTTCCACGTATTGCCCAATCGTGTGTTTATTTTCTATTTCCGATTCTCTGAATTTTATCAAGGTTTACGTCGCGGTTCTAAACCCTTTTTCAAGAATTTTAAGGCACGTATAAAACTTCTGATGAATTCGGTGTGTGCAGGGGGGGAGAATATGGTCGGCCTTTCGTCTTTTCAGTTTCAGTTTTGTTCAGTGTCGTGTGAAGTGCACAATGTCTTCTCGTAAACATTTAACTTTAAAAGATAAAGTCGAACTCATTAATGCGTATGATCGGCAAAAAAATAGTGTTCGCAATCTCACTGCAAAATTCAAAATCGGGAAGACGCAGGTAAGCGACATCCTAAAGAAAAAAAATGAACTGCTCAAACAATTTTGGCAACACGGAAATGATCAGGTTCAAAAATCATTCCCGAAAACTGTTGGACTTCAAATTTGTCGCGCACGTGCTAAAAAAATTCCCATTAATGGGCCTATTATTAGGGAAAAGGCTTTGGAGGTTGCGAAATCTATGGGAGTAAATGAGTTCAAAGCTTCTGTGGGATGGCTAGACAAGTTCAAAACTCGGCATAAAATTTCTTGGAAACCGTAAGTGGTGAAGGTGGATCTGTTGATACTGGGGTTGTAACAGAGTGGACCGTCAAATTGGAAGATTTATGTCGTGATTTTGAAGCTAAGGATATTTACAACTGCGACGAAACAGGGTTGTTTTTTTTAAAGCTCTTCCTGAAAAAACAATGAGTCTAAAAAACGAAAAGTGCCAGGGCGGAAAAATTTCTAAGGAACGCTTGACTGTACTACTGTGTACAAATATGCTGGGAGACTTTGAACAACCTCTTGTTATAGAAAACCCACAAAATCCTCATTGTTTCAAGGGCATAAAGTTGAATCTTTTGAATGTTGACTGGAAGTCTAATAAAAAAGCGTGGATGACACGAGATATCATGAACGAATGGATAAGTCACTTTAACCAAAACATGATTCGTCAAAACAGAAAAATTATTCTTTTCATGGATAATGCTGGATCTCACCCGCACATTGAATTGTCCAACATTCAAATCATTTTTCTGCCACCAAACACATCTGCAGAGTGTCAGCCCTTGGATCAAGGGATAATAAAAAAATTTAAACTTCACTACAGAAAACGTGTTTTAAGACATCTCATTGCAAACATGAACGATGTAACATGTGCGAGTGACCTTGCAAAGAAAATCAGCATCCTAGATGCGATTCAATGGATTTCCTCTTCAGTAAACGCAATTAGAAAACAAACTGTCGTGAACTGTTTTGTAAAGTCTGGCTTCTCAAACGCAAAAATTGAAGTTGTGAACAGCAATGTGGAGCACCAAGAAGAACAAGAACTTCAACATCTATTGATAATGTACGATACATCCGCTACAAGTGACCCTGGCTACAAAGATATAGACTCAAACCTCACTACAGAAGATGGTGCTCTAGTTATCAACGACATTATCATCGATATTTTTCAAGAAGTTCCTCATGAGGATGAAGAAATGGAAGGAGATCATTCTGTCGAAGAACATATTAACGACGAACCACCGATGAAAATAGAAGAAGCGCTCGTACAAATCAATCGTTTAAAAATGTTTTTCGCCGCTGAAGAAGATACTAAAGGACTTTCGATGGTTTCTTCACTCCAAACAAATGTTGAAAACAAAATTATCAGCCGGAAGAAGGTGCAGAAGAAAATAAGTGATTACTGTATGCATTTTTCTTAAGATAGTCATAATATGCATAGCACAATTGTATGTATATTATTTACAAAAATATTGTGCAAAATCTGTATATAATTTAATTTAATTTTACATTAAACGTTTAACGATTTTTCTTTATCTCTTGTGTATATAATTGTATATTATTTACAAAAATATTGTTCAAAATCTGTATATAATTTAATTTTACATTAAACGTTTAACGATTTTTCTTTCTTTCTTTCTTTCTTTCTTTTTTTCTCCCTCAGACTTCTTGTTAGCGGACGCTTCTCTTTAATGGACACATTTTCGTTCCCCATGGCTGTCCGTTAAAGGGAAGTTTCACTGTTGTTTTATTTAGAGCACTTTATTATTTATTTGTTATAACAGTTTTATGTTATATATTTGTTAATAATATATTAATTAGATATGTTATTGTATATTTTTATATATTTTTGTATTTTATACCTTTTGACATGACTCACTATAGCCTTAGATGCTGATGTGTGCCATACAACTTCTAATAACCAACCAACCAACCAACCTTGTTACCAGGCTATTAAATTAAACAATAATAGCTTGGTGTCAAAGTGCAATCCCATATACTGTGTAAAATGCTGGTGCTTAGATAGATATTGATAATAATGAACAGCAATAAATAACCTAATACATTTTTTGCTCTTTTCTTATTTCTATATTATTTTCTTCCTTCAATTTAGATTCAGGCACTGGAAAGAGAAGTACGGGATCTTCAAAGTGAATTTGAAACAGACAGAACAGATTACCTTGAAACTATCAGAAGACAAGACCAACAAATTAAATTGTTGCAACAAATCTTAGACAAAGTCCAGCCATGCCTCAGGAAAGACTGTAATTATTCCTATTTGGACCGGATAAAAGGAGAAAGTACATGGGATGAAAATCTGCAAAAGTGGAGAATTCCTGAATTAGTTATTTTTCGCACCAAACTTCCACCTACAGGTATATTGATATTGAGAATTTCTTTTTCCCATAAAAAAACAGACCAAACTTAGTGATTTTGGTAGTCTTAGATATAGCTTTACTATACTGATCAGTATGGTAATAAAACATCACTATATCCTATGAAAAAAAAAAGAAAACACTAAACTACAAAAAATATATAGCAAATTACTGCTACTAGTTTGGCACATTATGGCTTTAGTTGTGCATGTGGGTAGCAGTAATCCCAGATTAACATACCAATTGTGTGGTACTATATTCAGGGTAGTGGAAAATGAAAAGGACCTGAGTGTGAGTGTAATTATGCAGTTATAAGCATGTTTTCTTTGCATAATATACCACAACTAATACTAAAGTGAAATAAAATATAACTAAGAAAATGATGTGATGTGGTCATGCCTAAAATTTTGAGCTCTTAAAAAACAAGTTTTTGGAAAAGTTTGACTTTTATACTTATTAACATACTAAATCATGTTTAAAAATAGTTTTAATCATTCTAATCACATGCATTAGCTTATTTTTAATAGTATTTTTAGTGCAAATGCATCAGATCTGTTCACAGCTAGCTACTAAATAGTTAAGATTGGTATCATTATGTATATCTGATATTGTGAATACCTTCACAACGGGCGCCTCCGTAGCCAGGTGGGCAGGAGCAGCAGTGCCTAGCACATGCTTCTTGATTAGACCGGGGTTCGAGCCCGTGACCACCGAATACGGAGGATGTGGAAAGGTCAGGGAATGACCACTGCATACCCCCGTAGCAATATGGCCTTAGTTGCTAATGCTACTAAAAACCAAATAACAACAACAACCTTCACAACGAGCTGCCATGATATTGCACTACATTGATAAGTAACTCTTCACCATAGGAGAAGACTATTGTTTCTTATTCTCAGCTTATTTTTGAATTTAGGCAAAGATTTAATAAGTTACAACATAGTGTGCATAGGGCCTTTGTTATTGATAATTTTGGCATGAATATCATACCTTGTATATAGTAACTTGTACTATAGCACATTATAGTAGTCGATTGCATTGATTGTAGTAAATAAATAGTTTGAAAGTCCTAATCATGTCGGATAACTTATTTTTGCATCTTACAAGTTAGTGCAAATGCATTAAATCTGTTCACAGCTAACTACTAAATAGTTATAAGATTGGGATCATTATGTATATCTCATAGTGTGAATACCTTCACAACAAGTTGCCATGATATTTCACTACCTCGAATAAGTAACTCTTCACCATAGGAGAAGACTATTGTTACTTATTCTCAGTGGATGCCACCTCCCTGGTTACGTGTTGGTACCAGATACCACAAGACACATTTAGAAATCTTGTAGCATCTATACATCGCCGGGTACGAGCTGTTTTGGCTGCACGTGCAGGACCAACATCATGTTAAGTAGGTGGTCATAATGTTTTGGCTCATCAGTATAAAGTAATGGTTAGGCCACATCTTGAGTACTGCATACAGGTCTGGGAAGCCTCATGGTAAAAAAGATCCCTTGAAAAAATGGTGCAGAGAAGAGTAACCATATTATTCAAGAACACAAAGGGAATAGATACTCTTAGTGCAAGAGGCTTTGGTTCTGAGAATTGCAGCACATAGAAATAGGCACTTGTGAAGAGACCTGATTGAAGTGATGATGATGGCATTCTAACCCCTTCTCAGACAACACACACACACACACACAAACTTAAATTTAAAAAGGATGGCTGCATGATAGATGTGTAAAAATTTCCTTTCAAAGAAAGAGTAATTGATTTTTGCGATAAACTGCCATGCGGTGGTGTTTTGGAATTGGAAAATGAGTAGTTTGAATAAATTTAAATAAGAATTAGACATATTATTAGACAGACTGGACAGCTGATGTAGATAGGGTTTTTTTTTTTTTTTTTTTTCCCTAATGCTGTATAAGTTTACTTCTTTGCATCATTTACCACTACTACTATTATTATTACTACTACTACTAGTACCACTAATAATAATAATAGCAGTATTATTTAGCCTAGTATATATGCTATCACATAATCATGAAATGTGTAGCATTATTACACTCTTAACTCTTAGTTTGTTTGGTGTTTTTAAATTAAATTTAGACTAAAATCATGCCTCAGACAAGGGCAGCAAAGCAAAAAAGCTCAAAGTAGTAACCATTAATGGCAGTTTTCTTTTGAATTAGAGCTATATATACAGTGTGTTATTTTTCACCTTTTCATGGAGTTATCTGTAAAGGAATATGATACGGTCAAAGGGGATGCCTTTTTTGTGCTTTCATTGCAGAGAGTATGAGGAGAATAAGTGCCAATACAGCATTCTTCTGGGCTTATGTGAGGGCGTGAGGAACAGGATAGATATCCTTGAATAAATTAAAAAGAACCTAACAAGCACTCAGCTACCTAGCAAGATGCTGCAGACCACACTATATCACCATAAATTACAAAATACGATGGCGCCTCCGTAGCCAGGTGGGCAGGAGCAGCAGTGCGTAGCACACTCTTCTTGATTAGACCGGGGTTCAAGCCCGTGACCACCAAATACGGAGGATGCGGAAAGGTCAGGGAATGACCACCACATATCCCCAAAGCAATATGGCTTTAGTTGCTAATGCTCCTAAAAACCAAATAACAACATCCTCCACAGCAGAAAGACATCCACAATGTCAGTGACTCTGTTGTCAGGAAAACAGGAAATATATACAGTAAAACCTGGATAAGAAGTTTTTCGAGGGACTGAAGGTTTCAAACTTCTTACGTGGGAAAACGTCTTAGAAGGGAAAATGACCTAAGGGTATGAAATATTAACTACACAAATAAAAATGAAAACATAACACATACATAAGTTAAAAATCATTTTTAAGTACTATTTGAGAATTTATATTTCACCTCTGCCTATAATGGGAAACATTTTTAAACTCAGGATTTCTAATTGCTTAACATTCTGTTCATTAAAGTCCTTACCAAATACTCATTACCAAGTTGGAAGGATGAGCTCCTCTGAAGTTCCTACATACCTTAAAAGGTCACAGTAAGACAGAGCAACAATCCACTGATTAATTCAGAACCGTTGACAGTTGAACATCAGAACTTAATTGCATGTGCATCACTGTGCTTCATGTAGTCGACACTATCCAGTTATAGATATTGATGAAAACAAATGCATTATGTCACTTCCATTATATCAAAATGTTTATACGAAAAGGGATTTAGTGCTGAAAGCCTCAGACTACGGAAAATTCACTAATTGAACAAGTTTGTGCCAAGCATCATCATTTTAGTTTAGTAGTAAATCACCAAAGTAGGTGAAATGCATAATTTTTGTGATATCACATATTGTGAATGCCTTCACAATGAGTTTCCCTGATATTGAACTACCTAGAATAAGCTATGCTTGGACAGTGGATTCTTGAATAGGCAACACTTCGCCAGTGGATTCTCAGTGGATACCCTCCCCGGATGGTAGTATCTGCCAAGAATAAGTAAAATTAGTCTTCTCTATTGCGAAGCACTTATTGGAGATACTGCAATATCAGGGCAACTCGTTGTGAACACATTCACAATATGATATGCATGTATATCAAAAACGATGCCATTTCACCTACTTCAGTGATTTACTATGAACTAAAATGAAGCTATGCAATAACTTGTTCAATTGCCAAAATGTTCATATTGCTTAATATTAAAAATAAAGAATTTGTATATTTAAAAATTATATTAAGTGGGAAAACGTCATTATAATAATACACTGTGTATTCTTTATCACAAACATTTTACCCAGGAAACTTCTTACACAGAAAAATAATACATTACAACATATAGAGTTGAAATTGGGACTTAAGAAACCAAACCTAGTATATAGGGGAAATTCTTATGTGGGAATTCCTTATCCAGGTTCTGCTGTATTTTGTAAAAAGGATAGGTGAAATAGAACCAGTGTATATCAGCAAGGGAAAAATGCTGATGTCATTGTAGGGTAGCTATCACCTTTTGAGGGTGATATTGTTTTACATTTTGGTACTAATGATATTAACAGCAGGCAATCTTAGGATTTTCTTAACCAAGCAATGTTGAGAAAAAGTCACATTAGGATTATATGTGAAAGTGTACTTCTGTCCAGACACATGATGAGAGCCTAGTCAAACAATTCAGCCCTGGAGAGACCATGAATGGCTCAAGTAAAATTTTTCCCAGCATGGTCTGCTTGTTAACAGCAGATAGTGTTTTTTTTTTTTTTTATAGGGATGAGATACTTTTTGTGTTAGAAAATTTGCTAATGCTATTGAAGCAGTGTTAGGTGGGTCGGAAAACTGCTAGCTTGGTGGGGTGGATACACAGTAAAATAGATTAACAGCAGCCACAGGCAGAAGTGAAAGTGAGTCTTGAACTGCTGCCTATTGCAATAAACAGCAGTCCGGACAGCAAGGCATTGGGGATTGAAATTGTGGATTCTTATGGGACAAGCAAATATATGGGCTCTCTCTGTTAGGGTAGTAAGAGCAAAAAACAGGTACATGTATACTTTCATATACACTAATGCTGCTAGTAGTATAGTAAATAATAAACAAGTTTGAATTTGAAGTAGGTTGAGTCTTCAAACAGTTCCAAATGCCAAGCAATTTCTAGTGCAATATTCTACTATTTCTCTAGAGAGAGTATTAGCTTTTCAAAACTTTCTCCACTCATAATGTTACTGCTGATTGCTTGCAACATCACTGCTACCCTTGCTACCAACATACTGCTCTCTTTTCAATATATTAAATGTTGTGCCAAGCAGTACAAGATTAATTTTATTACTATAACCTTCTACCCATATATCCAACCTTTTATGTTGATAGAACTAAAACAGATCTTGCATAACTCTTATAGTAATGCTGCACCATCCTAATGAAAAAGCCATAACCTCCCTATTGATCTTTTACAACCAGATCTTTTGAGAAAACACATATCCCCTAGGCCCTGGGTGCCGAGCATTCCATGGCCAAGCGACCTCAGTGCTTTTATCAAAGTGAACTATATAAAGAGCTTTTGCCATTACAGATTCTGTTTAGTTCTGAATACCGGTTTTTTTCCCTCATTTTATATTGCAGTAGCTCTTTTGCTCTACAAGAAGTAGGCAAAGGCCCAGAAAGGGAAGACACCTTTCTGTTTCTTTTTCCTTTATCACTAACTCAATTAACAGCCACTTGGTCACCTCGTGGCACTGCTCCAGTCTCCCCATGGTGGAGCCGATAACCTGGGTGGTAAAGACAAACCTCCAGGACCAAAAGGAGTCATCATGGATCTTAACACTTTTCCACCCTTAGAGCTTTCAAGCTCAAGACTAGAATCTCATGAATAGGCAACACTTGATAACAAATCCAGTCACCCTAAAAGGCTTCGAAGTTAGGTATGTCAGGAGAAGAGACTGCTTCTCCTGACGTACCTAACTTTCTGATTATACACTCTTCCCCCCCCACCCAGCCTGTAGTCAAGTTATCGCCATTTATGATCCAAAAACATTTGGAAACTATTGCTGGGTCACCAAAAATGGTAAAGAGAATGCAATCCGAAGACCTTCTCATTAAAACAGCCACCTCCAAACATTCTGAGTGGCTATTAATGACAACAACATTTGGTGGGTTGCCAGTATCTGTTACTCCCCACAATACCTTATATTCATCAAAAGACATCATCACAGAATGGGACCTTCTTACAGTGTCTGAGAATGAATTAGTTGAAGAACTTAGGAATCAAAAGGTAATTAGGGCGAGGCAAATAATGACTAAAAAAGATGGAAATCTTACAGCAACACAATCCATCATTTTAACTTTCAGCACTGCTGATTTGTCATCCACAGTAAAAGCTGGCTATTTAAACTGCCAAATTTGCCCATTCATTCCGAATCCTCTTCACTGTTTTAAATGCCAGAAATATGGTCACTCATAGCAGGCATGCAGAGGTGACACCATCTGTCCTATTTGTGGATCAAAGGATCATACACAAGTAGATTGTTCAGCCTCAACTCCCATCTGCCCCAGCTGCAAAGGAAGCCACCCTGCCTTCTCTAAATCTGTGAAATGCAGAAAACTGGGAAAAAAATCCAAAAGTACAAAATTGAACATAAAGTCACATATCCCAAGGCACACAGACAAATTATGTTGACCATGCCTAGTCCATCTTATGCCTCTCGCACCCGAAGTTATCATTCAATTGCAGTTCAGACAGATGTGTCAAAACCGCCCGACACCTCTCTAACTGGGTTAAAGCAACTTTACCAGCCACTAGAAAAGATTCTACCAAAACCAAAGAAACCGCTAACACCCCAATTAGTATAGCAAATGATACTTCAACTACTAAGGAATGTAAGAAAAGTGAAAAACAACCCACCAACAGCATGGAAGTGGATGAACGCCCAGATTATAAGGAACCTTTTATAGAACTTCATGCCAATGACACTATTGATATTGGATGCCCCACATTCCCAAAAAAAAAAAACGTGAAAAATGCCCTGCTCACAAAAAACAGTCAGATGAATCATCCTCAGCTAAACCCAAATAATGCCTATCATCATACAGTGGAACTGTAGAGAACTAAGCAGCCATTCTGATGACTTAAGGGATTTAATCTCTCAATTCAATCCTATAGGTATATGCCTACAGGAAACATTCTTGTCACCCAAGTTTCGCCAAAATTTTCAAATTATATGGTATACAGATGAGATAGGAGCCCAGAGTTTTCTGGCCGTGGAGGAGTAGCCATTCTTGTAAATTCTAACATACCATCCAGACCGATCCAAATAAGAACCACTCTAGAAGCTGTGGCAGCTCGGATTGCAGTTGGTATTTTAGTTACCCTTGTTTTTATTTAAATTCCACCTTCGATACCATTTCCCCATTCAGAATTGGACAACCTCATTACTCAACTCCCAACACCAGTTTGTCTTCTCGGTGACTTTAATGGCCACCATCCATTGCGGGGATCTATTGCAATGGATGCAAGAGGCAGATTCATCGAAGAATTTTTGAATGAAAATAATCTTAATTTACTAACCTTTGGATCTCCCACCTACAGGATCTACTTCTATAATTGACTTGTCCTTCCTTCTCCATCCATCTTTCCAATCATGACATGGTCGGTATTAACCGATCCCTTTAATAGCAATCATTTTCCGATTATTTGCTCTTTAACCCCAACTTCAAACAGGGATAACCCCAAATCCTGATCAAAGATCCACTTGGAAGTTTAAAAAGGCAAGCTGGGATGGCTATTCTGCTCAAATATGTCTAGACAGATTTTATGTTCAAAATCAACCAATTGATGAAGTAACTACATATATAACCAATCAAATTCTGACTGCAGCTGAAACTTCTATTCCAAAATCCAACAAAAATCGCATTCACCAAAATCACTTGTGGAATAGAGATTGCCTTCAGGTGAAAAACCGTGGCCCTGTGTGCCAAGAGTTCCTGTGGCCAAGCGATCTGTGACTTCCTAGAGTGATTTTTCTAGAGCGACTGAATTTTTTTTTTTTTTCTTATTTTGATTCATTTTATAAGTCCTTTTGTTAATTAGCTCTACTTTTTAAAAAATATAAAAAGAGAGCCAGAAAAAGGAAAGTACCTTTTTCTTTACTTTTTCTTAGTTTACTAACTCTTACGCTTGGCCACAAGTGGCACTGCTCCTCCCTCCCCGTGGCGGGGCCGGTAACCTGGGTGGAAAGGTTAATCCCCAGAGCCAAAAAGGAGCTGACATGGATAAAGAAAAATATCCGGCATTAGAGCCTTTGAGCTCAAAATACCAAAGATCGGTACAATTCTGATCAAGGTAATGCAAAAGTAAGCGCTTAAAAAAAAAAGACAGTGACCAAACAGAGTATCCAACCTTTCTTATTATCTAGTCAACCAGTGAGTAAACTCTCTCCATTTATGATACAGAGATTCCTAGAAAATGCCACCAGATCACCTAAAATGGTCAAACGGTTACAGTCGGGATTTACTAGTTGAAACGACACAGCCTAAACATTCCGAACTGTTGTTAAAGCTTACAACCTTTGGGGGAATTCCTGTTAAAATCTCACCCCACACAACCCTAAATAGTTCCAAAGGTGATATCTCTGAATGGGGGTCTATTGAATATATCTTTCATTTCTGCAAGAAATAAAAGATCAAAAGGTCGTACAAGCTAAGAGAATTCTGACTCGTAGGGATGGCAATCTTATTCCAACCCGTAGTATAATTCTCACTTTCAATACGCTAAACTTACCAAATACTGTTAAGGCTGGTTAACTAAACTGTCATATCTGCCCCTATATTCCAAATCCAATTCTCTGTTATAAATGCCAAAAATTCGGACACTCTCAGACAACATGTCGAGGAAACAATGTATGCCCAAAATCCCAAGATCACATTCAAACAGATTGTAATGCAACATCTCCAGTTTGCCCAAATTGCAAGGGGGATCATCCTGCATATTCAAAAAGTTGCAAATTATGGAAGCTCTGAAAAAAAATACAGAAGTTTAAAGTTGACCATAAAGTGACTTATCAGGAAGTGATTCAACAAATATTGAAAGATGCTCCAGCATGTATTATGCAAATGCTACTAAGAATTATCGTTCGGTTGCTACCCAAACCATTGATTCAGTTCCACCTGAAAAATCACTTGCTGGGCTAGAGCTCAGCTTTCAGTTCCTCAACCAGTTTTAAAGCAAAACAATAGAGACTAGACTTGTAATACCCTAATTTCCATTCCCTCTACTAGTGGCATCAAGTCCCAAAGTGAGACCAGGATGGCAAAAGAAGAATCCTCTAATAAGAGCCAAATTAATACAGCAGAAATGGACGTAGATGACAAAACTCAAGAAGAACATATATTAGAAATTTATGTTGAAGAAGACATGGACACTGGACATCATGCCTTTTCCAAAAAAGATCGCTATAAGCCTACTGCCTCTAAAAAGCAACCGGATCATCCTACCACTAAAACTAAATGATGCAGTGTTTGCTACAATGGAATTGTCGAGGACTATGTACTAATACAGATGAACCTTATGACCTAATCCGAGATTTCAATCCAGCAGGCATTTGTTTACAGGATACATATTTAACTCCAGAAGTAATCCCCTCAATAAAGAAATATACTTTGTACAGGCATGACAGGAATGCAGCAACTGCAGCCCGTGGAGGTGTAGTGGTGTTAGTATCCATTACTAATCTATCTAGGCAAATCCCCTTAAAAACTAATTTAGAAGTTGTTGCTGTTAGAATAGAAATTGGAATAATTTTATCTCTTGTTTCTATTTATCTTCCACTGAACCAAACGTATGTACTCAGAGACTTTGATGAGCTCCTTGCCCAGATACTATCTCCTATATGTTTGATGGGTGACTTTAATGGATGCCACCCACTATGGGGAAGTCTTTATATGGATAAAAGAGGCCAGCTAATAGAAACATTACTGGACACACGTGGTCTAACTCTGCTGAACACCGATGCACATACTCATGTACATTTTCCCACAGGAAACACTTCTTCCATAGATCTAACTATCTGCTCTCCAGCTCTGTACCCAAGTATACATTGGGCAGTATGGGATAATCCCCACAACAGCAATCATCTTCCTTATTACTTGGCGCCTCCGTAGCCAGGTGGGAAGGAGCAGCAGTGCGTAGCACACGCTTCTTGATTAGACCGGGGTTCGAGCCCGTCACCACCAAATACGGAGCATGCGGAGAGGTCAGGGAATGACCACCGCACCGGAGCAATATGGCCTTAGTTGCTAATGCTCCTAAAAACCAAAAATAACATAACATAAATATAACCTTATTACTTCTAAATTCCAAACTACCTTCTCCCTATCCGGAAACTTGCCAATGCTGGAAATTTACAAAGGCAAACTGAATAAAATTTTCCTTAACTATAGTTTTAGATAAAAATTTCATTCAGAATCAGTCAATAGATGAAGCTACTGACTGTATCACTAAATAGTCATTTGCAGCAGTTGACAAAGCTATTTCTCAGTCGTCGACTCATCCACGCAGGCACAAAAATTACTGGTGGAATGATGAATGTAATGGGGCAAAAAAAAAAAAGAATAAAGCTTGGAATATTTTCCGCAAGCATCCCACTACTATTAATCTTATAAATTACAAGAAACTTAATGCTAAAGCACTAAAAATAAGAAGAAAAGCCAAAAAAGATTCCTGGATACAGTTCGCTTCCACTATCACAAAGAATACCTATACTAGATTAATCTGGAGAAAAATCCAACATCTGAATGGCAAATATCCATTGTCATCCTTCCCTATATTGATATGTAATAGACAGGAACTGTCTTCCCCGAAACACATAGCAAACGTCTTTGCAGAAGCTTTTGCCAAAATTTCAGCAGCAAACTCATATAATGCTTCATTCCAACGAATTAGAGGCAGAAGAAAGGCAGAAGTTAAATTTCAACACCGATCTCTGTCATCTATATAATCAGCCTTTTACAATATCTGAGTTAAAAGACTCTCTTAATAGAGCACCCAATAGTGTAGCTGGCCCTGATGAATTTGCCATCTGAATTTTTTTTTGTATATTTTATATTATGTTAAAACACTTGAATGATACTGCTTTACAAACTCTGCTAAAATTTTTTAACAAAATTTTTCAGGAACATGTTTATCCTTACTCTTGGAGACATTCATTTGTATTAGCTATCCCTAAACCAGGAAAAGACCTCTCTAATCCAGTTAATTATCGTCCAATTTCTTTAATTAGTTGGTTGGGGAAAATACTGAATAAAATGGTTCTCAAGTGCTTCACCTAGTTTCTAGAGTCACATAACATCTTACATAAAAATCAGTATGGCTTCTGGCAAAATAGCATTCGATATGATGACCAAAGCAGAATCAAACATCAGAAATGCTTTCGTCAGAAACCACCTAGTTATAGTAAGTCTGGATTTAGAAAACGCCTTTGATACAACATGCCGTTTTGGTATTTTACGAGATCTTCACACCTTTGGATTATGAGGCAGGCTTCCTTTGTTTATTCAGAGCTTTCTCTAGGGCAGAACCTTTCAGGTTCGTTATCTAAATGTTCTTTCTAGAATCCATATACAGGAGGAGGGGGTGCCTCAGGGATCTATTTTGAGTCCTACTCTTATTTTTAGTAAGAATAAACAATATTGATAATGAGACTATTGAGACAGAATATTAATAATGTAACAGATTACATCACGTCGCATCTCCTAAAAGTGGCCAAGGACACAATACCATTATCAAATCCCCTTAGTCACAAGCATTATAATTACTAGTGGAATGAGGAATGCACAAAAGCAAAGAAAGCAAAAATTAAAGCCTGGAATTTATTTCGGCAATGTCCAACCACAACCAACCTCATTAATTATAAGAAGTTAAGGGCAAAAGCACGTTTTATGCAAAGGCAAGCCAAGAAAGAATCCTGGACCCATTTTGCATCGACCTTTAACAGAAACACTGATCTCAAAATAATATGGAAAAAAATTAGACATTTATCTGGTAAGTTTCCTACCATACCTTCTCCAATCCTCTCCTGGAAAGGGCAAGACCTATCCGGTCCCTTAGATATTGCTAATGGTTTGGGCAATACTTTTGCTGAAATTTCAGCAGCATCAGCCTATTTTACATCATTCCAACGAATTAAAAACATTAGAGAAAAGCATGCCATTAATTTTCAAACTGCCCACCTTCTTCCATATAACAAACCTCTGCAATACTCTGAACTTTTGCCTGCCATTAGAACAGCCCACAATGGTGCTGCCAGGCAAGATGGGATTTATTATGTCATGCTACAACATCTTGATGACAAGGCTTTGTGCCTGCTCCTGGTTTTTTACAATCGTATATTTTTAGAAAATGTTTTTCCAGATTCTTGGCATTACTCTACTGTTTTGGCATTCCTAAAGCTTGGGAAAGATCCAACTAACCCCTTTGGCTATACACCAATATCTCTCTCAAACTGCCTGAGCAAAATCCTAGAAAAAATTGCCCACAGAAGGCACATCTGGATCATTGAGTCAGAACATCTTATAAGACATAGTCAATATGACTTTCGTAAAAATAGGTCATGTTTAGATCTTATGGTCAAGGCTGAATTAGCCATTTGAAATGCCTTTGTTAAACGTGAACATCTTGTAATGGTTTCAATAGATATAGAGAAGGCTTTTGACAACACCTGGTGGCATGGCTTACTTAGTGACCTTTATTCTCTTGGTCTGCAGGGCAACCTTCCTATATTTGTTCAGAACTTCCTACATACTAGATCGTTTCAAGTTCAATACCAACATGCACTCTCCGCAGCATTCATGCAGGAAGGTGTTCCACAGGGATCAGTACTGAGTGCCACTCTGCTCTTAGAATAGATTCCAATCACCAGACAGCTTCCAAATACAGTTGAGACTTACCTTTATGCAGATGACCTTTCCATCTCCTGCCATTCCCGAAATATGAGATCTATTGAATGGCAGCTTCAGATATCATTTAATAAAATACAACAGTGGTTCAGCCTCAATGGCTATTGACTCTTGCAGAAGAAAACAGTTGCTATCCATTTTTGTAGGCAGCAAAACTTCATCCGGATCCTGAACTTCAAATTTCTAATGTTTGAGATCTATTCTGATCACAAAGATTATTAATTTGCCAAAGACCAAGAACATATACTAATTCATACCCATGACAATTATAAATACTTCACCACTTTTTCACAGGATGTCTTCAACAGATGAAGAACATTAAGGAGCCTAAACAACCAAGAGCAATAACATGAGACAGATTCTGGGCACCCTCTTCAGTAGCATCAACCGCCGACCTCATTGAATCTCAGTTGAACTGAAATTCACTTCCTTCATCCAAGTTCCATCGGGCTGATATCTGCAACTGAATCTCCAGGCAAGATCAACCAGTACCTGATCCCACCGAAGACTCTAAAACCCAGACACTGGCAACACCAGCAGCTTTTCTGACACAAGCCACATTGGCGATCAAACAGAGCACTCTAGCCTGGTTTTCTCTTACTCTCCTCCCGGCCGGGGGGAGGAGGATATTGGTTCCTGTCTACTCCCCCCTGCCATTCCCTTCTTCCACCTGGTGAGGTCTGGGCCTGCCTCACTAACTTCTGAGGTCACCTTCTCTATCGTCCCCATACCTCTGTCTTTTCTCCCCAGCCTTCAACTCCCCTCCTACTCTGTCTGTCTATCTTGCAGTGTGCACCCCACACAACTTATCAATTAATAACGTCCAGATTTAAACCATGTTTACATATTACTCTTGGCCTTTTATATTCTAGCGTTAACCCCCTTCTTTATTTATTTTTTTTTATTTATTTATTTTATTTATTATTTTTTTTATTTATTTTATTTATTATTTTTTTTTTTCTCACATAGTCCCTTGCCACTGAAATCTTTGGAAACTAGGTGGCAGGGCCTGCCAGAGTACAAAAATCTACTGGGTACCTGACCTGCCTCCCCGTGGCCAAGTGCAGTAATGGTAGGTCCCAACAGGGGCCCAACGGCTAAATGTTTAGAAGAACAATGGTACACAACACTACACATCCTTCCACTTCCCACACACTTTTTAAATCTCTGGCCTTCACAGAGTTCTGTTTAAACAAACAGAGTACACGACACGGAGGTGGGGGAAACCCCTGGTGCCATCAGACAACTAACACACTTTGCACTTGTCTCCATCCCAGTCAATAATAACATCAGATTTCTAGGATTAAATCTTGACAAGTTAAATTTTATAGACCATATTAAAAATGTATGTACAAACCTGTCTAAAAAAGTTAAACATACTCAATGCTTTATCCACCCAAACATGGGGCGCAGATCATGCCTCTGTGCTTTGGCTATACAGGACATTAATCAGATCCCACCTTGACTATGGAGTTCCCATCTATGATTCTGCAGAACGGGTGCATTATGCTGGCTTGATCTCATTCAACACAGTGCTTTGAGGATTGCATTTGGTGCTTTCAGAACGTTGCCCACACAGTCTCTACATTGATACTCACGAGCCCTCACTAACTTTACGTGGTCACAAAGGAACTGGATGCGAAAAATAATTTTGATATCATATACTTGGATTTCAGGAAAGCTTTTGACACTGTTGCGCATGGAAGACTACTGTACAAATTGGAGCAGAATGGTATTAAGGGTAAGTTGCTACAATGGATAAAAGGATGGTTAAGTGGGAGAAGACAGAGGGTGGTAATCAATGGGTGCTGCTCTTCATGGACTAATGTTATTAGTGGAGTCCCACAGGGTTCGGTGTTGGGTCCACTGTTGTTTTGTGTATTTATCAATGATATTGATGAAGGTATATCAGGCTTAATGTCGAAGTTTGCAGATGACACAAAGGTTGGCAGGGTTGTTAATGACAGTAATGGCAGTGTGCTACTGCAACAGGATCTAGATAATTTGGGCAGATGGGCTAAGAAGTGGCAACTGAAGTTCAACCTTGACAAATGCAAAGTACTGCATATGGGTAGAAGTAACCCCAGAGAAAAGTACCAACTGTGTGGTACTACACTTAAGGTGGTAGAAAATGAAAAAGACCTGGGAGTAATTGTGCAGTCAGATATGAAGTTTTCTGAGCAATGCAGACAGGCTGCTAGGGCAGGTCATGGGGTTTTGTCAATGATATATAGGAATTTTGCTAGCAGGGAAAAGGAGGTGATTGTCCCTCTGTATAAGGCAATGGTCAGGCCACGCCTTGAGTACTGCGTACAGGTCTGGAGGCCTCATTTTAGGAAGGATGTAGATTTGCTTGAGCGTGTACAGAGAAGAGCAACACGATTGGTGAGGGGAATGAAGGGATTCTCTTACCAAGAGAGGCTTAAGTTCTGCAAATTGCAGTGGCTGGAGACTAGGCACCTGCGCGGTGATCTGATTGAGGTCTATAAGGCCTTGAATGGGTTGAGCACGCTGAATTCTGATGGGATCCTTCCACTTGTTCAGATTACGAACCTACGGGGACATAAGTTCAAATTAAGAAAGGACAGATGTAGAATAGATGTGCGGAAATTTGCCTTTAGCCAGCGGGTGGTTAATTGCTGGAACAAACTTCCATCTGTCGTTGTGGAAGTTGATAGGTTAAATAAATTTAAGGAGGAACTGGACAGGCATTTGGAGGGAATGGTGTGATTTTTTTTTTTTTTTTTTTTTTTGGCTGATGCTGCATAAGCTCCTACACTTGCTTTCTTGCATCATGTGCCACTTCTACTACTACTACTACTACGTAGGAAAACACTGTTACTAAAGTATGCTGTTAAGATACAAAGTTGTGTCTCACATCCCATTCAGTCATACCTTTTCAATCCACCATTAGAAAACCTCTACAGAAATAAACCTAGTATAGTAAAACCATCTCATCTTCGTCTTCTTGAACTATCGCAGGTTTGGAATGTTTACATCCATTCCATACAACAGATAGCAACTTGCTCTCAACGACCATGGGCTTCTCTTCCTTTAGTGTCTTGTGACACTTACCTCTGTCAATGGGGAAAGAATATTTTAAAAACATCAAATGTCAGACAACTTCATTCAGCTCACACTCAAAGATATACTGATTTTTCTCTATTTTATACAGCTACAGCTGGCTCTAAATCTAATGAAAACTTTGGAGCAGCAGCAATGTTTTCAAATACCGTTATTTCAGCAACCCTTCCATCTGAATTCAGTATCTTCTGAGCTGAATTATATGCAATCATACTAGCTTTAGAAAATCTGTGTTCTGACTGTTCTTTAAAATATGTTATTTACACTGATTCCCACAGGTTTGGCATTATCTTTGTTTACCCTGTTCTAGATAAAATTAGAAGCTTTTTGTTACAAATTAAAAAACACCACCAACTGGTCACCTTCTGTTGGATTCCAGCACATTCTGGTATTTTGGGCAATGAACTGGCTGATGAAGCTGCAAAAAATCCAACTACCTTAGATTTAATCAATATCCATGCTCCGGCATCAGACTATGCACTAACCATTCAGGCTGCATACCTATCAGAATGGACAGCACTCTGGCACTCGCAGACTAACAATAAACTTTCAGTTTAAACAGGATCCAAAAATTTGGTGCTCAGGTGTCCGTATATCAAAACGAGAAGAAGTAGTCCTTTCAAGAGCAAGTATAGGTCATACACATCTGACCCACCTCCATTTACTCACAGGAGATGATCCACTACAGTGTCCACATTGTTATATAAATCTGACTGAAATATATTCTGATTGACTGTCCCTACTATAAAGAAGACAGAACTTCATCTTCGCTATCACCAGTTAATCTTTGTAAACCAATAACTCTAGAAAATTTCATTGGGGACATGGCAAATATATCTGAATTTTTTAACTTCCTCAGACAAACTGGACTTTTTAATCATTTCTGATTTCAGATTTTTTTCTGTCATAGATTAAAAATTTCTCATTTTTTTATGTAATAAATGAATAGGTGCATTATAGCCATAGCAGCTTATGTGCCATTAACCCCCCCCCCCATAACAACAAGCTGGATAGATTAATTGAATATTTATGCACAGTTCTTTGGTGGTGTGTTTCGTGTAGTTTGCAATTGTTGCGGTGGCTGATTGACAGAGCAAAGTGCTTACACAAAGTTTAGTTTCTTTCTTAATGATAGCACCAGAAACCCTTAAGAAGTTGAAACAAGCTTTTTGGTGACAATGCTAGGTGACAATTTTGGTGACAAGGCCAGACACAGACCTACTACTGGTTTAACCATTTTAAAAACAATCGAATGTCGGTTGATGACGACTATCGCTCTGGGCATCCATCATCGAGCAACACCCCGGAAAATGTTGCAAAAGTTTGGGTGGCGATCCATGAAGACTGCAAGTGGACCATCCACAACACATGTGCCATTGTAGGACTATCGTACAGGACGTGTCAACGGATTTTGTCAGATGAGTTGAACATGAGAAGGACTGCGGCCAAGTTCACGTCACAGTTACTAAGTGAAGACCAAAAGCAGCATCATATGGAAGTTAGCAGAGATCTTCAAGAACAGGCCAGGATTGATCAAAACTTTCTTTCTATGGTTGTCACTGGTGATGAGAGTTGGGTATATGGGTATGACCTAGAAACCAAGCAACAATCATCCCAGTGGAAGAGCCCATCTTTTCCCTGACCGAAGAAAGCCTGATAAGTGAGGAGCAATGTGAAGTCCATGCTGATCTGTTTTTTGGAAATTTGATGGGATTATCCATAAGGAATTCATCCTTCCTGGACAGACCATCAATGCAAAGTTCTACTGCAACGTCCTGAGGCACTTAAGGGGAGCCATCAGGAGGTAAAAGAACTGGGTCCTTCATCATGACAATGCGCTGGCCCACACATCTCTCGCTGTGGAGCAGTTTTTGGCATCCAACAGCATAACAATCGTCCCCACCCCCTTATGCACCAGACTTTGCCCCCTGCGACTTCTTCCTCTTCCCAAGAATGAAAATCAAGCTGAAGAGTCAAAGATTTGACAGCATAGAGGATATCCAAACTGTTTTGCAAGCGGTGCTGAACACTGACAAAGAAGGACTTTCAGGACACATTCAAATCATGAGAGAAGCGCTGGGATTGTGTTTGTTCTCAAGGGGACTACTTCGAAGATGACAGTGGCGAATAAGACCCAGTATGAGTCTAATTTATTTTATAAATACTTTTCAGGAACTTTTGGGTAGCACCTTGTATAGATTATTTAAAACATATTAAAAAAATCTGTACACTTCGGTGGTTCGAAATATGGAAGTCACAAATGACCAACAAATTGCTACAAATCAAAAAAGAACCAGATTTATGGAATTCTAGCTACAGGCAAAACAGACAGGAAGAGGTAGTACTAGCAAGATTACGTATGGGACAGGGCCTACACACCCAACCCATATGTACCTTCTCATGGTGGATGACCCAATTCTATGTATGCACTGTTCATCCCCAGTTACTGTCAAACATATATTCCTATATTATTATTATTACTATTAGAGCTATATGGTGCAAGTAAGCCCGAAGCTTATGCTGCACTAGCCAAAAAATAATTCCTAAGTTACCCTGAGAGAGAGAGAGAGAGTGAGTGAGTGTCAAAAGTAGAAGGGAATCACCAAGAAAGAGAAGAATGATGATATCCAGCTCAGGACTCTGGGTGTGCCAAGCCCATACTCACCAGATTATGCTCATATCAGAAAAAGTTCTTTCGTTTCACTGTCAAGACTGCACTTGTCCATATTATTGGAAATAATGTGAATCTAAATGAACTATTTAGCTTTCTTAAGCAAATACAAATATGTGATTTCCTCTGATACAAAAATCAGACCAATTTAGTACATAAAATTATAACATAAGAGTAGGCACATTTTGGCCCCAGTTGCCCTTGCACCCTAAAACATCAATACCAATACCCAGTACTGGAAAGAAGTCATATGGAGTTGTCACACTACAAAATATTCAAGGCCTGGGCAAAGTTTGGATTTGGAGAATGCCCAGAGAACACTATCAACTACAGTACTCATTCTAAGAATGAAATTCAGGAGGAAGCAGCATGGTGTAGGATACTTCTCCATGGTTTAACTCCATGTTAGCCATAGTTCCAAAAACTCTCAATGCCATGATATTGTATATTGATTGATATTTTGGAAGAATTCTATGGTACCTAAATTCTACCAGTTCCTGCACCTTTTATGTTCCACCAGAATAATATTTTATCCTATAAAGACTGTCTGTTTCATCTTATTAAGACAGTCTTGTGCCTAATTTGAGAAAAATTATTTTTTATACTTTTGTAGCTATTTAAGGGTCCTGATCTGAAATACATATAACACCTTTTGTATGAGCTAGATTGCTATTCAGGGTAAGCTAATGTGGCTGCTGTTGTGAGTTGTTGTCTTCCACGAAGACCAGTGCTATCATTAGACCAGAAGTAGGTATACTTAAATTTTCTTAAACATAATAGTAACTGAATATATTGTACTTCTTTTTTTTTTTTTTTTTTTTTTTTTGAGAGAGAGAGAGAGAGAACGTGGTATGTGGGTATATAAAAGCTTTGCTTTGATTTTGAATGTCAATTATTAGGCTATATCTACCATAACCAAGTTATACCAGTCTCAGTTTTCATAATATTTAAAAATCTAGATTAATGAGGTAGGTGACTGTTTTTTTTTTTTTTTTTAATTTTAAAAGTTGCTGATTTGTGTCTAACTTGTTAACAGTTTTAGGGCAGTTCCTGCCAGTTTAAATCCAAGTAGTCATATTAATTAAGCAAAATAAATATGTATCGTCATTAATCTAACATATATGTATTCATATATTATTTACTTATTTTTAGGAATTCAACCAGGAGCACGTGCTCCTACTTCTAGTGGCCATTCTGCACCTAGCTTTTCTGGATATTTTGAAGAATGTTCTGAAGATAAATTTTTCCAGGTAATATATTGCACTGAAATAAGTTTAACCAAGTTGTAAGGTTTCAGAAAAGAAAAGTGAAAAGAAAACAAAAGATCCTTAAAAATTATATTTTAGTAAAAAATATTATTTTTGTCCCGTTTTTTAAAAAAATTTTTAAAAATGCTTAAATATTGGCACAACATAACCTATAATCTTTATTATATTGTAGGATGACTGCCATCATAGGTAGTAGTCATTAGTGTAACCACAGGTAGAAGCACATTGATCGAATGCCGAGAATTCCATCTGCCAGTGGTTACCACCATGACTGAAAGAGACTGACAATTTTTGTCATAGGCTTTAACATCAGTTCAACAATATGTTGCTTGTCAATAGTTGATCTGTAGTCTGTTGTCAGCATTTGTTCTGTGTACTTGCCGGTTGTCACATACACACACTTGAAAGTGTTCATTGTATAATTTTAAAAGTTTTAAGCCACAAAATTTAAAATGTCAAAAAGGAGAAATGCACATTTAACAAGGACCTTCAAAAAGAATTCAAATTTATTAAATTGGACAATTGGTATATTAAACAAAAGTGGTTTGTCAACATTGTAATGTTAATTTTTCTGTTGCTCATGGAGGCAGGAGTGACATTAACCAACATTTATACATGTCGGCCATCACTAATCCGGCCACCAGTAATCCGGTTCCACCGCTAATTTGGACATAATTTCCACAAACGTAATTTCAGATTTTCCAGGCGCGAACTCGTAAACACTGGCAAGCCATTCCCACTTGTTTTTCTGCATTTATTATTATAACCTGCTCACATTTAGCCCCAGCCATGGTTCCAATACATAAAGGAAATGCCTCTTGTGGTGTAAAGCACAAACACCGTACATTGTCCATAACAGATAAAGTTGAACTTCTGAAAAAACTCGACAGCAGTGTGTCTGTGAGAAGTTTAACTCTGCTTAATTGTAAATTCCAACAATTTCTCTCAGTTCCTCTTATCTTAGTAATTTTCTTTTAGCCATTCCTTTTTAGATTTTTTTTTTTTTTTTTTACAACACACTTGTACAAACTTGCAGAAAAACACAACACAATATGATGGATAACACAGTGTGCGCTAACGAACTTGTTTTCACAAAATCTCTAACAATACTGACAAACAAATTTATTGCAATGTTTGAGAGTTTATTTTATCGTAATTAGTTTGCAAAGCTGTGGCTCTCCAGCTTCCGGGACAATAGACGAGAAGAAACCATTTTAGGAAGGCTAAGAATTGGGCATATGCACCTTACTCACCTGTATCTATTAACGAATGACAACGCTCCCCAATGTACATCTTGTCATATACAACTGACCATTCGCCATTTGTTAGTGGACTGTCCC
Source organism: Mastigoproctus giganteus (assembly GCF_048544385.1). NCBI lineage: Eukaryota > Metazoa > Arthropoda > Arachnida > Uropygi > Thelyphonidae > Mastigoproctus > Mastigoproctus giganteus. The sequence goes on along the minus strand of NC_143586.1, from coordinate 161,879,447 downwards.
CACTTTCAAAATATCTGGTTAAACACCTTTAAATCAATTTCTAATACACAGTCATCAATAAATTTATTGCAGATTCTTGGAGAATAAGCCTAATAAAACAGAATTATTTACTTTCTTAAATTGTATAGGAATATATCATAAAATATAGTTATTATTTCATATTCACCATTAGAAAGACACAATATGGCCCTAGCATCCTGTGTGTCGTTAAACTCAACAACATCAGTGGGCAAGAATGTCATACCTCCCTGCAAATCACCCCTTATTGATCCTAGACTATAATTTATGCACTATTGCAGAGTCAACTGCAATAGCCAGTGCTCTTGGAGGAACATTTTCAAACATTTCTGGGATGCCTTCCTATTCCCCAGACTTTCTAGTCCTGGAAAAACAGGCACTAAATATCACAATAAAGGGCCTTTGTCACTACAACAAGCCATTCACTATGCAGGAATTAAAAAAGCTCTCTCCCTTTCTAAAGCAAATGCTGTTGCTTTAGAAAGATGGACCAGATGGCATCCATTATGAAATGATTAAGCACCGTTCACCAACATCTATGGATCACATGCTCCTTTTATATAACAAAATCTATACTGAAGAGCAGTTTCCAGATGCCTGGTGCATGGCAATTGTTCTTGCCTTTGCGAAGCCAGGAAAGGATCCTAAAATCTCTAGTAATTATCAACCTATCATCTGTGCAAAATCGTGGAGAGAATGGTTAATTTTCATTTAATATGGTATTTAGAATCAAACCACCTTTTCTCCAACTTCCAAAGAAGCCGGTTCACTCTGGACCATCTTATTACACTGGATGCTTTCCTAAAATGTGAACATCTTGTGTCTGTATTCTTTGATATGGAAAAAGCGTATGACACAACTAGGAGATTTGGCATCTTAAAAGATTTGTATGACCTCGGCCTTAGAGAGCATCTCACCATTTTTATTAAAAACTTTCTAGCCAAGCGGTCCTTCCAAGTTCATGTAGCATCCTCACTCTCTCCATTTTGATAGGAGGAGGGAGTACCGCAGGGATCAGTATTAAGTGTCATGCTTTTTGCCATCAAAGTAAATTCCATCACAGAACAACATCCTCCAACTGTAAACAGCACCCTCTATGTTTTTCTCATTTTCTTCTATATTTTCTTCTCATCTTCTGTATTTTCTCAGTCATGCAACATGAGGGTTATTGAAAGACAACTGCAACAAGCTATTAATCACCTTAATTCCTGGGTACTTGCTAATGGATTCAGATTCTCGCCACAGAAGACTGTTTGCATACACTTTTGTCGGAAGTGTAATCTTCATCCTGAATCTGAATTAAAGCTTGGACAAAATGCTATTCCAGTAGTGTCAGACACACAATTCTTAGGACTTGTTCTTGATAAAAAGTTTACCTTTCTGGAACATATCCGCCAACTCCGTACAAAGTACATGAGAGGCCTTAATATGCTCTACTCTCTATCCTCTACATCGTGGGGTGTGAACCGATGCACCCTACTGCTCATTTATCATGCACTTGTATGATCCAGACTAGATTATGGGTCTCTGGTATACAATTCAGTCAGGGACAGTGTACTTCGGTGGCCAGATCCTGTTCATCAGCAGGTTCTCCGTATCGCTACTAGAACATATTGAACATCTCCTGTCCAAAGCCTATATGTTGAAGCACACGAACCACCGTTATCGCTTCGACATAATCAGTTGTCTTTAAAGTATGCTTTAAAACTGAAATCCCTGCCAGACCATCCTACATGGCCATCTGATTTTGAGCCACGATGGGAACGTTTATACAATGCCCATTGGCCTGCCAATTGTCCTTTTGGTATTTGTGTCCAAGAGCTACTCAGAGAACTTAAACTAGGTAGACAAGGTTGCCCAAACACCAAAGCAGCCCATTCCACCTTAGTATGCTCTTTTTCCATCAGGCGACTTTTTCCTTAAGAATTGGGTAAAGTCTGAGACTCCATCATCTGTCCTACAGCTCTGTTCAGCACACCAAGCTAAACACACTGACTTCCTGCCAGGTTACACAGATGGAAGTCAGAGGTAAAGTCAGAATCGTGTGTAGGATCAGCAGATTCTTCCTGAGTCTAACATATACACTGCAAAGCTGCGTGCTGTAGATTTAGCCTTGGATCACATTAGAACTAGTCAATACCAAAGGTCAGTAATGTATTCCGATTCTTTTGAGTATATTGCAGGCTTTATTATCTTTGAGACACGACTCCCATCCAGTTCTCTGTTGGGTTCAGCAGAACATACATTCTCTTTATGAATGCAAGTTTGATATTCGCTTCTGCTGGATTCCTAGCCACATTAGGATTAGGGGAAATGAATTGGCCGACATGGCAGCCAAATCAGCAACTCCCACTGATAATCTTTGCCTGACTACAGACAAATAATACCAATGATATTCTCCCAATGGCAAGAACTATGGCATAGAGAGAGAGAACAAATAAATTATACCAGATAAAGCCTGTAATAGAAACATGGCAGTCCTGTCTGCACAGGAATTGTAGCAAAGAAGTTGTTCTTGCTCGACTCCTCATAGGACACAGTCATCTAACACATTTGTTCCTGCTGATGGCAGATGACCTTCCTATGTGCGAGTCTTGTGACACCATTTTATCTATAAAGCATATTTTAATTGATTGCGTTAATTTTACCCATATTCACACCATATATTTTACTGCTTTTACTCATCCAACTGGGCCCTATACACCCAGTCAGATTTTATCAGACAATAACCATGTGTCAGCAGTTAAAGTTTTTACAAGCCATTAATATATATATACACATATCTAAATTAGATAATTTATTTTTAAACTTATACAGCTTCTGTTTATATATATATATATATATATATATATATATATATATATATATATATTCATATAATAATTTATAACCTTTTTAAAGGTTATCAGAATCTGTTGTTTTTCGTATTTTAACTTTTTCCTGGTGCAGTATAACCACAGTCGTTTTTGCACTGGTAAAATCGAAATCAATCAATCAACCTACTTGCAGGAACTGTTAACCTTATCACATCCTTGGCAGTGATGCAGATTTTTAAGAACTGAATCACTATTTGAGATGCAATATATATATAATCCTCTCTGATGATCATTTGAAGAGGTAACCTTTTTAAACGTTATCAGAATCTATTGTTTTTTGAATTTTAACTTTTTGCTAGCTTGTGGGTGATACACAGACTAAAAGGTTAACAGTGGCCGTAGGCAGAGGCAAAAGTGATTCTGGCACTGCTTCTATTAGAATGAGCAACAGCATGGAAAGCAAGGCAATGGAGATTTCCAGGACTGCTGGAGGTCATAGTGGAACAAGTAAGTACATAATACGTGGGTTGTGTTAGAGTGACTAAGAGTAGAAACAGGTGCATGTACACCAATGCTAGGAGTATAGTTAATAAATTTGATGAGCTTGAAATGCTAGTCAAGACATCAAAGGCAGATATTGTTGGGATATCAGAGACATGGTGTCACACAGACATAATCAGTGCACAATTGAAATTTGGGGAGTACAATGTGTACAAAAGGGATAGACAGGACAGGAAGAGAGGAGGGGTTATGCTGTTAGTTAAGAAACACACAAAATCTAAGGAAGTGCATCCAATTGATGTTGGACAATGCATTGTTGAGTCTGTTTGGTGTGACATAAGCACTGGGAAAGGAAAAATGAGAGTAGGTGTGTGTGTGTGTGTGTTATAGGCCTAATGAATCTGATGAGTATAATGAGCAATTGTGCAGAGAAATAGAGTGAGCCAGTAAATCAGAATGTCTTATAATAATTGGGGATTTTAACTTTCCAGATATCGACTGGAACTTGTCGGTTGGTCACTTGCACACTAGCAAGGCTTTTGTGGATTTATTGGATGACTGTTTTCTACAGCAACATGTTCAAGAGACAACCAGAGGGAGTAATACTCTTGATCTGATTATCAGTATTGATTTTTCATGCATTAAGAATTTGCAGATAAAGGAACCACTGGGTGACAGTGATCACAATGTTCTGATGTGGAAATTACGTAAAGTTGTAACTACCATCAAGGCTAAAGGGGAGGGCTATTGCTTTCGTAAAGGTGAATACAGGGGTCTCAGACAGTTTTTAAATTCTGTACAGTGGGATCAACTGATGATGTTACCAACATTGAATTCTAAATGGGAAGCCTTCAGGGACTTAATTTTGGAGGCTACTTGGCTTTTCATTCCAACTAAGAAATACTGTTCAAGATTTAGGCCTAAATGTATGTCAGTTTAAATTTTTTGTTTTGAATCCGGCACGACAACCAAGTCAGTAGAGTTTACAATAAATCGTCAATACAAATATTTATCATGTTTAGTAGTCACGGGCTTGAACCCCGGTCCATTCAAGAAACGCGTGCTATGCACTCTCGCTCATGACCACTGGGCTACGTCAGGTAGATGAACTAATGAGGCTCGTGGCAGAGAAGAAAAATGTATGAGGTGCATATGAAGTATCAGGTGACACAGAAGCCTGTGGCAGATATAAACTAGTCTGTAATCAAGTCACAAAGGACATTAGGCAAGCGAAGGCAGATTAAGAGAAATCCTTGACAAAGGATGCGAAGAAGAACAGCAAAGAGTTCTTTACTTATGTAAACTCCAGAAGGAAAGGGATAAAACAGATTGGACCACTTAACATAGATGGGTTGACTATTTATGATCATGCTCAGGTAGCTGATAAACTGAATGAGTATTTTGCATCTACATTCACACGTTTAATGAGGGGAGTGCCAGAAATTTCTCAAACTCTGACAGAGAGCTAAGTGATTTTGCAATAACTGAGAGCAAAGTGGAGGAGAAATTGTTGAAGTTAAACATAAAAAAGGCACCTGGGGTGGATGGGATCTATCCAGTTATATTAAAGGCAGCAAAGTTATATTAGAGGCAGCAAAGGAAGTAAGCGAACCCATAGCCATAATTATGAGAGCTTCCTTGGACCCAGGGGAGTCCCCATGGACTCGAGGTGTGCAAATGTATGACCAATTCATAGAGGGGGGTTCAAAAGGTGACACAAGTAACTATAGACTGTTAGTTTAACTTATATTCCGGGGAAAATAATGGAATCACTGGTTAAAGAAGCATTGCAGGATCATCTAGACAAGACTGCAGTAATAGTGAAGACATTACATGGGTTTGTTAAGGGAGGTCTTGTCTGATCAATTTGATTGGATACTATGATGTAGTCACAAAGGAACTGAATGCCAGAAATAACTTTGATATCATATACTTGGATTTCAGGAAAGCTTTTGATACTGTTGCACATGGAAGACTGCTGTACAAATTGGAGAGTTATGGCATTAAGGATAAGTTGCTACAATGGATAAAGGAATGGTTGAGTGGGAGACGACAGAGAGTGGTAATCAATGGACACTGCTCTTCGTGGACAAATGTTATTAGTGGAGTTCCCCAGGGTTCGATGTTGGGCCCATTGTTGTTTTGTATATTTATCAATGATATTGATGAAGGTATATCAGGTTTAAAGTCCAAGTTTGCAGAAGATACAAAGGTTGGTAGGGTTGTTAACGACAGTGAAGGCAGTATGCTACTCCAACTGGATCTAGATTAGTTGGGCAAATGGACTGAGAAGTAGTAACTGAAGTTTAACATTGACAAATGCAAAGTACTGCATATGGGTAGCAATAACTGAAGAGAAATGTACCAACTGTGTGGTACATTTCTCTATATACTACTATATACTACACTCAGGGAAGTGGAATTGCACAGTCAAGTATGAAGTTCTCTGAGCAGTGCAGACAGGCTGCCAAGGTAGGTCGTGGAGTTGTCAATGATATGTAGGAATTTTGCAAGCAAGGACAGGGAGGTGGTTATCCCTTTATACAAGGCAATGGTCAGGCCGTACCTAGAGTGCTGTGTACGGGTCTGAAGGCCTCATTTTAGGAATATGTAGAGTTGCTAGAACCAAGTACAAAGAAGGGCAACAAGATCGGTGAGGGAAGCAAAGGGGTGCTCTTACCAAGAAAGGCTTACATTCTGCAAATTGCAGTGCCTGGAGAGTAGGCACCTGCGAGGTGTATAAGACCTTGAATAGGATGAGCAAGCTGAATGCTAATGGGATCCTTCATCTTGCTCAGATTAAGAACTTGAGGGGGCATAGATTCAAATTGAGGAAAGATAGTTGTAGAATAGATGTGCACAAATTTACCTTTAGCCAGCGGGCAGGGCCAGCTCTAGGCTTAGGCATTAGAGGCACCGGCCTAGGGGTGCAATGGCTTTGGGGCACAAACATTGTAAAAAATAGTAATAGTATTAAAGAGGACCAGAGAGTTGAAGCCTTTAGTTGTTGTTGTTGTTGTTATTTGGTTTTTAGGAGCATTAGCAACTAAGGCCATATTGCTCCGGGGATATGCGGTGGTCATTGTCTAACCTTTCCGCATCCTCCGTATTTGGTGGTCACGGGCTCGAACCCCGGTCTAATCAAGAAGCGTGTGCTACGCACTGCTGCTCCTGCCCACCTGGCTACAGAGGCGCCGAAGCCTTTAGTGGTACAAGCATTATTTATTTTTATTTTTTTATTAAAACTAAAGGCGGCACCCAGAACATAAGTTCAAATCTGCCTAACAACTCTAAACTGAGTATCTTACATCTTTCATAAAATAAATAAATAAATACAACATTGTAAAAACATAAAATATATAAATTAATTTTTAAAAAAAAGAACAACAACGCATAAAATTTACACTAGCAACTCATCCATCTTAAACAATTGTGGCTATCAAGAACTCTAACATCAAAAACAGACTTAAAAACTAATTATTGTCCAGGTCTTCTTGGTGAAACGAATCTTATAGTCCAATTTTATCTTCAGACTTGATTGATTTGGGGCAGAACTGGGTTTGCCCCCAGAATAAGCCTCTTCCTTCGAGCAAAAACTTCTTTTGCAAAGGCCTGGAGTGCTTCAAGATTACTTTGCTGTTTGAATTAGCTGTTCCACTGCAGTTGAGGAGAATGCCTGGACGTTATTCCTCAGCTTTTCTCTGGATTCATTATATATAGCACAGTCGAAGAGTATGTGGGACCAGTTCTCCTTTGCTCCACAGAAACAAAGCTCTGAAGTCTAAATTGAAACAATTTCTCATTGAGGGCCCCATGTCCTGTGACTAGATAGGAGGTTTCCATCGTGAGAGTAAACCATTTCGTAACTTATTTTTCCATTGCAAAGGTAACATCCGGTATGAAGTTTTTCATGACTAGTCCCTTGTTGGTTGTGTCCCATCACATCTGCCATATATGAACTAGCTCGTTATAGCGGTGCAGCTTCTCTCTTCTCATGTCCTAGTCGGATGCCTAGAATTGCTGCAGGAATCCTCCTCCGTATTCTGTAGCATAGTCCCCTATAAACTACAAAGAGGTCCAGTGGAAGAACCCCTGCAATGACTTGTGTTGTTGCTGTGGAGACTGTTCTGCAGATCCAATGGGTGACCAGGAGAAGTCCCCGTTGGACAGAGTTCAGCTTCTCTTTAATTTTACACTTAATTGCCCGGTGAAACCACACCCCTGCAGCGAACGTGACTATAGCGAGGAACACTGCCTTGTAGTAAAGGAGTATTGTGCGCTTGGAGAGCCCCAGTCACTCCTGGAGATCCTGACTATTGAGGCTGAGAAGTTTCTTACTTTTATGTTGAGATTCTGAAGGTGAGGGAGGAAAGTAAGTCTATGGTCAATGATGACCCCTAGGACTCGGGTTTGGGTCACAAGAGGTAACTGCGTTCCTTGGATTTTAACTTGGGGAGGCCTTCGAATGTAAAGTTTGACTCCAAAGATCATCATATTGGTTTTTGTTGGATTGATTCGGAGCTTATTGGTTTGAGTCTAATCGGCAAGGTTGTCAAGAATGTGGTTTGCAGTGGTCTCAAGGGCTCGCCAAGAGCGGCCCGAGAAAATGATGGTGAGATCGTCTGCAAATGCAATGATCTTGGTACTGTCGAAGCTAGTCCTGAAGAACCACGTTCCAGATTAGGGGGCCCAATACGGAGCCCTGTGGGCATCCTCTGTAAATTGGTCGTGTTAGTTGCCTATGTCTTGCCTGTACTGTAACGGTTCTGTCAGTGAAGTAGTTCCTGATTAACCAGTACAGTTGGTTAATCAGGAACTGGTGGGCAATCAACAGAGCACTCTCCCACCATACCCGGTCAAAGCCCCCCCCCCTCCAAGTCTATAAAGACGGCCAGTTTGTACTTGGTCTTGGAGGTTTCCAGATGCAGTATTATTTCTGAAAGTGCATCCTCACAGGAGCGACCTTGTGTGAATCCATATTGCGAAGGAAAGATAAATCCTTTGTCTTGAAATATGCTTACAATTTTTATTGCTATGAGTCGTTCCAGAATTTTACTAAGGTTGGGTAAGAGAGCAATGGGGCGTAGTGCCCGAGATTCTGTTGGTGGTTTGCTAGGCTTTGGAATGAGTCGGAGAAGAGCAACTTTCCAGGGCTCAGGGAAGAGAGATTCTCTAAGGCAGCGGTTAAAAAGGTGCTCTGATTTCAGTTTGAACACCCTTTGTATGAATGCATACCCAATAAGATCAATGCCAGGGCATTTATTCAGGTTGATTCTGTTCATTGCTGTCTCCAGTTCTTGGGATGTAAAAGGTTCATTAGGTGAGGTTGATGTGTAGAGTGAATTTCTTCTTCTGATATCTGCATGTTCAGGTTGGTCTTTCATTGGATTGTCTGTGGGGAAAAGTTCATCAATTATAGCACTGATCGAATTGTGCCAAGTTATGGTTTCCTGTTCGCGAAGTTGTACTGAGCCAAAGACATTTGGGGTGTATGTCTTCCCCTTGGAGATTTTATAAAGGAGTCCCCATGGGTTAGAATTTCCTGAGTCCTTGACAAAATCCATCCAGGTTTGTCTTTTCCTGTTGGCAACTGCTTTGGTAAATGTGTTCTTTTTAGCAAGGTAGATGGCATGCAATTGTTCAACGTCTTGGGGCGGCCAATTTCTGTGACGCTGGTACTCCTTACGTGCTCTGTGTGCCTCTTTCCTTAGTACAGTTAGCTCGGTGCTCCACCAAGCACAAGTTTGAGGTTTTATGGTCTTTTTCTTTGCCAAGCAATATGCAGCTAATTGGAGTGAGCTCTGGTACAGGTCCGTCAGGTCAGCTGCACTCTTATCGGATAGTGACGGTAGGTCTGGAAAATCTCTCTGTATGGAAGATCAAAGGTTGTCCAGTCAACGGCCTTAGTCAAGAACCTGACAAACTCAGTGGGGGCAATATGAGGTGCTCGGTTAGGTGTGTGCATGCTGATGCGGAAACGTATCACTCTATGTTCGCTTAGGGTCCAATCTAGAATGATGATCCATCCGTAAATCAGGTTTCTTAGGTGGTGGCTGTGATGTCAATGTTGGATTTCCCTGTAGCGCTGCAGTAGGTGGTGTATTGACTTTGTTTGTTGTGAATGGTTAGGTTCCGAATGGAGATCAGATCCTCAAGCAGAAGACCTCTGGAGTCCGGAACTAGCTACTGCCAGAAGGTGGATTTGGCATTTACATCTGTGGTGATGATAACCGCATTGGACCCTGAGGAGTCCAGTGCGAGATCTAGGTAGTTGAGTGATGCCTCAATGTCATGGGATGGTGGGCAGTATAAAGAGATGAGATAAAATGAAAGTGAGGCATATGTTACCTGAATACAATTGCATACTTCGTGCACAGGCCATGGATCACTAAGATCACTAAGCAATGCCTGCAGGACACAAGGGAAGTGTCCTGCAGGCTGACGGCCAGAGGTTCTATTTGTGGGATTGGGAAACTGGAAGGAGGCTTTTTGGTGTTTATTCATCACCAGTCCTTGGTCTTGCCTGGTGTAAAGCTCGTTGATATTCTGGACATGCACTGTCCCTCACAGAATGGCTGCATTCCCTTTTCCTCCTTTTGCAGTTAGCACAACTAGGTGCCTCATCCTTATTGGGGCATTCAGCATGAACATGGCCACTGCGAGCGCAGTATCCACAGGTGGTATGAGCAGTGCCTGCCAAAAGCCGTATTGCAAGGGATGTCATTTTTAGCCTTTTTTTTGTTTTTGGTTTACCTATTTGATTTTTAATACCAGGCGCCGTTATTGTGTGGGGCTCCGTTTTAATCAAAAATTTTATTTTTGGGGCGCCTATTTTACTTTTCGCACCAAACCCGCGAAAATTCTCCAATTCATTTGTGATCAGCAATTAACATCTTTCTTACCAAACCTATTCATAATTCATTGCTATCCACATTTTCCTAATGTTGCCTGTCTCTGTGGCTAGCATGGAAAGGAGTTTTTCGAAACTGAAATTTATTAAAACTTATTTGAGAACAACTATGAGTCAGATGTTTAACAATATTATCAATTGAACAAGATTTTTAAAAGAACTTGATATGGAAGAATTAATAACAAATTTTGTGACAGTAAAAGCCAGAAAAGTTTTAATTTAGTTAAAAAATTGTTGTTTGCTACAATTTTCAATAATTATTCTTATACTTTATAGACACAGCCTATATACTTTATTTAAGATTTTTTTTCTTTGTTTTTGCAAAATTACATTTATTATTATTATTATTATACACCTATTTTATAAGTATAATTTTAAATATTTTATTCAAGAATTTTTTTGTTTAGTTTTCGAATAATTTATTGTTGTTATATATACCTTTTGTAAATAAAAGTTTGTAAATTTAATTGTATGTAAGATTTTTTAAATATGTTCTATTACCACATGCCCCTTTTGTAAAATTTATAAAGCTTAAAAATTTTAAATTAAAAAAAATGATCAGGTGCTGAAAACTAAACTGGCCCAGGGACACCACATATCCTCAAGTCGGCCCTGCTAGCAGGTAGTTGATTGGTGGAACAGACTTCCCTCTTTTGTTGTGAAAGTTGATAGCCTAAAGAAATTTAAGGCTGAGTTGGACAAGCATTTGGAAAGAATGGAGGGGGCGAAATGGGAGAGGGTTTTTTTTGGCTGATGCTGTTTTGGCTTGCATCTTATTCCTCTACTAATGCTAATATGGAAGATTTAAGCATAAATAAATCACAAGCAGGCAGAAATTTCCAGGAGGCCCTTGTGCCAAAAAATCCTCAAATACAATTTGCAGTTTCTGAAATGCATAAACTTCTATAATTTGATATAAAAATCATAACAAAAGACATCAGGGAATAAACCATAAATCATAAGTTTCATGCTCTATAGCCATAGAAGCTGATGTGCCAGTGAAATATCCAAACCAACCAATACACCAACAACAAATACTGGCATAATCTGAGTGATGTTATATGACTGATTTAGTTTAATGTTTATTGTAATAAAACTTTTCAAACTTGATACAACTGTTATGAAATTTGCGGTGAGCTACTAACATACAAACATAAAAGAAAAATGGCTACGTAAATAGTAAACTTTCTAAATCATTTACAGTGTGAGAACAAAAATTAACTTTTCCTAAATAGCTACATCTCTAGGTGTGTTGGAATCTGTGAACTTCCCAAGCATTTATACCCTGCTTGTTAATAATTTTCATATACTAGTAAAATGTTTAACTATAGCCTGCAATTTTAGATCCATGTAGTTTTGATACATATCATAATATAATTGAAACGGTTATGAATTAGAAATCTATTTACTAACGTGTTGTACAGCAAAATTGTAATTTAAAAAGAGAATGATTAATATTATTGTGATTTGCTGGTACATTATGATTTTAAATATTTATAAATAAATCTTTCATTGAGCAATTGAATATCATTCATTACTTATAATTTCTACATTTACTTTGTCCAGAAACTTGAACGTGGTGAACAAGAAGATATTGCAGGAAATTATTTTAAAACTAAACGACAGTCTCAGATTCTTCATAAGGTTCAAGCAGATGCTAACAGATTGTTTCGTAAGTTGCACTGATATAAAAAAAAAAGTTGTAAATTGGCATTAATAAAATTTCAGATAAATCTCTATCCATTTGAGACTATAGAGGTAATCATTTTTTGTCTATTAAAATGTGTACAATACATATAACATATACAGTAACAGCAATTTGACACTTCACAGCTTGAAAATCTGATATTATAGAATACTTATTAGTTTTATTGCTATAAAATTTTTGTTATAATTATTTTTATTGCTGATGTGTTTGCTTTCAAAATAGCAAACAGAACAGAAATTGAATTGCAAGAATTAGCTTTACACGTTTCAACTAAAATTTGCCTTTTTTATATGGAAAAAATAAAAAAAATAAATAAATAACCACACTCATAGTGTAGTTTTATGCATCTGTAAGATAACAGTAACAGGAAATGTGGTTCTTTACAGTCTGGAATTCTTTAATATCCAGCATATTTAAAAAAAAAAAAAATCATTTTACAGTCCAGAAATATGAAAACAATCAGGCACTTATATCAACAATCACTTATTTCTTTAAGAACCCATTAACTTGGGAACTTATGTGTGGTAAGTGAACCACTGAGTGCTGCTGGGCCTCCAGATTATCATCACTGGTATCCCAATGCCCTCAGCAGCCTAGGTTCTAGGCTAACATCTTAAGAATCCATTGAAATTCGAATAGTTGCATCCTGATGGCTGAGGTGCTCAGCTTCAACACATAACTTTAGCCCCTGATTCAACAAGACAGGAGATCTTCGGATGGCTCATCGAGGTTCAATCTGCTAGTAGGTGAAGGTTAACCATGAAGAAGCCATGTTGACCATCACGGACAGAACACATGTCCCTATCTTTGTGACCTGAAAGACAGGATTCAGGCTGGTGGATGTGTGGGTATGGTGCTTGGATAGCTGTGGCATCCCACTCCCAAGCATATTTATTTCTTGCCGGATAGTGAGTGTCTGTCTGGGCTCCATGGTAGGTGAGGAGCTACCATGGAACTCCTCACTTACCATGGAGCCCAGACAGACACGGTAGGTGAGGAGCTTGTTTGTTTGTTTGTTATTTAGTTTTTAGGAGCATTAACAACTAAGGCCATATTGCTCCGGGATATGCGGTGGTCATTCCCTGACCTTTCCGCATCCTCCGTATTTGGTGGTGACGGGCTTGAACCCCGGTCTAATCAAGAAACGTGTGCTACGCACTGCTGCTCCTTCCCACCTGGCTACGGAGGTGCCTTAGGTGAGTAGCCTAGACATTGAAATAAAAATAAAAATCCTCTGTGAATCCTTATAATCTAAACTCTTCTTCTCTAACAGCAATAGTATTCATATTGAAGGAAAGTACCTTTTTGCTTTAATTAGTTTTTCTAACTGTACTAACCTCTACACTTGGAAAACAAGCAGCACAGCTCCTGCCTCCCCATGGCAGGGACAGTAACCTAGGTGGTAAAGATAAACCCCAGGGCCAAAAGGAGCCATGAAAAGCACTCAAACAATTTTCCTCCTTTGGAGCTCAAGACTCGAACCATCTGACATTGATCATCTAATCAACCTAAAAATGCTTCAGAGATGAGCACAGTGCCATGATGTACCAACCTTTCTAGCGATACATTCTCTATCCACCGAACCTGTGGGCAAGCTATCACCATTTTTGTTCCAAAGATATTTGGAATTCATTACTGGATCACCAAAAATGGTGAAACGACTACAATCTGGGACCTCCTGATTGAAACAGCCACCTCAAAACAATCTCGGCAGCTGTTAAAGGTAGCTGTTAACTGGTAGTCTGGCAGTATCCGTTACTCCCCACAGTACCTTAAATTCATCTAAAGGTGTCACACATGTGCAAATGTATCCCCAATTCCCAAAGCGGGATCTAAGGATGACACGAGTGATTAAATACCAATTAGTTTAACTTCTGTTCCGGAGAAAATAATGGCATCACTGGTTCAAGCAGCATTGCAGGATCATCTAGACAAGACTGCAGTAATAATTCAGATATAGCATAGATTTGTTAAGTGAAGTCTTGTCTGACAAATTTAATTGGATACTATAATGTGGTGGTTACAAAGGAAGAACTGGATGCAAAAAGTAGTTTTGATATCATATACAGTAAGACCACCGTATCTGTGGGAGATACGTTCGAAGACCTACCGTGGATGGCTGAAACTACAGATATAAGCAAGCACCTGCTGACCCCATATATAACGCGATTTTCTTGTACATATATATGTATAATAAAGTATAGCAGACTCTCGATTTACTGGGAAGCGGATTAACTGGGATATTTCAAGACTCCAAATCAAAAAAAAAAATAAATAAATAAAAAATCAACCAGAAATCATAAAATTCAAGTAATAACTAGAATAAGTATAAACAGATATTTTGCAGGTCATAAATGAGCAACAAGAACCGGCATTATACATTATAAGTCATTGGAAGATTAGTGTACCTATTATCTTGCAACCCCCACTGTCTTCACACCTACTGCTCAAAACAAAAAAAAAAAAGACCAAATGTTTAATTTCATTTAGTACGTCACGTCGATTGTTGGTTCTGCCGCACTACAAAAGGACAAATTTTGCTTCGTTATTTATGTCAGAAGTTGTGCTTTTCAAAAATTATGGGCAAACGCAGGAGTTGTGCTTTCAAATTAAAAAAAAAAACTTGAAATTATTCAAAAGTTTGAAAACAGTGCATCCATTAAATCTCTACAGAACCATTATAATGTTGGTAACCAAACCATACACAACATCATAAAAAATAAAGGGAACCATCATATTGGATGTGCAAGTAGTATGTATTAAGTTTTTTTCATTTTCTCTCCATGGCTAACGAATCAGCGGATACGGGGGCACAACTGTACATGGATTTCAGGAAAGATTTTGACACTGTTGCTCATGGAAGACTACTGCACAAATTGGAGCAGTATAATATTAAGGGCAAGTTGCTACAATGAATAAAAGGGCGGTTGAGTGGGAGGAGACAGAGACTGTTAATCAGTGGATGCTATTCTTCGCGGACTAATGTTATTAGTGGAGTCCCCCAGGGTTCAGTGTTGGACCCACTGTTGTTTTGTATATTTATCAATGATATTGATGAAGGTATATCAGGCTTAATGTTGAAATTTGCAGATGATACAAAGGTTGGCAGGGTTGTTAATGGCAGTGTGCTACTGCAACAAGATCTAGAAACGTTGGGCAGATGAGCCAAGAAGTGTCAACTGAAATTTAACATTGACAAATGCAAAGTACTGCATATGGGTAGAAATAATCCCAATGAAATGTACCAACTGTGTGATACTACAATTAGGTTGGTAGAAAATGAAAAAGACCTGGGAGTAATTGTGCAATCAGATATGAAATTTTCTGAGCAGTGCAGACCGGCTGTCAGAGCAGGTCATGGGGTATTGTCAATAATATACAGAAATTTTGCTAGTAGGGAAAAGGAGGTGATTATCTATTTGTATAAGTCAATGGTTAGGCCACTCCTTGAGTACTGCGTACAGGTCTGGAGGCCTCATTTTAGGAAGAATGTAAAGTTCCTTGAGCGAGTACAGAGAAGAGCAACAAGATTGGTGAGTGGAATGAAGGGGTGGCCTTACCAAGAAATGCTTAGGTTCTGCAAATTGCAGCATCTGGAGACTAGGCACTTGCAAAGCTTTCTGACTGAGGTGTATAAGGCTTTGGAAGTGTTGAGCAGGATTAATTCTGATAGGATTCTTCTTACTCAGACTACTGACCTGAGGGGGCATAAATTCAAATTGAGGAAATACAGTTATAGAATAGATACGCAGAAATTTGCCTTTTGCCAGTGGGTAGTTGATTGCTGGAACAAACTTCCATCTATCATTGTGGAAATTGATAGCTTAAATAAATTCAAAGAGCTGGACAAACATTTAGAGGGAATGGATGTGTGAAATGGTGTTTTTTTTTTTTTGGCTGATGCTGTATAAGCTTGCTTTCTTGCATTGCATGCCTCTACTACTACATTGTAGGACCTACTTACAGTCTCTGAAGAGGAATTAGTTCAGGAGCTTTGTGCCAAATGAATCATGACTAAAAGAAATAGAAATCTCACTCCAACTAGATCCATCATTTTCACTTTCAGCATTCCAAATTTCTGGCCCCAGGTGCCAAGCGAGTGATATTGGCGACTTCCAAAAGTAATTTAAAGTGTCTTCTCTCCAATCATCCCCCTCGACGTAGGCATGTGTGCATGGTGAGGGGATCTCCCAGTGATGCTTCTGGTCCTCCAGATGGGATCACTGGGATCCAGTGCCCACATCCAAGGTTCCAGGCTAGCATCAATGGAATCTAGTGTGTTTGCCATGGAAATTTGGAAAGGGGAGGGATCCTGGTGGTTGAGGGACCCCAGCTTCAATAAACCACTTTGACCCCTGCTTCGACAAGACAGGTGGTCCTGGATGGCCTGGCTAGGATCAATCGGCTAGTGGGTTCACCTGCAAGGGTCAGCCTTGTCAATGCCATGCCCTACCCTCACGTTCCGATGGATAGAATTCAGGCTTGCAGTAGTGCGGGTACGGTGTCTGGGTAGCCCTGCCATCCCACTCCCGAGCACATTTATTGCATGCCAGGTAGTGGGCAGCATCCCTTTGGTCTCTATGGTGGGTGGGGAGCCCCAGCACTGAACCACTACAAAACCTTCTATGGATCCTGATAAACTAAATTCTTCAGGTGCCCCAACCTGATCCCTATTTGCAAATATAAGTGAAGAAACAGAAAGTGCTATTGCACCAAAGTGACAACATACTGAAATACCATCAGGGCCTGTTCCAAGATTCTTAATTATTCACTCCAACAGTGAAAAACTGATTGGAAAAATGTCACCTTTTTTATGAAGAAAGGTTAGAGGGATTAGCAGGTTCCCCTAAATCAGTTAAGAGATCTCTTAATTGAAACAAAAAATGACAGGCAGTCTGAGCAGCTACTCCAAGCAACATCAATCAGAAGAATGCTCATAACAGTGACACCACATAGAACACTCAACTTATCAAGAGGTGGCATTTCGGAGTGGGACCTTCTCGAGGTTACCAAGGTGAAAATCTGCTTTGAACTAAATCCACAGGGGTAATGTCATTAAGAGAATTAATTGCGTGTAGAGATGGGAAACTTGTTCCCACTAGAAACATAATCCTGACTTTTAACTCACTGATGTCTCGTTTTAACTCACCTAATGAGATTAAAGCTGGCTACATCAACGTCCAGTGCATCCATATGTTCCAAATCCTTTACGATGTTTTAGGTGCCAGAAATATGGACATTATTAAATGGCCTGCCGTGGAGTCCTTGCATGTGCTTGATGTGGTGCAAAGGATCATGAAACAACATTATGAACATAATGTTGTTTCATGATCCAATAAAGCCACAAAACCCACCTGCATTAACTGCCAAGGAGAACATCCAACCTACTCACGAGCATGTGCCAGAGGTGGAAAAAAGAAAAAGAAATACAATGGCTGAAGGCAGAGCTGAATATATCATATCAGGAGGCAAGGAAAATGGTTACATTTATAGGCTTCAGTTGCCTATAAATATCAACAAACCCACCTATACCCAGATGGTAGCAGGGATATGTTCGATCAGAATTCAGATGGACATGATCATTCACTCCCATCACACATTACCTCTTATGCTCACAAAAACCTTCACAGAAAGGTCAATCAGCTGCCACTCCCATATTGGTACCTCCACCTCCTAATGCTCCACAAGTAACAAATGCAATTGCCAAAGAAAAGACCAAGAAAACTGAAGTACCCCCCCCCTAGTACCCAAGAAAAGATTTCAAGAAGGAGATACAAGATGATTCAGTCTTGGAACTCTTTGCTGAGGAGGAAATGGACAGGGGACAGCGTCCATGCTAACCCAAAATAGATAAATCCAAGACTGACAAAAGTAAGTCCTCAGCATCTCAGAAGTGGCCTGGTGGACTCACTAAGCCAAAATAATGGCTAAATTCCTACAATGTAACTGTCGTGGATTCTGGCGAAACAATGGTGACACCAAGGCCCCCTGCAAAAGCATGAGCCAGTTTGCATTTGCTTCCAGAAGACATACTTAAAGGCAAATGAAAACCCTTCCCTTTGTAATACTACTATCATTTGAAAGGATAGAACCGGGGATATACCTGCTCATGGAGGTGTTGCTATTCTTCTGGGCAATCGTACCCCATTTCAGCTTATTCCACTCTCCACTAACATAGAAGCGGTAGCAGTTTGCCTTATGGTAGGGTTCTTATTAACATTCTGCTCAGTATATTTGCAACCTGGGGCAACATATCCCAGAAAGACCTTGATGATCTTGTTGTGCAGCTGCTTACTCCTGGGCGATTTCAATGGACATAATGCATTGTGGGGTAGTGCTGACATTAACGTGGGATATAGTGCTGTGTTCTTTGCCAACTTCTTCTCCTTGTTCCATTGACCTTTCCTAGCATTATTGATTTATTCTTGAGCTCATTCATAAAGTTTTCTGGTGAAAAATACTAGAGTAGGTCATAGTCATCCATTCATTTCAAATCCAATATGGTACTACATGTGTCAAAAGTTTGGGCATTCGTTATGCAACATGGCAAGGCGACTCAGTTTGCCCAAACTGTATTAGGCAGAGAGGAGCTGTTGCCGTACACAACCACCATCCTACTCTTAAAGCTTATGAATATTGGAAACTTCGGAAAAAACTTCAAAAATATAAAGTCAAACACAAAATTACCTATCAGGAGGCTTGAAAACAAATACCAGTAAAAACCAAAGATCTCATATGACATTATCACCCAAAAATGACAGTTGATAGCAACCCAAACAGATGATACAATCGGTGGGATTGAAAACCACAGTTTCCATCCCATGTATTTTACTATCTGCTCCGCAAATTATGTCTAAGCAGCATTCTAATCCACCCCCCCCCCCCAAGTCTCAGAAGCTGTAAGAAAGACACTGCAGTATTTATTGCATGTGAGAACAGATGATTAACCCCAGGGGCTCACATCTGGTGAGTATGGGCTTGGCACACCCAGAGTCCTGAGCTAGATATCATCATTCTTCTCTTGCACCATATGGCTAATGATAATAATGATAATAATGATAATAATAATAATAATAATAATAATGATAATAGTGGATCAGGATGACCCACTCCTAGAGATCCATGTGGACAAAGAATGTAGATACCAGTCTTCCTGTCTTCCCTAAAAAAGGAAAAATGGATATAGACCAATCCAGCTGACTCTAAAAAACAACTAGACAACTTACATATACGATCTAGTTATAGTACATGCTATGAACCTGTAGGCATTTGCTCACAAGAAATGAATTTGAAACATGTAGTTTTTTAATGACAGGTGTTGCCTGTCATTAAAAAACTACATATTATCGGTAGGATAGAAACGTTATCTCTTTTGCTCACAAAGGAGTTGCCATCCTTGTAGGTAACAAGGATCCCTCTCGACAGATCTCCTTGCAAGCATCCTTGGATGCTGTAGCTTCAATATAAATTTCAATAACACTTGCCTCACTATATCTCTCACCAAATTTAACAGTTACTCCTAAAGTACTTAATTCACTTATATTTAACCCCAGGGGCTCATATCTGGTGAGTATGGGCTTGGCACACCCAGGGTCCTGAGCTGGATATCATCATTCTTTTTCTTGATGATTCCCTTCTACTTTTGACTCTCTCTCTCTCTTGCAATTTCTCATGCTGCACCAGCCAAAAAAAAAATTCCCAAGGGTATCTCAGGAATTTTTTTTTTTGACTGGTGCAGCATAAGCCTTAGGCTTCCTTGCACCATATAGCTAATAATAATAATTACAGTTACCAACTCCATTCTATTTATTAGGAGATTTTAATGGCCATAATCTCTTACAGGGATAGCAGATGCAAATAATTAAATCTTTATTAGATAACCACAACCTTATCTTGTTAAATACTGGCTCATACACCTATATACATTTTTCCACAGGAACTGCTTCGGCCATAGATCTTTCAGTCTGCTTCCCCTCACTGTTCCCCTGTATAGAATGCTGTACTTAATAACCCACATAACAGCAACCATTTTCCAATTATGTGCAAACTCCAAACAACATTCTCATTAAACCCAGAGTTATAAAATGACATGGAAATTCTCCAAGGCGGATTGGTGTAAATATTCCGCCACTATCACATCTGGTGAGCAAATTGTCCGCATCCATCCCGTGCTAATGCCCCTCGACTTGCATACCTGTACGTAGCGAGAGTGGGCCTCCTAGTGATGCTGATGCTGCTCCAGATTAATATCACTGGGAATCAATGCCTAAGTTCCAGACTACCACCATAGGAATCCAGCATGTTTGCCATGCTCCGTGATCCATGGAAACTCGGAAAGGGGAATCCTTGTGATTGAGAGGGCCCAGCTTCAACACACCACTTTGGCCCCCTGCTTTGACAAGATCGGATGGCTCGCACAGGATCAATCGGCTAGTGGGTTTGCCTGCAAAGGCCAACCATATGATGCCATACCCCCTAGTCTCATGGTCTTAGAGAGAGAGAGAGAGAGAGAGAGAGAGAGAGAGAGATGATTCAAGCTGACAGAGGTGCAGATATGGTGTCCCACTCCCAAGCACATTTTTTGCTGCCAGGTAACGGACTTACCATTTGACTACCATTTACAGCATCAGCCAAAAAAAAAACCCCTTCTCATTTCACCTATCCTTTCGCTCCAATTTGAAATATCAGTACCTCCTAGTGCTCCACCACTACTAAAACAAAGTGAGAAAGAAAAACCACAAAAACCAGAAGAGCCACTTACAACAAAAGAAATAATGGATGTTGAAGTGAAGGAGTTACCAGATAACTCAGTCCTTGACCTCTTTGCAGAAGAGGAAGAAATAGATACAGGCCAGCATCCTTTCTTTCCAAGAAAAAGATAAACCCAGGACTGAGAAAACAAAGCTCTCAGCCTTTGAAGCTGATGGGCTGATCCAGAAAATTTAAATAATGGCCACATTCAAATTCATGAATTCCGTTGAAATAGTGATAACATCAAGTCCCTTCTACGTGAGCCAATCTGCTTTTGCTTACAGGAAATTTATTTAAAGGCAAATTGTGGATCCTTACTTGCATAACTGTTCAATTATTCACAAAGCCAGCCTTAGAGATGGACCTGCCCACAGGGTAGTCAGCACTCTTGGGCGACTCTTGTAGGCACTATCACAAACTTGGAATATTCATCTTGGCGATATCCTCCAAGATACATTTCAGTACCCCCCCTCCCCCCATTGTCCTCTATTAAACCATCCTGTGACAATTACTTCCTTAACTGGGGAAAACATTCCATTGCAAATATCAACATACAACTCCATATTGCTCACACACAAAATTATATGCATTTTACAAGAATATATACTGATGGATCAAATTCAGATAGTGGAGTGAGTGCTGCAGCCGCCTTCCCTCATAACACCATCTCCATATCACTTCCACTGAATGCAGCAATGGCTCATTCTCAGAATTTACACCTTAGGTTCGTAATCTGAGCAAGTGGAAGAATCCCATCAGAATTTTGTGCCATCAAGCTTGCCCTAGAACAGCATTTCCCAAACTGGGGTCCACGAAACAGACCCTCTGGAACGGATCAAATTATTCGTTCTTTGTATACCAATTGATGATAAATAAAGTTATTATATATATTTACCCCTCGATGTGGGCGCCTGCACGTGGTGAGGGGACCTCCCGGTGGTGCTGCTGGTCCTTCAGATTAGCATCACTGGGATCCAACACTCACAACCTAGGTTCCAGGCTTATATCATAGGAATCCGGCATGTTTGCCGTGCACTGCGACCCATAGAAACTCGGAAAGGGGATCTGGTGGTTGAGGGGCCCAGCTTCAACACAACACTTTGGTCCCTGCTTCGACAAGACAGGTGGTCCTGGAAGGCTCAGCCAGGATTAATCAGCTAGCGGGTTCGCCTGCAAGGGTCACCGTGCTAATATCATGCTCCCACCCACATGGTCTGAAGGACAGGATTCAGGCTGGCGGCGGTACGGGTATGGTGTCTCCGTAGCCCTGGCATCCCACTCCCAAGCCCATTTATTGCTTGCCGGGTAGTGGGCGTCCCTTTGGGCTCCGTGGTGGATAGGGAGCCTGGGCACTGAACCAAATACAAAACCATTATGAATCCTGATAATCTAAATCTCTCTTCTGGGGCCCCAACACAGTCCCTACCTGAAGTCAGTGACTCAGATACAGACTCCACCACTTCAGCAAAAAGGCCCAGGACTGAAGTTATATCAGGTCTAACACCTAGATACCTGATAGTTCATTCCACTGGAGAGAAACCTATAGTAATAGAGGCATATAATGCAAGAAAGCAAGCATATGAGCTTATGTAGCATCAGCCAAAAAAAAAAAAAAAAAAAATCACACAACCATTCCCTCTAAATGCAAACATTTAGATTGTCCTGTTCCTCTTTGAATTTATTTAAGCTGTCAACTTCCACAACAACAACAGATGGAAGTTTGTTCTAGCAATTAAAGGCAAATTTCCTCACATCTATTCTACAACTGTCTTTCCTCAATTTGAATTTATGCCCCTTAGGTTCGTAATCTGAACAAGTGGAAGAATCTCATCAGAATTCAGCGTGCTCAACCCATTCAAGGCCTTATACACCTTAATCAGATCACTTTGCAGGTGCCTAGGCTCCAGCTGCTGCAGTTTGCAGAACTTAAGCTTCTCTTGGTAAGAGGATCCCTTCATTCCCCCTCACCAATCTTGTTACCCTTCTCTGTACATGCTAAGCAAATCTACATCCTTCCTAAAATGAGGCCTTCAGACCTGCACGCAGTACTCAAGGCGTGGCCTGACCATTGCTTTATACAAAGGGATAATCAACTCCTTTTCCCTGCTAGAAAAATTCCTGTATATCATTGACAAAACCCCATGACTTTCTCTTGTAGCCTGTCTGCATTGCTCAGAAAACTTCACATCTGACTGCACAATTACTCCCAGGTCTTTTTCATTTTCTACCACCCTAAGTGTAGTGCCACACAGTTGGTATATTGCTCTGGGGTTACTTCTACCCCAGAGAAATCCACAAGTCTTGCTAATGTGCTAGTGACACAAGTTCCAGTCAATATCTGGGAAGTTAAAATCCCCCATTATAAGACATATAGTGAAAATGTCACCCTTCTTTATTCAGAAGGGTTTGGAAGTGTTGGTGGGCTCCCCTAAATCTGTAAAATGGCTGCGTTCTGGAGACATCCTCATAGAAACGAAATGTGATAAACACTCTAAACAGCTCCTCCGTGCCAACTTTATTGGTGGAGTACCAATATCTGTAACACCTCACAAGACACTGAACTCATACCGAGGTGTGATCTCAGAATGGGATCTTCTTGATGTGTCTGAAGAGGAGATCTGTTCAGAACTGAAATCACAAGAAGTGACAGCTGCAAAGAGAATGTTCGTATGTAGGGATGGAAATCTAGTCCCAACTAGAAACATCATCCTTACTTTTAATACACCAACATCACCTAATGAGGTTAAAGCTGGTTATCTGAACAGCACATCAAGGTCTGAATCCATCAAGGTGCTTTAAGTGCCAGAAATATGTACATTAACAAATGGCCTGCCATGGTGCTCTTGCTTGCACTCGCTGTGGTTCAAAAGACCACAAAATGACATCATGTAAGGCTTCAAAACCCACCTGCATTAATTTCCAAGGCAAGCACCCTGCCTATTCTAGGGCATGCCAGAGGTAGAAGAAAGAAAAGGAAATTGAAAGACTAAAGGCAGAGCAGAACATCTCATACCAGGAGGCCAGAAAAGTAATTAAACAAATAAACAGCAGTAAGGCAACATGCGCTGAAAAGGTTGCAAAAAAGTGTTCAAATGGAAATTATCATACCATCGAAAGAATTATTTATGCCCATTGCTCGTTATTTACTGAGCGCAGAAAAACCAGCACAGTCCTTCTGCTCTAGCATTACCAAAATCAAATGAAAAAGTAACAGTACAAAAAACACAGCCACGAAAGGAGACTCAAGAAAAAAATGGATGTAAGAAGCGAAGGAAGTACCTGATGATTCAGTCTTGGAACTCTTTGTGGAGGAGGAAATGGACACAGGACAGCATCCATACTTCCCCAAGAGAGATAAATCCAAGACTGATAAAAGTAAGCCTTCAGCAATTTGGAAGCCAACTGATGTAACCACCAAGCCCACATAATGGCTAAATTCCTACAATGGAATTTTCCCACGACATCAAGGCACTCCTGCAGAAACACGGACTGTCTTGCTTTTTCTTACAGAAGACTTACCTAAGGGCAATGATGACCCCAGGATGTGTAATGTTACTATTATTCGCAATCCTCATGGGTAACCAAAGCCCATTTCAGCCTCTGCGACTTACAACCAGTTTAGAGGCTGTAGCAACTCAAATAACAGTGGGTTTTTTACTAACCATTTGTTCTATATTTTTGCCACCTGGTACTGACATCTGCCAGGAAGACCTTGATGATCTCATAATGCAGCTGCCTCCCCCTTTCTTACTTCTTGGGGACTTTAATGGACATAACATCCTGTGGGATAGTGCTAACATTAATGGAAGGGGAAGCATCATGGAGCGTATGCTCACTGAAAATGACCTCTCCCTTCTTCTGCATGCCTGCCTGTATATTCTCTGCCATTGATCAGTTCCCATTCTCTTCTCCCTTCACTTGGGAGATGGAGGAGAATCCATATGGAAGTGATCACTTCCCCATGATTACCAACCTAATTACTGGGAGACCTTGCCTTACTGTTAGGTTACCGCGGTGGAAGAGTGGAATGCCTTTCGTCAAATGGCAAATTTTGACATCTCCGCAGTCAGTCAGGAGCCTATCAGTGATGCAGTCACGTACATAACAAATAGTATCGTCCATGCAGCTGCAACTACAATTCCAAAAACATCCACCTGGTTTCTGCCTTTTCCCAAACCATGGTGGAATCCAGAATGCACAGCAGCAAAAAAAAGCTCAAAACAAAGCTTGGAAGATATTTCGACGATATCCTACCATGGCTAGCCTTTTAGCCTTTAAATCTGCACAAGCCAAAGCATGTTACATCTGCAATCAGAGTCAAAAGGAATTGTGGATCCGTTTTACATCATCTATTACCCAGACAACCAGCACTAAGGTGGTCTGGGAAAAAATTTAGAAAATGAAGGGAAAATACACAGCACACTCCTCATTGGTCCTGGAATATAATGGATGTACTATTGCAGACTCTACTGCAATAGGCAATTCTCTTGGTGAAACGTTTTCTAACATCTCTGCCATATCATCTTACTCCCCAGAGTTTCTTGTCCTTAAGCACAACACTGAAAAACAGGCCCTTAAGTTAACATCGAATATTTCCACCCATATAATGGGCCTTTTACCATTCATGAGCTGAAAACACCACTTGCCCATATGAAGACTACTGCCATTGGACCAGACAACATCCATTATGAAATGGCCAAACATCTTTCATCAAAGTCCATGGACCTTCTGCTCTTTCTCTACAACACAATTTTCCTTGAAGAGCAGTTTCCGGACACCTGGCACAAAGCAACTATACTTGCTTTTGCCAAGCCAGGAAAGGATCCAAAATTTCCGAAAAACTCGTCCTATTGCTCTGACTAGCTGTTTGTGCAAAATACTGGCAAGAATGGTCAATGCTCATCTCTTGTGATATTTAGAATCGAATGACCTCTCCCACTTTCATACGGCTTCTGAAGGAACAGGTCCATCTTGGACCACTGAATTAGACTGGAAACATCTATCTGAGATGCTTTCCTAAAAAAGAGAACACTTGGTGTCCATCTTCTTTTGCTAAAGGGATCACTTCAACTAACCAGACCACCAACCATAAAAATTAATGATGCACCCATAAAATTGTTCCCTGAAATAAAGTACTTAGGCATCATCCTCGAATGAAGTTGACATTTTACCCGCATCTCATTCATGTCACAACCAAAATTAGGAAATATGCAGCACTGATTGCCAGAATTAGTATGGCAGACTGGGGCCTTAAACAACGGGCACTTGCACTAATTTATGAAACCATCTTCTTGCCAATTGACTGCTACGGTGCAGCAGTGTGGGGTACCAGAGCCAACATCCAGCAAAATAAAGCTAAGTTGGATTCAATTCAGAGTTATGCTCCTCACAGTTACTAGAGCCTATCACACTGTTAGTACACTGGCCCTTCAAGTCCTTGCAGGATATCTACCCCTGTATCTTGAGGTGATCAAGAGAGGCCTATTTCAAAGACTAAAGAGAGGTATTCCCTGTGAGATCCTTGACATCCACCTTGATCTGGCCAACAATCCCAAAAGAAAGAGAAAATGTATTGCAAACAAACTCATCGAAATTTGGCAAGCTGCATGGGATAACACAAACAAGGGAGCTATTACCAAACTTTTCCTACCTTTTGTTGCCCAAACTTACCCAAAGTCTCCTCCCTGGTTTTCACTAGGCCTCCAAGTGAAAACTGGACATGGACCCTTCAGGAAAAAATTAATAGATCTGGGCATCGAACAAAACATACTTCGCATATGCAGATAACCTGAAAGCTGGGAGCATGTACTACTGTCCTTATTATGAGGATTACAGGACAAGACTGATCACAAAAATACACGGAAACCTACACCATCAGGAACATCTTTTTCCTCAAGATGAGCTCTACTATCATGCCCTTACCGAGTTTGCCCAATCAACCTTCCAACTCAGACGTGCTAATCAGACAACAATCTCCTAGGCAACAGTAGTACAAAGGGAATCCACCTGAACACACTGCAAACCCCTACAGGGTAGGATAAACTAGTGCCTCTGCCAGGGTACGATACACTGCAAACCCCATCCGGGGTAGGATTAACTTGAAACCCTGCTGACACCTTCAGGTGTGGGATGACTTTGCACCTGTATACTGGAAGGTGGGTCAGGTGCTACAAATGCCTTTGGGTGTTAAATGCCATATGGCACCTCTTTGCAGGGTAACTGTTATGCTGCAACTTTTTTTTTTCTTTCTTTCTTTGGCCCTGGGTGGGTGGGCTCCCCAGGACAGGGATTCCAACCATTCCCTCCCTGCTTCCATCATCTGGAGGATGCCTTCTTCCACATCCTTCTTCCTTCCTCCCCACTTTAACTATCTCCTGTTTTCTTTTTTTTCTTTTTTTTTTTAACTTGGTCTCTGTCCATTTCCCTCAACATGAATTGTTGAGGAGGCTTCCATCCTGCAGTGGGTTGATAATGGTTGCAGTTTACCTTTTTTTTTACCTGTCAGGAAGCTCAGGCAACCCTGGCACAGGCCAGCCAGAGTATTATGGACAGCCTGGCTCACCACTGGTGGTGGTGGCAGGTAACGCGGGGTCCCATTACGGGTCCTGCAGCCAAGAAGCCAGTGACATAACAGAACATAATGCTACTCTGACACGAACCAGACATTACAATTTTTCTGGCTTTTACAGAAATTCTGTATTTCTTCACAAAGTACCATGGTGCAGATGTGGGAAACTACCGGTGGCACCTGCCACAAAACACTATGCCACTATGTCTATCTTCTTTGACATGAAAAAAGTGTACAACACAACTTGGAGATTTGGTATTTTAAAAGACCTTTATAACCTCAGTCTAAGAGATCACCTTCCTGTTTTTATTTAAAAATTTTTATCCCATCGTCTTTTCCAGGTTTCAATTGGATCCACCCTTTCTCGGCCCTTTTGCCAAGAAGAGGGGGTACCCCAAGGATCTGTCTTAAGTGTCACGCTTTTTGCCATTAAAGTAAACGTGATTACCGAACAACTGTTCAGGTATGGAGACTGCACCTAAAGAAAGATATTATGCTTCTTGAAAGCGTCCAAAGACGGGTAACTCACCTGGTGAGATAAGCAAAAGGGTGTCCATATGAGGAAAGAATTCGAATATGTGGGTTGCAGAGCTTGGAAACTAGGCACCTTAGAGGAGACTTGATTGAGGTGTTTAAGGCTCTCAGAGGCATAAGCAAAATGAATGAGGACAAAATTTCCCCATTATAAATGATTCTAGGGGCCATAATTTCAAGTTACGGGGGGGGAGATATTTAGACTGGATTACACAAAGTTTTATTTTAGCCAGCGAGTTAAAAATTACTGGAATAAGTTACAGTAATACCCCGAAGTTACGTGATAGGTGGGTCCAACGAAAATCGCTTAAGTCGAATTCCCGTAAGTCGGGGTACAACTTTGCATATAAATACATATAAATTTTGTTTAATTGGGACCAAGGACTAACAAAAACACTAGTTTAGAAGAAAAATTTTTAATAAAATTGCAGTTCTTTATACATATTAATAAAAAATATGTATTAAAAAAATAAATGAGTTACGTAAAAAAGTTATTTCGATGTCGATGGCTTCATAAAATCTAACAAATTCATCTGACGACACATCGCCTTCTTTTTTTCACCCAGAATTTCTTCATAGCAAGCTAATAATTTTTTTATTCCTTGCTTTGTAGCTATAACGCGTTCTTCGTTGGAGTCTGTTTTCTAAAATTTTTAAGCCCTTTTCAATTGAGCTGAGACCTTCTGTCAAGCTTGCAATTGTCATGTGCTTTTCTGGGGGAACTGGGTCTGAGTGTCGGATACTTCAGTGACGTTTTGGTCACGCATCTCTATGAGCTCATTCATTGTCAGCTCCTGACTATGTGAATCCAACAGCTCGTTGATATCATCACCATTGACTTCCAAATCTAATTGCCTGGCAAGATTAACAACTTCTTCTATCACATGAGCGACATGATCAGTTTCTGGCATTGTTTTCGTCTTGTTTTTGAAAAAAATGGACAAAGTTTCTTCCAGACACCATTCAATGTTTTTTTTGTGAATTTCATCCCAAGATTCTTCAATGATTCTTACGGCATCTAAAACATTGAATTGTTTCCAAAAGTCTTTAACAGATATCTCAGTATTTTGTCTCATAGCTTCATTCAGACGTGCAAACGAACGCCTCGTGTAGTAGGCCTTGAATGTTTTGATGACTCCCTGGTCCATCGGTTGAAGCAAGCTGGTTGTGTTTGGTGGCAAAAACACAACTTTCACACATGGGTGGAAATTAATTAGGGTGGCAGGAGGGTGACTGGGTGCATTGTCAATAAGAAGCATCACTTTAAATGGAATCTGTTTAGGCTTGCAATAACGTTCGACTTTGAGTATGAAGTGGTGACCAAACCAGTCCTCAAAAACGGAAGCTGTCACCCAAGCTTTATGATTTGACTTCCAAATCACTGGTAAGCTAATTTTAGATATATTTTTTAAAACTCTTGGGTTTTCGGAGCGATAGATTAAAAGAGGTTTTAACTTGCAGTCACCAGCTGCATTCCTGCCAACCATCACTGTCAATCGGTCTTTGGAAACCTTAAAGCCTGGAAAGTTTTTTCTTTGTGAAAACCATGTAATTTCCCACAAAAGTTGAGTAAGAATTCGAACGTACACATATAAATATGACAGTTGGAATGCAAATTCTTGTGTGCAGCTCATGCGGCAGCAAAGTTGAATTTTGTTCATCTTTCGCTCTCACTCTCCACCGTTGCACCGTATATCGATAGCATATAAAAAACGACCTTGAAGATAGTGGGTGGCAGTGTTGCCAAACGAAAAAATCAAGAACCACGTAACTCCGAGTTCGCGTAAGTCGGGGTATTACTGTACTTACCTACATGAGTGGTAGAGGCTGACAGTTTGGGGAAATTCAGAGGTCAGCTGGATAATTACCTACAGGAGGAGGGAAACGTTTAGGTTGTCCATTTCCTTTTCTGTTATTAATTATTTTTTTTGCTGATGCAGCATAAGCCATAGGCTTCCTTGCACCATGTGGCCATTGCTAATACTAATACTAACTTCCTCCAACAGTAAACAATGCCCTCTATGTCGATGACTTCTGTATATTTACTCAATCATGCAACATGAGAGTCATTGAAAGACAACTACAACAAGCCACTGACTGTCTTAACTCCTGGGCCATAGCCAATGGCTTCAGGTTCTCACTGGAGAAGACCGTCTGCATCCATTTTTGTCGCAAATGTAACCTCCACCCTGAACCTGAATTACGACTTGGACAAAAAACTATTCCAGTAGTAGCGGTGACAAAATTCTTGCGAAAGAATTTTGACATTTGACAAAAAGTTGACATTCCTCCAACACATTCGTCAGCTATGCACAAAGTGCATGAGAGGACTTAACATTCTCCACTCGCTCTCTTCTACTTCTTGGGGTGCAGACAGGTGCACTTTAACCTGTCTCGTCCACTTGTACATTTAAAATTAGATTATGGGTCTCAGGTATATACGTTCAGTGCCTCCGTAGGCAGGAGTGGCAGTGCGTAGCACACACTTCTTGATTAAACCGGGGTTCTAGCCCATGACCACCAAATAGGGAGGATGCGGAAAGGTCAGGGAATGACCACCGCATATCCCCAGAGCAATATGGCCTTAGTTGCTAATGCTCCTAAAAACAAAATAACAACAACATCAAGTATATACGTCTGCCAGAAACAGTGCACTTCGTTGGCTTGATCCCATCCACCATCAGGCCATTTGTATTGCTACTGGTGCATTCAAAACATCACCTGTCCAAAGTCTGTATGTCGAAGCAAATGAACAAGTATATCCCTGTCACTTCGACGAAAGCAGTTGTCCCTACAGTATGTCTTTAAGCTGAAATGACTGTGAAATCACGCTATGGGGACATCCATTTTTGAGCCACGATGAGAAAGTCTTTATAACACACATTTGACCGCCAACCATCCATTTGGTATTCATGTTCAAGAGCTACTTGAAGAGCCTAGCATGATGGTGGACAAGGTCACTCATTCACCAAAGCAGCCCCTTCCACCCTGGCATACTCTAATTCCATCATGTGACTTCTCCTTTAAAAACTGGATGAAGTCGGATACACCACCTACTGTCTATCTTGAGCTCTACTCACAACACCAAGCTGAACTTCTTACCTGTGTATACAGACGGCTCGAAGTCAGAAACTTATGTGGGATCTGCCACTGTCTTTTCTGACTGTAGTATATCTGAGCAGATTCCTTCTGAATGCAGCATATACACCACAGAACTGCATTTATCAGTAATGAGACACAACAATCATCCAATCCTGTTCCGGATTCAGCAGATGATTTGCTCTCTCTATGAAGGTGGATTCGACATCCGTTTCTGCTGGATCCCAGCCACACTGGCATTACCAGAAATTATTTGGCTAATAATGCAGCCAAATCAGCAGTCCCAATGAATAATCTTGGCCTGTCAGTCCCCTATACAGACTACAGGCAAATTATTCGTAATAAGATTTATTCACAGTGACAAGACTTGTGGCATGGGCAGTTAACAAACAAACTCTATCAAATTAAGCCTGTAATCAAACTGTAGTGGTCTAGTCTGCAGGGATCATAAAGAGGAAGTAGTTCTTGCTCGGCTCCACATAGGACATAGTCATCTGACACATTTGTATCTGCTGAGGGCCGATGACACTCCTGTGTGTGTGAGCAGTGTGACACCGTTTTATCTTTCAAGCATGTTTTAACAGTGTCCAAAGTTTGGAAGTGCACATTCTATTGCTTTTAGCCATCTGAATAAGCCGTATACACTCTGTCAGATTTTATCTGACAATGACCCTGTGGCAGCAATTTTTAACTTTTTTTGTGCTATTAATATCTATAGATGTATATAAAATAGGAAGTATATTTTTACACCTATATTACCTTTTACTTATTTATATATTAGTATTAGTATTAGCAATGGCCACATGGTGCAAGGAAGCCTATGGCTTTTGCTGCACCAGTCAAAAAATAAAATAAATAAATAAAAATAATAATAAAATAACAAAAAAATAAATAAAATTATAATAAGAAGAAGAAAATAAAAAAATAATAATAATTAATAAATAAGAGAAAAGGAAATGGACAACCTAAACGTTTCCCTCCTCCCGTAGATAATTATCCAGCTGACCTTTGAATTTCCCCAAACTGTCAAGCCTCTACCACCCATGTAGGCAACTTATTCCAGAAATTTATAACTCGCTGGCTAAAATAAAACTTCCTGCAATCCAGTCTAAACATCTCCCCCCTTAACTTGAAATTATGGCTCCTAGTTCTAGAATCATTTATAACCATGAAAATTTCGTCCTCATTCATTTTGCTTATGCCTCTCAGAGCCTTAAACACCTCAATCAAGTCTCCTCTAAGATGCCTAGTTTCCAAGCTCTGCAACCCACATATTCGAAGTCTTTCCTCATATGGATGCCCTTTTGCTGATCTCACCAGGCAAGTTACCCATCTCTGGACCCTTTCAAGAAGCACAATGTCTTCTTTAGGTGCAGTCTCCATACCTGAACACAGTATTCCAAGAGTGGTCTAACATACAACTTTATATACAACTTTTGACGAGGTAAACTTTTTCATATGGTACCAAAATCTCAATCTTTTTGGGTAAATTTAAATAATTCCTGGTGCATTGTAACCTTTGATGTTTTTGCACCATAAAAATCCAAAAAAACCAAAACTATATATATTTATGTAAAAATAAGAATAAAGTTGAGTTGTTTTAAATAAAACTTTGAATTTTCTTTTCAACTTTTTTTGATTTTTGAAGGGGGTCCATAGATCTCATAGTTTGAAAACTACTGCCCTAGAATATATCCTCCATCTGTCCATCAAAAAAAAGTATATGTATGGACCACTGAGTGCACTTTTAGCCTTACAAAATACCTCCTCACCAACCCATTCTTTAATAAAAATCATAAGATTTAAGCTGATATATATTCGGGAATTCAAGCAAGTAGTCATCTTTTGCTGGATCCCAGGCCAAACTGGGATACCAGGAAATGAATGTGTGGACTATGCAGCCAAACATCCACTCCAACCCAGCCTCATCACATTATTGCATTCCATATGTTGACTACAGATCTAATATACGAAAGGTATTTAAGGAACAACGGACGCTTCTATGGCAAGCTCAAAGGTCTTAATAAGCTCTTTCAAATAAGACCGAACCACAGTTATAGGCCTCTGGCTTCTGTGTAAACAGAAAGGAAAATAATCCTAGCCAGAACATGAATTGGTCACAATCAGATTATTCACCTTTTTCTCCTCACAGGAAATGATCCTCTCCACTCACAATGAAGCACATTCTTGTTGAATGCACCTTATACAGGGCGCCTCCATAGCCAGGTGGGCAGGAGCAGCAGTGCGTAGCACACGCTTCTTGATTAGACTGGAGTTCGAGCCCGTGACCACCAAATACGGAGGATGCGGAAAGGTCAGGGAATGACCACCGCATATCCCCGGAGCAATATGGCCTTAGTTGCTAATGCTCCTAAAAACCAAATAACAAACAGACAAACAAACAAGCACCTTATACACTCATACCCAGAAACTCTCATTCAGTTTTCTTCCAAATCTTAAAGAACTTTTTGATGCTCTGTCATATCCTAGGTAAAGATGCTAATCACCCCAACAGCTCACATCTGGTGAGCATGGGCTTGGCACACCCAGGGTCCTGAGCTGGATATCATCATTCTTCCCTTTCTTGGTGATTCCCTTCTATCTCTCTCTCTCTCTCTCTCTCTCTCTCTCTCTCTCTCTCTCTCTCAGGGTAACTCAAATTTTTTTTGGCTGGTGCAGCATTAGCCTCAGGCTTCCTTGCACCATATGGCTAACAACAATAATAATAATCTCTTGGAGTTTTTCTGCTTTCTCAAATGGATAACATTATATGATTGTTTCTGACTGTTCCCATAACAGTCGCCATGTATAATTTCGATATCACTGATAGGTACAATATGGTCTAAACAACCCTTTTGCCAAAAATAACAACCAACAGAAATACTGATTAACTCCATGATTTAATCTCCCAGTATGGTCCAGTAACCCATCTGCTTGCAAAAGTGTAATTTGACTCTACAGACTGTTCCTAAGATTAAAAATTATATGTTGTTTTGAAAATATTAAGACTCTGAGTATTATACACATTAATGCTGCTATACACTATAGAACTTTCGTTAAACCTTTCCTTAGTAGATACTAGTTTAAACCATTAACTCATAACCTGCATATTAAAATTAACATTAAATAAAATGAAGTTAAATTAAAAATTGAAATAACAAAATAAAACAACTGGTGTCATTGCATTTCCACTTAGGTGTCTGGTGAAGACTTATAACATGGCTAATGCATATAATAGTCTAAACTTTAATAAAATTGTCTTAGCCCATAATATAAAGGAAATAATTTTGACATCCATAGTTTCAGAATGAAATATTCAGCATCATAAGATGCACTTCAACTTCTGTCAATATAAAAAAAAAGGCAAAAATCATTTTGAAGACAAAAATTGGAAAAAAATATTGGATGTTTTTGTTTATATTAAAAATAGTATGATTTTAATTTAAAATCTTGATGTTTAATCCAGTTTTTGTTTTTTTGTCATAATTCTTCCCTGTGTAGCTCAACATCCTGCATCTAATGGTATAACAGGCCACAAGGAAACAAATGACAGTTTTTTACAGCTTTCCACTTACAATGGAAACTTAAACAGTTCATTTTCACTAGGCTGCCAAGATCAAAATCAGCGAAAACCAGGAAGACTGGAAGCACTTCCTTGTGGTGGTAATGGAATTAGTGGTAGTAATGAAACAAACTTTAATAAAAGAATAAAAAAAAAAACAAGATCAAATTTAGGAAGTAATGAGTGGCCAATATGACAATTACCGTCCCCCAAATCAAAGTGGAGGGTACTCAATGCCTTACCTCCTATCCGTCCAAGATCAGAAGAAGCCAAACCTAGAAGAATAATACCCTAAGTCTTTTTAAACTTTTTTTTTTTAAAAACTAATGTATCTCTTAGAAGAGAAGTGCTGTGCTTAGTATCTTTCATATGGAATTCTTTTTCATAAATAACAGAAATATATTTAATCTTAATACACAAGCACAAAGGTTAGAGTACCCTTCACTATTTGACAGGTCTTATTCTGTTGGACTTGCTCTGTTAAGTATATATAATCACATCATTATGAAATAGAAAGGTTGTTTATTATTAAATAGTTACTTGATAACTTTTGTGACCAAAAAGATTTTCATGTTCATTTATA
Organism: Mastigoproctus giganteus; assembly: GCF_048544385.1. Classification (NCBI taxonomy): domain Eukaryota; kingdom Metazoa; phylum Arthropoda; class Arachnida; order Uropygi; family Thelyphonidae; genus Mastigoproctus; species Mastigoproctus giganteus. Next base: position 161,844,397 of record NC_143586.1, on the reverse strand, counting down.
TCTTAAGCTATTTGTTAAATTATTAATTTGTATATTAAATGAGCTCTTCAGAAAGAAAGTGGCATAAGTCAGAGTTTCCTTATTTTGAGAAATAAGTGGTTTTAAATTTGGAGCTATAAAGGAATCGGGCATTAATATAAAATTACTTTTATGTTAAATATAAATCAACAAAGGATAAAATTTTATTTTGTTATGTTTCTTTTTTGCACATTTTTTACCTGTACCACTTTTCTTCCGAACACAATACCAAAATATCAAAATGTAATGTTTTTAACCACCGAACTTACTGAATTTTTATTGAAATAAAATTATTTACAAAGAAACTGCAACTTAAAAAAAAAAAAAAAGTTTAATTTTGCTATCTCTTTCCCTTCACCCATAAGGTGCAGTATTGGATTCACTTCCTCATATTGATTTCAAATTTCTAAAAATGAGTGATAGGTGGAATTAAAATGAAAGTTAAAAGGTCCAGCTTGTCTTAAGTTATCTTTAAATCTTGTTTTTAAGTTATGAGACAGGACAACATGCTAGATACAGAGGAGACTGTAATGGTTGTGGCATCATTGCTGACTACACTTGCTACTCAACTCTGGGAGGTTGAAGTCACCATAACTTTCCTTTTAAAAAAAGTTTAAGGAGTATCTTTTCTCACCCCAATCCATTGAATTTTCAACCAGTTTGCTGTCAACATGTCATCCACTTTCATTTTGTGATATATTTTTTTTAGCATAGCTGCGAACTCTAATTTATGATAGAGAATCCATCATTTTGACTCAATTTGATCTTATCTGTGAAACCATCATACTACGGTTCATACTATGGGCTTCCCCCACCATCTTTTAACAAAAACACTAACAAATTATACCCTCTTTTAACTTAGAAAGTAATAAAGATTAATAAAAGAACTTACTTTATTAAAAATTAATATAATTGAAGATTTACTTCTAAAGAAAAATTTCCAACAGCACATCAAACACCTATGAACTACTTGCATTATGAAAATGAATGTATTCTGGGTCATCTCTAGTACATCATGGGATGCAGTCCATTATACTTTGCTCTACTTGTAAAGGTTCCTAATTAGATCTCGGCTGGACTACGGAGCACATGTTTATGGCTCTACCAGAGAGAGTACCGTAACCCATCTTGCTCCCATCCAACACTCTACTCTGAGGATTGCCCTTGGTGCATACAGAAAATCCCCAATTCAAAATCTGTATGTTGAGGCACACGAACCTCTACTGAATATCAGAAGAAAGGTGTTACTGATGAACTACTCAGCTAAAATTAAAAGCCTCCCCACTCATCCTATTTTGTCATTACTACATGATCCTCAGTGGGAAACCACTAACAATTCAGCCTACTGCTATCAGATTATGGAACCTAACAGAATGCTGGAATATTCAACTTCATAATGTTCTCTGAGACTTAAGAGATTCAGATTCACCATGGATTACCTTCACACCTTCTTGTGATGATTACTTTGAGCAATGGGGAAAAGGTGCTATATATCATATCTATGTACAACACCTACATCTTGTCCATACACAGAATTATTCCCACTTTTCTAAAATCTACACTGATGGTTCAAAGTCTGGTAATAAAGTGGGTGCAACTGCTGTCTTCCCTAATAGAACTGTTTCACTTTCACTTCCAGCTGAATGCAGTAGTTATACTGCTAAGCTTCATGCCATTAAGCTTATCTTGGAAAATATTTCATTCCTGTCAATCAATAAAAGCATCATATATGTGGATTTCAAAAACACACCTTACAATCCTTTGATAAAACTCATAAGACATGCGCTGATACATCTCTACAAGCATCAGAAAACTGTTGTCTTCTCTTGGATTCCAGGTCACAGCGGTATCCCAGGAAATGAATGTGCAGATGATGCTGCAAAGCATCCCTCCAGCATAGCCTCAACAAATGATCTAGTCCCATATCCAGATTGTAGATGCAGAGAAATGTGTATCCAGAGAAAATTTTCGGAACAATGGTCACTTCTATGGAAAAATCAAACACAGAACAAGCTGTTTCAGTTGAAACCTGAACCACAATTATGGAATTCGAGCCTCTGTGAAAATAGAAAAGAAGGTGTAATCCTGACCAGAAGCTGAATAGGCCATACTCTCCTCACTCATATGTTTCTGCTCACAGGAAATGATCCTCCACAGTGTACGCATTGCAGAGGATCATTTCCTGACAGTAAAAATATACACTCATTGAATGTAGCATTGTCTAACAATGCTCGACAGTCTATTTTCAGTTCCCTGTCAAATTTACAAAAAACCGTTGTCACTCAGCCACATCATAGGGAATGGCGCAAACCTCTCCAAATTCTTTTCCTACCTAAAGCAAATTCAAATGTATAAACAATTCTAACTGCTCCCAAGGCAGTTATCACATATAACCTCACTTCATTTGGTAGGTGCAATATGGCCTAAGTAGCCTTGCACGAAAAACTCCTATAACAACGACAACTAAAGAAAAATACATAAATTTTCAACTCATAACTCACATTGCCAGTAGAGTAGAAATATGAGCCAAAATGCCATTCACCCCTCACAGTAAATTAGTAAATGCCACCTTCCTTGTCAATCACAATTACAAAAGACCAATGAGAGACAAGTGCAGAGACAATATGTGTGAACATCAAAACAGGTTGACGTAGTAGAACTTTACCATAAGCTGTCCATAAAAAAAAAAAAAAGGCATTAGTGCAAGCTTACACATTGTACCATCAGTGTGATCTGTATGCTGATACAATCCAATGTGAAGTGTTGCAACTTCAAATATTTAATACAATCATAGCAGAAGCTGTATGATTTCGTGAATAAATTTGGTAAATTTCGACTTAGTTTTGGCAATTAGGTGACTTTTTGTTATGAATTCCTAAGACCAAAACCTTCGTACAGCAGTCAAAAGTCTGCCAGCTCTAAACAGAGTTCATAGATAACAAGTTGCCCAACTGGGTTATCAGGAGCATTAAGTTAAATAATATTTAACATTAACTTGAAATATAATCATATTTAGAGATCCAGTTCATCATCCAATAATGCTATACTGAGAACAAGTTTTTTTAAAACCAAACAAATGAATTTATTTTGCAAAAAAAAAAAATTTTCAGTACTTGATATCTGTTTAGCTACTTTGCAGATCATTTTTGTCGACTTCAATGTGAGAAACTCTCAGATGCTATAATAAAAGAAGAAAGAATTGATGTACAATGGTCCTTGGTCAGAAAACTGACCATGGATAAAATAACTTTTTCCAAGTCATTCTTGGTATTTTTAATAATTCCTGAGTGTCAGAGAATATTCTTCCAAGTGAAAAAAAAACTGAATGCAGTTCTTTCCTTCTGGCATGGTTTTGTAAATGCTCTTGACAGCCAAGTCTGAACAGCAGTGCCATTATCTTGTTATAAACAAAACTTTGACTCAACATTTCTGAAGGGGTGAAAAGTCTTCTACAGTATCTTTCTTGAAGCAATAATAATTAGTTCATATCTAACAGGCAATCCAAAAAACTTAGGTAAATCAATGTTTGAAAGCATACTGTGCTGGTAAACTATCCTAAATTCTTTGGCTGTTTTTTTAATATCAAATGTATATTTTGTCAGTGAAATTTAATTTTTATAATGTAGTGTGTAATTAAAAAACCCTCCTCATTCTTTTGAAAAATCTCCTGTTATCTTTCTGGGGTTTTTTTTGTAAAAAAAAAACCCCAGAAAACCCCCAGAGGTTTTTTTGTAAAAAAAAACTTTTTTTTTTGCCTGTTTTAGCCAAATAACTTTCTGTTTTCCTCCTATCCATGTCATGTTTCCTAATTCCACCTTTTCTATAATCAAAAGTTAGCAGCTATGCAAATTATCAGAGTCATTCTTGGCATTTTAATAACATGAACAATCCTATAGCTGTATTTTAATGTAAAATGTACATGTTGTCAGTGAACCAGAAAGTTCATACTACACTTGAAATTTATTTTCTAGTGTAGTACCTCTTGGTTTTTTGGGAAGACATTTTTTGTGGAAATGCTCCTGTTTTCCTTCAGCTTACAGTTACCTGATCTCCAGATTTTTGAAAATCAAAAGTTGGCAGCCTATGCATGCATCATACATTCTGTCTCTCCTTCAGTAGAATGTGGTATTTACGTCACTGAACTGATAACACCATCAAATTGCAGTACAGCTTGTTAATAATTTATATCACAGACCGTAATGAACACCTACTCTAAGTGCACTATTTTCTGAAAAATTTCCCTTTTTTTTTTTTTTTTTTGCATAAAATCTGCTTAAAATTATCTGATCTCCAGCTTTTCAAAAGTCAGAGTTGGCAACTATGTTTTAGTGACTTAGTTGAAAAGTCAGGCCTCCATTTTTGCTTTTTTTTTTTTTTTCCAAAAAACTTAATAGTATCAAAATTACTCATTTCTTAAAAAAAGTATGCTTGTGATTGTAAGGTTCATAGGTAATCCTGTATTTTGAATGATTTTCATTCAGATTAAAACAACTTTTCAGTTGTTGTTATTTTGTACAGGTATACAGATATGTTTGGTATTTTTTGAGAAAACATTGATGTGCTTTTGCAAACAGGATGCTATTTCCTGTCATCCTTGTGTTCCTTTGGTTTTTTTATCAAGCATGATTCAGTGCAAAACAGATTTATACTACTTTTGCTGTATGTTTCACTTTTTGCATTAGGATTAGATGAAGTGCTGTTCTGTGAAGTAACTGAATAGGTTTACAACCTTTGGCATTTAAATTGAAATATTGGTGACAGCCTAGCAATCATGATATAGTTGATATCTGCCACTTGTTTGGAGAGGTCTGAGTTTGATTTGCATCACGGTTGGAAAAAGTTGTCTGCAGCTGTAGTTAGCTGATCTGAGGTGGAGGATTTCCCCATGAGTTATTCTGGATATTTCAGATCACTCTGCAAATGCACACTTTTACAGACATAATATACTTGCTGTTATGAATGCATGCTTGGAGGCCATTAATTCCATTTTTTTTTATTATTATTTTTTTAGCCTTTAAAATAGAAACCTTAAACCATAAGAAACCTGAAATAAGTCAAAATGATTTTTACTGACTTGTACTCCTTTTCTTCTGAAGAACTCGTCATCTTGATTGATACTGACCAACCAAACTGCTAATCATACGCATGTCACACCAACCACTTAGTTTTAATAGATATGGATATATGTACCCTTTTAATTTAAAGATTTCAAAGAGTACATTACATATTTGCTGTTTTCGATACCCAGAGAACAATTTTGAGTAAATACTGTAACTTGAATACCTTTGTTTGTATTAGGATAGCTGTTAAAAATATTTTTCTGCACCTATATTTTAAAGAGTTTTTCTTTTGCATATAAAATAGGTCAAATTTTGAAATTCATAGGTTTGGTAGTAGAGCAGTATTTCAGAATAAAACCAGCTATTGGGGGACAACCAATTTGAAACCAGTGCCTAACTTTAAATACGCTCATTTAGTGTGTGTGTGTGTGTGTGTGTGTGTGTGTGTGTGTGTGTGTGTGTGTGTGTGTGTGTGTGTGTGTGTGTGTGTGTGTGTGGTAAACTGAAAGATACAAGTTGCATATGTCAGGTTAGGTTTATTCGAATGATGTGATGAACATAAGCAGATACAAAAAAAAAACACCATTTTGGGATTTATTATGGTTAATTGAGAAACTGATTTTTAACTCATGAAAATAAAGGTCACTTAATTAGAAATAAATTATGTTAAATTTAGCAACTGTCTTAAATTTCATCTGTTCTTTTAATATTTTTCATAAGTAAATCATTGTACCAGATACTTTTTTTTAAAGTGACTACATCATGACTTCAAAATTTTTGTTGTTGTTTTATTATGTTGTGCTTTTGTTGTAGATGATTAATATATTCTGTCACCTATTCAAAGTATATAAATTTTTGTTCCTCTGTGTCCTTTTCCCACTTCATCCATAATATGCTGTATCAAAGTTTTGTTACTTTAATACTGGCTTTCAAAAATTTGTATACTTCATCAAATATTAGTATTTGAAGTGGCAAATGATGCAAGGAGAAAAGCTTATATAGCATCAGCCACTCATTGTCTCTCATAATTTGAATAATTCTCCCTAAATTTATTCAAACTACCCACTTCCACAACACCACATGGTTGTTCGTTCTAACAGTCAATTAACCTCTGGCTGAAACAAATTTTCATACAGCTGTCCTGCCATCCTTTTTCAATTTAAGTTTATGGCCCCTTATATGCGTTGTCCAACAAATAGAAAGGATGCCTTTAGCATTAGCTTACTCAATCTGTTTAAAGCCTTGAACATCTCATTCAGGTCTCCTCTCAGAATGCCTAGTTTTCCAAACAGTGCAATTTACAAAACTGAAGTTTTTGTGGTAAGAATACCCGTTTGTGTCTTTGCCTAATATGATTGCTCTTCTCTGCACTTGTTCCAAGAGACCCACATCCTTCTTAAAGTGAGGCTTCCAAACACATATACAGTACTCAAGATGTGGCCTAACCATTATCTCAGACAATGGGATAATCACTCTCTTGTTGCTGCTGAGAAAACTTCATGTCAGACCGTACAGTTAGCCCTATGTCTCTTTCGTTCTCCACTACCATGGTATCTCCTAATTGGTATGTTATTCTGGGATTACTGCTGCACATTTGCAGTACCTTGCATTTACCGATGTTAAACCTCAATTACCACTTCTCATCCCATCTGCCTAATTTATCTGTCTTGCTGCCTTGATTCCTGTTATTAACCACCCTTCTAACCTTTGTATTATCCTCAGACTTAGAAAATAAGATTGATATGCCTTCATTAGTATCATTAATAAATATTGAAAACAGTAAGGGGCCCAGCACTGAACACTGAGAGGTACCACTAATAACATTAGTCCAAGAAGAGCAGTGCTCATTTATAACCATCCTCTATCATTTACCACCCACCCATCCATACCTTTATCCATAGCAGTAACTTTCCTCCTAATGCAACACTTTTCTACTTTGTACAGCAGTCTTTCTTTCATCTGTCAAAATCTTTACTGAAATCTAAGTATATGATATGAGAATTATTTTTTTCATCCATTTCTTTTGTTAATGTGTCATAGTACTTAATCAGATTGGTCAGACAACATCTCCCCTTAACAAATCCATGCTATGATTTCCACATAACTCTGTTCCTGTGATCCTGCATTACTTCTTTAACCACTGGCTCCATTATTTTTCCTTGGAACAGAGGTCAAGCTTATGATTACTCACTTCATCCTTTGATCTCCTCTCAAGAATAGGAGAGACATTTGCACATTTCCAGTCTATAGAAACTTCCACTGAATCCAAGATGCTCTCATAATTATGACAAGAGGTTTGTTTACCTCTTTGCTGCTTCTTAAAAGAATATATTAAAATATAATTGGATAGATTCCATCATCCCGAGGTGCCTTTTAATTACCAACAGATTAATTTGTTCACTAAAAAGACCCATACTGGAACTATACTTAGCCATAGATTTGTCTGTGTTCTCTCTTTGTACATAATGTATATAATTGACAATATTGACTAAACTGTATTAAATCTCATGGTAGTAATTGTTTCCCAATCATTTGCTTCATATGGATATAAAAATATATGCATCAAACAAATCAAGAGAGAGAGAGAGATCTGTGGAATTTTTCAAATGGCAAACTTTTTGAAAAATTTTTCATTTTTAATCTGCCTTTTAAAAATTCCACACTTTTTAAAAAATATATATATATTTTTTAAAAAGTGTGGAATTTTCAAAAGGCAGAGTGGAATAAATTCACTCAGACTGTAACTAGATAGGAAACTAATTTTATCTCTTACCACAGATGTATTAGTATCATATATCAGCAATCATATTTGGTAGCAGAAGTCTCAATACCCAACACACAACAAAATCAAACCTGGAATAAATTTTGAAGATTTCTGATAGTGGATTAAAAAATGAAAGCAAAAGGCAGGCAAATTCAGCAGAAAAGAAGGAAAAAAGATTCCTGGACCACCTTAACATCTACCATAAATAGAAATGCTGATACAAGAGTAAATTGGAGTAAAATGAAGTCACTGAACTATAGATTTTTTTTTTTTTTTTTTTTTTTCAAACTCCAATCCTGCATACTGTAATGGACATGCGATAACTATTGACAAAGGAATTGCTGACATTCTGGAAATCTTTTTCATGTTGTCATACAACAGACCATTTCAGGAAGATGAATTTGTTCTTTAGATGCAGTTAAAAACACTGCTCCAGGCTAGGATGGTGTTCATTATAACACTGAAATTCATTGAAACAACTTTTTACAACCTGAACATCTTTAACCTTATACAATTAAATTTTCTGTAACAACCCCAACCTCATCTACTTGGAGGGCATGCGATTGTCCTTCCTGTTCTTAAAGCTGGGCAAGACCTGTCCAATTTAACTATCATCCCAAATCCTTAGGCTGTGTTAGTAAATATTGAAGTGTGAATGGTGTGCTGAAGACTGACTTAGCTATTAGAGAAATGCAGTGTATCACCAATTCATTTTGGTTTAACGAGAAATTAATTCACTTTGGAACCTGGATCTATGTGGTCAGGTAGAAACCAAAATTAGGAAACACCATTATATTGAAAAAGCTTTTGACTCTATATGGAGAAATGGAATCCTTTGAGATCTTTATAAAGCTGGCTTTAGAAGTAACATCACAAGATTTATATAAAACTTGTTTGCATTAAGAACTTTTCATGCCTGACCTCAAACTTATAAGTGTAAGAAGAAGGAATTCCTCAAGTTTCAATCTTGAGTACTGTCCTCTTTGCCATTAGAGTGAATATTCTAGCTAAGGAAATATCAAAGTTATCTAAAGGCATTCTTTCTACCATTGATGTATACATGTATGTTGATGATATATCCATCTCCTATAAAACTGAAAATTTGAATACTGCCAAAAGACAGATACACTTGGTGGTTAGTAAAATTGACTCTTGTATGACTGCAGTACATTTCAGATAGCCAGCCAAAAATAGACCATTCTCCATTTCTATAGGTTGCAAACCATGCATATCAATCTAGCCATATACATTGAATGATGTCCTACTTCCAATAGTCAATTTTCCTTCCTTAGGTTTAGTGGACTAAAAGCTAAAATTTAAAGACCATATATCAAAGCACTGTACAACTTGTCTGTCAAAGTTAAATATATTTAGAGATGTTCCAGTCATGCACTAAGTGCAGAGAGACATACACTGCTGGTTGCACCTGTATAAATTCTTCTCTTGTGGATCTGACAAGAGATTTATATAGGAGCACCACTACATGCTTCAGCCAGACAAAGTTTGGTGTCTAAATTGGATTTTACCCATCATAAATAATGTGTTAGGATGAGTTTTTCAAACCTCTCTAGCCTGTAGTTTATTTTCAGAAGCTGTAGAACTTCCCTTACAAATTTAAAAGAAACTATTTCTTGATTTTTTAGTTGAAAATTTGGAGACTAAAAACTGGAAAATATTATTCAGTCCGGAGTGGTGTATTAGATATGGCCACAGACCACGAGAGCACAAAACACAGACCATTGTGGTCTCTCCACAAATTTGATAATATTTGTCTATTCTGTTCTCTAAATATCTGAGATCCTTTAAAGGGAGAATTAAGAACTTTTCATGCCTGACCTCAAACTTATAAGTGCAAGAAGAAGGAATTCCTCAAGTTTCAATCTTGAGTACTGTCCTCTTAACTAAAATCTAAAAACATAAAATCTAACTTGCATATGTGGGATTCCAGTGTTTGACCAAATTGATGGGAAGAGGTAGTTCTAGTGTGGTTGAAGATTGGTTATAGCTCCATTACCCTCAGATATTATTAGTAGGAGGTAAGTCTCCATCATACCCAGATTGGAAATTCTCTTATTTCTTCATTATGTTCTGTCATTAGGATTTTCTTCATTAGGAATTTTTGCAGCTTCTTCATTGCCACTAATACCCACATGACTGTGGATCCAGCATGTCATTGTATCTTGACTTAGCTCAAGTAGTTCTTTGATTTTGTTCCTGAAAAGAGCACAGAACCTTTCCATGCCCTGTGTATTAGGCAAAATCAAAGAACTACTTGAGCTAAGTCGAGATACAATGATATGCTGGATCCACGGGTCATGTGGATATTAGTGGCAATGAAGAAGCTGCAAAAAATCCTAATGAAGAAATAGGAGAATTTTCAATTTCTCCCTTTTAAAGGATCGCAGATATTTAGAGAATAGATTATACAAATATTATCAAATTTATGGAGAGACCAGGCATCTAATGAATTACACAGAATAAAATCTAACTTGCATATGTGGGATTCCAGTGTTTGACCAAATTGATGGGAAGAGGTAGTTCTAGCATGGTTGAAGATTGGTTATAGCTCCATTACCCTCAGATATTATTAGTAGGAGGTAAGTCTCCATCATACCCAGACTATAAAGTTCAACTTATGGTGTGGTGCTTTCTAGTAGATTGCTAATACCTTGAATCCATTCAAATTACATCTTTCCTATCAAGCCTAGGCACAGTGTATCCGTCAGCATTGTCTCAACTATGTGGAGATAAAGCCAATTTGAATGACCTTAAAATGACACCTTAAGAAAATTAGACTCTCTGAACATATATAAAGTCATAAAATAAATATTTATATATTTCACTTCTTAAATAAAATGTGAATGACATTTTGATCATTGCCACCCATGTGTTGTAAAACTACCACAATATTTCTAACTAATACCAATATACTAATTGGTATTGGTCAATGGTATTTAACCCTGCAGTTGTGGCACCCTAAACAGTGGTGCTACACCTGACAAGTGTAAACTCTCTTTTTAATTTCTGGAAAAAGTTTTTGTTGTTTCGAATTTGCTTGGAATTTACCAATATTTCATCTTTCCTTAATGATTTTCGATACTTATTGTACATTTTTTTTATATAAAAAAAAAATAAATATTTAAAAAAAGCTCAGTTTATTTCAAATTTGGTATGCTATGCACTGTGCAAAATTTGAATGAATAAAGCAATCTCTATCTAATTTATGATTATTTTTTTTGATAACTAGAAGCCTTTTAGGTTATAATTCTCTAAAAGTATACAGGCAGTTCTCGCTTTACAAGTTTTTGCTTTACGAGTTCCCGGGATTAGGAGTTTTTCCCCCCCAAATATCAACAAAATCGAAAATATGAACATTAATTGCAAAAAATGAATGTTAAACATTCATAAATACTGCATTCCAAACCACATGCGTAGCTATACAATACAGTGTACCACGCTTTACAATATTAATCAGTTCCAGAGACACCATCTTATCGTTGAATATCATAATGTGAACCCAATACCACATTGTTTTTTTGGTAATTCGTTTCGAGATCTCGGAAGTTGAAATTTTTGCTGTATAACTAAGCTATTTATCTCTCTAAAATATTATTTTTAAGGTCACGAGCATGACCTTAAGGCCATATAAAAGGTCGTGAGTGTGGTTTGTAAATTGTATTAATTACTAATTCAAATCATTAAAATACACTACACTTTCATCATTATCATATGTTCCGTTATAAGAATCAATTTTAAACGGCTTTGTGATATTTTTCTAAAGCACATTTCTGGAAGTCACGACCATAAAACAACAAAAACAATTTGCACTTTCTGGTTTATTGGGCTTTTCTATTAGTGCAAGCAATTATAAATGGCTAGTAAACTCAATCTTCTTGCATTTGTAAAAACACTGATAGCTGGAATTGTGTGGTTTTTTTATGTTATTAGATCATATAAAAAACATAAATAAATTTTCAGAATCTTCTCTTCATTCCTTTTTTTTTTTTTTTAAGCTTCATAAACTTGTTACTCCATGCGAATCGTGTTAGTTGCAATTTGTGTGTGCCATTAAAAAATGCTTATATATGCAATCATGAAATTTATAATTAAAAGAGAAGATTATCTTGGAAACAAACGCCTCTTGAAACATTTCTGAAGAAGACGACTCCTTGTGCAACAAACGAACAAGTGCCGAGCCAATATGATGATGATGAAGAATAAATGTTCTTTAACATTTGTAAGTTGTAAGTAATTTCTCTATTATTATAATTTGTTTGATTTTACAGGCTACGTTTGCATTTCTTTCGATAAATCAATCATTGTTTAAACAAACTAATTAGCTAACTAATTTCATTGTGGAGAACGTAGCCCCTATTTTTAACCTTATGTCTATGGGTAATAAATTCCCGCTTTACGAGTTTTTGCTTTACAAGCATGCGCTAGGAACAAATTAACTCGTATAGTCGAGAACTACTTGTACTCATGAACTGTGATTGAAGAGATCGTCCAAAAAGTAATGCACCTTTTATCAAATAAAATAAATAATAATAAAGGAGGGAAAAAACACAGTATCTAACTGGCAGTTTATGGAAAAATATAATACCAAATTATATTAAATGTATAAAAATAAAATACAGTAGATTCTCATAAATTTAGCATCTTTGGGACTGAGCACATGGTGGATTCATAAAAATTATTTTTTTTTATTTTTTTTTTTTTAAGGTTATGCACAGAGCCTAAGTATTCAGAGGTAATTTATTTGTATCATATAATATAGCAGCTCTGATGTGATCTGTATAATCTTTACAGAACAGTAGTTGACAACATTAAGCCAAAATGCCAACCTGTACTGGCAGATCGGTCCAGTGGATAACATATTTGCCTAAGGAATGAAGTTTGTGAGTTTAAACACTACCTCTGTTAAGGGTGTTACAATTGTCCCATTTTGTTTTTTAATGTTTTTTTTTCCTCTTTTTTTTTTTTTTATGAGATCCCAAGCAAAAGAGGTATAGAACCTATAACACTTAATATACATGGGTTGAAGGTTGAGAAGCTGAAAGAAGATACTTTGAGCTTCTCAATGTAACTGATTGCTTTGATACTCGTTTCACTCAGCCTTCATTCTTTTATTCCTGTACCATTCATGAACTTGAAAATTGTATTATGCAGTTCCCAACTCCATTTTCTGTTTATTGGGTGAATTCATTAAACATCCATTATGGAGTTCTCCCATTGCAAGTGGATGAAGACTGCTAATAAATATTGATTAATAGATCTAACAATACTGCTTCACCAACTTACTCAACATTCTTGCAGAGATTTCCATACAGAGAACATAATATAATAAATGGACTGGCACGCTGTAATCTCCGTTATCAATATGCCAATAAACACCAAAACAACAACAATCAACATCCTTCCAGAATGAACCTCTTCTATAAATCTCTCTCTCTTTTGACACTATCCTCCTCTTAAGTATTTAGCAGATAGCACTTGACAGTCTGCTCAGTAGTGATTACTCTCTGCTGATATGTAGAATTGAAATTCCAGACTTCATAACTTCAGAAAACTGAATAAAATGGAAATTTTTGAAGGTACACTAAGCAAAACACATGATTTTGTTGATAAGATCATTGAATCTTACTATGTTGACACTGTCGATCACATTTTGAAACAAATACTAGCAGCTGCACTTAATGCCATAAGAAGCCATAACTACTTCAAGGAATAGTGTGGCTGGCTTCAATCAAATATACATAGTGCTCTGACATTTAGATGAGAAATCATTATCCTTACTGTTAAACCTTTTTCAATCATATCTTCAAAATGCATTCCCTATCTTGTGACATCATTCCTATGTCCTCACAATTCCCCAGACCAATGGGGATGATGGAAATGATAACTTTATTCCTCATCAACTTTATTCCTGTTGGGCCTTTTGTTGTTTTGTATATTTATCAATGATATTGATGAAGGTATATCAGGTTTAATGTCCAGGTTTGCAGATGATACAAAGGTTGACAGGGTTGTTAACGATAGTAAAGACAGTATGCTACTCTAACTGGATCTAGATAAGTTGGGCAAATGGGCTGAAAAATGGAAACTGAAGTTTAACATTGACAAATGCAAAGTACTGCATATGGGTAGCAGTAACCTAGAGGAAACATACCAACTGTGTGGTACTACACTCAGGGAAGTGGAAAGTGAAAAAGATCTGAGGGTAATTGTGCAGTCAAATATGAAGTTTGCAGAGCAGTGCCAGAGGGGTTGCCTGGGCAGGTCATGGAGTCTTGTCAATGATATGTAGAAATTTTGCTAGCAGGCCACACCTGCAGTAGAGAGTAGGCACCTGCGAGATGATCTGATTGAGGTATATAAGGCCTTGAATGGCTTCAGCAAGCTGAATGCTGATGAGATTCTTCCTCTTGCTCAGGGGCACCTCCATAGCCAGGTGGGCAGGAGCAGCAGTGCGTAGCACACGCTTCTTGATTAGACGGGGTTCTAGCCCGTGACCACCAAATACAGAGGATGCGGAAAGGTCAGGGAATGACCACCGCATATTCCCGGAGAAATATGGCCTTAGTTGCTAATGCTCCTAAAAAATAAAATAACAACCTCTTGCTCAGATTAAGAATCTGAGGGGGCACAGATTCAATTGAGAAAAAGACACTTGTTTAATAGATGTGTGGAAATTTGCCTTTAGCCAGTGGGTAGTTGATTGGCACAACAGACTTCCATCTTTTGTTGTGGAAGTTGATAGCCTAAATAAATTTAAGCTGAGATGGACAGGCATTTGAATGGAGGGGTTTTTTTTTTTTTTTTTTTTTGCTGATACTGCATAAGCTTCAGCAAGCTGAATGCTGATGCTTGCTTTCTTGCATCGTATGTCCCTACTAATGCTAAAATATAGACCAGTTTCTCTTATCAACTGCTTGAGCAAAACCATAGAAAGAAAAATACACGATCAGCTAACATGGTATCTTGACTCCCAAGACTTGAATAATGATAATCTGTTTTGCTTCTGGAAAAATCAGTCATTATTGGATCTCAACGTTGAAGCTAAATTGAACATAAGGAATGTGTTTTACACAAAAGTAGCATTCCGTTATGGTGTGCCTTGATATAGAGAAAGCTTTGGCACCACATGATGTTCTTGTATCTTTAGAGATCTCGATCCTTTAACCTGAGAGACTTTTTACTATATTTCATTCAAAATTTCCTTTAGCATAGTATCTTTCAAGTTTGCTGTCAGCAAAGCAAGTTCTCTCTCAAATCTGTATACAAGAAGAAGAGTGCCATTAGGATCTATTCTTAGCACAATTTTATTTTCAATAAAAATAATGGTAAGAGCAAAATTCTGAACACTGGATTCATCTTCATGCTGATGATCATGCTGTCTCCTGTCATTCACAGAATATTAGCTTCAACAAGAAACAACTCCCAAATCTCGGTATATAATATTGATTGAAATAATAACGGATACCAGCTATCCTATTAGAAATGTACAGCCATATGCTTTTAGTATGTGTTATCAGTGGTAAATGATGCAAGGAAGCAAGATTATATAGCATCTGTTACATAAGGTTGTGATCTGATTTGCTCTTCTATATTTTTAATTTTATATTGATATATGAGTAAAATTCCTTTTCCTCTTTTCTTGCTCTCTTAGCCAGTTATTTCTCATACTCACCTTTCATCCTGACTATTTATATTGTATGATTACAGATCGACTTGACTATTATATGCTTTAGAACCTTTCATCACTCCTGTAGCTACTTTTTTTTTGCTCTGTTTCTTCCATTATTATTCAGTTCTTCCTTAATATTGCATGTGCATGCCCTCCATGCAATATTAATCTTGAATAGCACATCTGCATTTGTCATTTTTTGGCAGTTACTTTGATAGAATGTATACTTTACAGATTGGAAAACTAAACATCATGGCCACTCTCCTTTAATTTCTTAAATAGAAGGCTAAATTAGAGATGTACAAGATTTACCAGTTACAAATTGAATATATTTAGTTTAGGGAGGTAGATGATCATGACATAAAAAAAAGGAAGAACTGAAAACTTACACTGACTCACAGTGCTTTCCAACCTTTTTTTGATGCCGACACATTTGACACTCCATATCCTTTTTATTCCTTATCTTTATGTTTTTGGTCAATGCAGTGGTAAGCATCTTCCTCTGTTTTGGACTGAAAACCTGTAAATGAGAGAGAGGACGGGAGAGGAACATTTAATTTACATTAGTTATTGGCTTTCAAAGAGAAAGAACATATCCAGAGCTCACTGTCTGCCAAGTATGAAACACATGAAGAAATAAACATTGTAAATTTTTAATGTATTACTCAATAATTATATTATTGAGTATTACATTAATACATATACAATGGAAAGAAATTAGATGAAACAAAGCTGATATGATGCCAAAATTTGTTGATGCCTATTTTGAAGCTCTGCTTTTTTTGTTTGCCTCATGTAATACAATAATTGTGTATTATTATTATTAACTGGGAAGAAGTTTTTTGCTATATTTCAGCCATAGATGGATCTGTATTAAAAGTTTTCCAGATTCCACTTTCATAAAGTTGGCAGTTATTCTGTTTATTATTTGGCATTTTCGTGGAATCTGATGTGATTTTTTTTATTTATCCAAAATTATGTTTAGGATGACTTATTTAGAAATGAAGAAAATTAGAATAGGTCATTAAATCTGCAAGTGAGAAAACTTGATAACTAAACTTCTATACTAGACTTCCACCTACCCATGAAATTTTTAGAAATACTGTATTCCAAATTGTTTTTTTGTATGAAAGTCAGCAAGGTAGACTTATACTGCAAAAGCATAACATAAATCTTCTCATTCCATATAAAATTAACTGAGTAAATTTTTAATATAATGATAACGTTCTTCAAATTACCTTCCCAATTTTTTTATCAATGATTTTTCATTACTGCTGCCTTTTTACTTATATTTCTGTGGTTTTCTCTCATTTTTGTCTGATGTACAAATGCCCTGCTGATTGCTTTGTTGTTAATTAACCATAAAATATGCATTGAAAATAATACAAGTTAGTAAAGGGTGTTTTGGTTACATAGCCTCTGAGTTTTCAATTTTTTGTATCCTGCACATCCCACTGTAAAATTATTAATTGCATTTTATATTGTCACACATACATACAGGGTAATTCAAAATAATCTTGATCCTAAAAATTTATTGCAAGTAATCCATTAAAGCTACACTATAAAGCAAGTTACATTTAGAAAGGCAAATTTAGTTTAATTCTAGCTAATGCATTTCATCCATTTTCTGTCTCCTAGTCTTCAAAATTGTTGCAACATGAGAAAGAATTTTTTATAAGATGTAATTAAAAAGTTCAGGGACTGAATTTGTGTCTTGAAATTGCAGCAGCATAGCAAGTTAACTTTCAGTGACTCATCTGTGCAGAGTAATGCATTAAATAGAAGGTGTTTTATATAATGTTTTATCACATTTTAAAATGGGTGATTTCATTGAGCAGTGAATTTGCATCAAATTTTATTTCAAATTAGAAAAAGTCAACAGAAACTAAATGTTGAAAACAACTTTTGGAGATGATTATTATATTATTTCTCCATGATTGGAGGTTCCACTTTGTGGCAGGAATTGCTACCAAGTACACAGGGTGATTGTTGCTATGTCTGGTGTTACTGTTAAAATCAACGAACTCTCTGACTATCCTACAGGTGTTCAGGATTTCGACTTTCTGGAGTTCCTTGTAGGTGTTCGCTGGGAGACCTATTGTTGCTTGGCTGTTATATAGAGTCTTTGGCAACATACCGGTGCTTGACACAATGAACGGGATGGTTGTTACTTATTATTATTAGCCATATAGTGCAAGAAAGCCTCAGGCTTTTGCTGCTCCAACCAAAAAAATTTCTGAGTTACCCTGAGAGAGAGAGAGAGAGAAAACAATAGTCAGAAGTAGAAGGGAATCACCAAAAAAGAGAAGAATGATTATATCCTGCTCAGGACCCTAAGATGTGAAAGGCCCATACTCACCAGATGTAAGCCCCCTGCGGTTAATTATATGCCATGCATTGTTCAAAGATTTTTCATTGAGTTCAAAAAGTTTAAATAAGGCTGCTTGTTCATTGAAGATGATCATCACTCTGGCTGTCCTTCAACTTCAAAAACCAATAATTCAGTTGCTTGTGTTCTTAATCTGATCAGGAGTTATTGATGCCCATCTAACTAGCTGCAGGGTTTCTAGTAAAATAGGTATTTCTTAAAGGACAGTCAATCAATTTAACACTAGATTAGGAAGACAATGCATTTTTGTCTCACGTTCTCACTGATGAGCAGCAAGTTTTCGCATATTAGAATGTTTGTCAAAGTGTTGCTGATGGCCCAATTTGTTTCTTTTACTTTACTGGTGATGAATCAGGTGTATGGCTGTGGCCTGGAAAAAGGTGCATTCCTCTCACTGGAAAACTCCATATTGTTCAAGATCCAAAAAAAAAAAAAAAAAAAAAATGCAATCTCGATCAAATGTGAATATCGTGCTTATTGTATTTTTTGACTCGCAAGGCGTTTTTCATTAAGAATTCGTTTTACAGTAAACCAGGAATACTACAAAACAGTTCTATGATGATTATACAATGCTGTTTGGAAAAAAATGGTTTGAAAAGTAGGCATCAGAGAATTGGGGTTTACATCATGACAATACCCCTGCACTCTCAATACTTACTTTCTTGTGAAGCTCTATCATTGTGGTCTCTCCCTCAGCCATACCTCTACAGATTTAGCTCCTTCTGAATTATTTTTTGTTTCTCAAGCTTAAGGCTCCTTGATGAAAGCCACAGATATGTAACAACTGAGGAAGTATTCAGAATGCCACACAAGAACTACTAGCAATTTCAAAAGGAGCTTACTAGGATTGCTTCCAGAACTGCAGGATCATTGGAATCAATGTATATATTGTTAAAGATACTTCAAATACTTCAGTATTGAAAGATTACTTCAAAGAAGATCTATTCAAATAGCAGTAAACTTCATTTCTAAAATATTAGTTTAGACTCCAAACATTTTGATTGCACCTCAGATACTCGCATTTCATGCTGAGGGTTACTGATATTAAACCTTGTTGACCTAGACTTTTGACTGATACTGCAGTGAAAATGAATATAGGTATTTTAAAGGAAAAGATACATGAAGTCTTCTAAGAGTTCATTGCCGTGTGTTATGAATGCATGGCAAGAAATTAAGAATCACAAATGGAGTGCATATTTTTAGCTTGAATATTTTGCTAAATGTAACCAGTAATGTGTATAGCAAATAGCACAGTTATATGCAGGCTGGCAGTAATCAGAATGAAATACCACTGCATTGAGTAGAAGTAAAACATTTAATTAAAGGCTTCTTATACAATTGGGTTGAAAAATATTAATAAATTATATGTTACTTATTATTATTATTATGCAGGCTGGCAGTAATCAGAATGAAATACCACTGCATTGAGTAGAAGTAAAACATTTAATTAAAGGCTTCTTATACAATTGGGTTGAAAAATATTAATAAATTATATGTTACTTATTATTATTATTATTAGCTATATGGTGCAAGGAAGCCTGAGGCTTATGCTGCACCAGCCAAAAAAAAATTTCCTGAGTTACCCTGAGACGGAGAGCGAAAGAGAGAGAGAGAGAGTCAGAAGTAGAAGGGAATCATCAAGAAAGAAAAGAATGATGATATCCAGCTCAGGACCCTGAGTGTGCCAAGCCCATACTCACCAGATGTGAACCCCTGGGGTTTATGTACCCCTATCTCTGGGGGCTCCATCAGTAGCACAAGAAAATTAAAATATTTACTATGACATTTTTAATTTAAGTTATTATATGCTATATAAATTTTCTAACACATTTTAGATATTTACTACCGTAGACTGTGGAGCTACACTGATATCAAAGTAACAGCAATGAATAATAGGGAATTCTGAGAGACTGTAGAGCTACACTGGCATCAGGGGAACAACAATGAATGATATGGAATTCTGGGAGCCCGGGGTTGTAGTCCAAACAGGATGTTTATTGGTTGCAATAAGTTATCCTTTCTTGGGAGATCACACTGGAGGGATATTAGAGAGAGCCTGTTTTCTGCATTCAGAGAGATTCCCTTTGTTGCTGGTGTTGGCAATAGGATTGTTGATTGGGGAGGGGAGAGAAATAAGTGGCGATAATGTTTGTTACCATCCTTCTCCCATTTACAGTGATTCCCCCCCCCCGCTGAACAACATGAGTGGGAGGAATAATTGGAAAGAGAGAAGGGTATATCCAGTGAGGTACAGATGGTAGTTCTTCTCCTCATTTCTGTTTATGTTGAAAGGACAAGAGAAAATTATGAAGTCTTGAGGCTTCAGTGAAGTCTTCTCCTCTGGTACTCTACTGCTAGAATTTTGAGGTGAGGCTGTTTTATTTGGAGACACCTAGAATACTGCATCAGTGTATTCTGAAAATTGATTTGTATGGTGTGTGGTCTCCATTCTCCTTCATGCAGGCTTTCAATCTCCTGTGACTGGTCTACGTAGATCTCGTTGCTTTGGCAGATGCCATCATTGACCCAACTCCGTCTCTAACTTGCAGTGCCAGGAGTGGGAACTGTGTGTGGGGAAGAAGAGAGAGAGAGAGAGAGAGAGAGTGGTGTTATCTTGTAGCAGAACTCTCTGTCTGAGCATCCGGGTATTGGAGGCTGAAAATTTTTAGAGCTTCTCTTTCAGTGAAAATGCATTTTCACTGAAATTTTTTCCAGATCCAATTTATTCTGTTGCCCCTGTTCAAAAAAAATATCTGTTTTTGTTGTATCACAGATCACATTGGTATCAAAAAAATAAATTGGCTAGTCAAGTAGCAGAGTTACTGCTTTCCATTAATTTTGGCTTTCCCATTCTGTATGCAAATTATAAATATGCATTCCAATACTATTGCCATTCACAGTGGCAAGCATTCTGAAATGAACAGCTTTCAAACAAACTGCACCAAATGAAACCAACATTCACTCTGTGGCAATCTACCATACATAAATTCTCATTCCTCACTATCATGATCACAGGAGTCCCCATGATGTATAAACTGTGATGCCATCTTAACAATAAAAAATATTCTCATTGAATGCCCCGCCCGCAATAATGAGCACCAGTTATGCCTTAAGTCATTCTGCTGAATACAAGAACTGTATACACTCCAACAACTTTTAAGTGATGTAGAAACTGTGAATGATATTTTCCCCTTTTCACAGATAGTGAACAACAACAGTTCCATCTGATTGTTCCACTATTTGCCATACCTTCATCTTTACATCTGTTTAATATAGGCCTATAAAAAACATTTTCCACTCCAGAGATTTCACTGCTTTTACCATCAGTTGGCACAATATGGCCTTAATTGCACCTGTGACATTAAACATCAGGCCAAACTAATGTTGCTCCACAATTCTATAAATGTTGTAAATATCTCAAATCTATTAGCAATTTTTATGTTAAATATCTTCATAATTAGAAATGTAATTAAATGTTCTAATTGAATTGTGCCACTGATTTCATCAGCACTCAATGTATCCCAAGATAGAGGTACATAGCATATAATTTATTAATGTTTTGCAGTCATTGCCTAGGAAACCTTTAATTAAATGCCTTATCTCTGCTCAGTGAAGCATTGTTTTTTCTGATAAATGTAACCTACTTTTTTTGATCTTTGTAAGCTCGGTTACAGATTTTGAAATCAGAAAGATCATTTTAAACTACTCTGTAAATGACATCTCTATCATCATAACTTATGAAAATGGTCCACAGGCAGGGGTCTATCTTAGGCCTAGGTAAACTTAGGCTTGTGCCTAGGGCCAGTACTTTGAGAGAACCTGTAAATGACAATGTATACGGCCAAAATCAATAATATCCAGTAGCATAATGACAAGCATGAGCAGTTGTGTTCCTTATAAAATTTGCATATAAAATATACTTTCAAATTGCAATGTTGTAGTTTCTGGTCAAAAGGTGTATGCCACCGATATGTTCAGATTAGCATATATTTCCTTTGAGATATATGCAAATTTATATACTTTACATTTTTATATTGACTGTAATCCTAATTTTCAATTATAGTGGTTTTTTTTTTTTTTTTTTTTTTGTTTATTATTAATAAAGTAGAATGTAGGGGTACCCTCAGAAAATATTTTGCTTATAGCCCAAATACTCAAAAGATAGGCACTGTCCACAGGACATAACAATAAAATGGAGCTTTTTTACAGTAGTAGCAATCCTCTTAACATTAATGAGAAAATATTTAAAGAATAATGATATGTAGAAAACAAAAGTTATACAGATTATAATGAAGAAAATTATATATATATTAGTAACTTTTAAATATGACAAATTGTATTTAAAAGTTAATGATATTTTTGCATGCATAGTTCAACATTTTTTTGTGATCTATGGCTTCTACTTCAAATATAAAAGTGGGTCATAACTGAAAAAGGTTGGGAAACACTAGTCTAGATTACCTGTACTTTTTTTTTTTTTTTAATTGTTAGCTTCAGCACATACCACAGACATTCAGCATTCAATGAATATGTAAAGCTTGTAATTAGCTTACATTGCTCAAAAAAAAAAAAAAAAAAAAAGATGTATACCATACTATTTTGAATTCTTGTTTGAATTCTTGTACAGACAGATGAACTAAGCTCCTGAAACAGAATAATAGTAAAAGTGCATATCAAGTATGTGTTTGAAGATGCCAAATGATTTTATTATTATTTATGATATTGAACTACTGCACTTGCAAACTTTGGCAGCACAGAAGGGAGAAAAAAAATTGTAAACATTAGTAACTGCCTTTATTATCGACAATTATTTAAAAGGATTATGTTAGACTGATTATGGAAACCATAATTTGTTAGAATATTTGTAAAATAACTCATGTCTGTAAATAGCCTTTTAGGTGACACTGTTATTTAGAAGACTCAGTATTTTATGTGAGTTTTAAACAAAAGGTATGTCTTGAAAATTTACAGAAAATGTTTTACAAAACACATGATGTTCTACTAAGTTTTGTTCATATATGAAAGTTAAGAAATCACATCCTAGAGATATTTAGAGTGAACAAACTACTGCCAGTCAAACTGGTCATACCCACCTGCAGTTTTCTGGAATTTCAAACAAATAATGTTTAAGTGTGAGAAATCTCATTCGTTGTCTTTTTGTTCATGTATTTAATTTGTACAGAATAAATATCATGTAACATAAATATATTTATTAGTAAAAATAAACTGTAATCGATTTCATTGTTGTATCATGGTGTTTTATTTATTTGTACACAGTTCTTTTATTATTATTATTATTATTATTATTATTAGCCACATAGTGCAAGGTAGCCTGAGGTTTATGCTGCACCAGCCACAAAAAAAAAAAAAATTTCTGAATTACCCTGAGAGAGAGAGAGAGAGAGAGAGAGAGAGAGAGCAAACAAGAGTCAGAAGTAAAAGGAATCACCAAGAAAGAGAAGAATGATGATATCCAGCTCAGGACCCTGAGTGTGCCAAGCCTATACCACCAGATGTGAGCCCCTTTATAACCACTTCTTAAATTGTCTAGTGTTCAAAATCCATAATATTATAATCTTATTCTAGAATCTCAAAAACCTTGTGATATTCAAATATAGTGTGCATATAAAGAGACTTCAGTAAATATTTCACTGATGGTTGCAAACTCAATATCTGAAATTTTACAATAGTTCATGGAGATCGTGTAGTCAAAGAAGTCATAGATGTAGGATTTCAAATCAGGATATTTAGATCATCCACTGGGCTGTGCAAAGGAGGGGAGGGGGGTGTACAGTGAATGTGGAACACTCACTGTACCCCCCCAAACAACAACGGAAAAAAAATTACTGTGTTGAAAACTCTTAAGATATAGGAAATTGAATTTTGCAGAATACTGGCTTTCTATGCCAAGATAGAAACTTTTGAGTTTTGGACCCCACAAAAATCTAAAAATGGGCACATAACAGTATTAATCATAAGTATTTTAAGCTACTCTTTTGAGCAATAGGGCCCTTTTTCTGTAGAAAACCCACAAAGTTCATCATATTTTATTTTTCTGAAGAACATAAAATATTGTTTAGAAACAAAAATTAATGCTAACTGTATTTATCAGTGTTGGTAAATTCATGCCACAAGATATCCAATGTGGCCTCGATGTGAAGTTGCAAAGAACATACTCCATCCAACACAGAAGAAATTTCATCTTTTCATCAGGAATATTTCGTAGGTTCTTCTAAAACTCTGTCTTTAGAAGAACAGAGATAAAAATCACATGGGTGTAAATCCAATGACATTGGAGGCCATGCTAGTCCTTGGCCATATACCTCAGGGTAGCAATTAGAAATTGACGTATTATCAGAAATTTCATCCAGGAAGCTCAGAATAACTCCTGCAGTATGAGGCCTTGCACTATCCTGTGAAATCAGTTGTCATTCATATCACTGCATATGCACAAAGAGCAAAAAAATTGTCTGTAATTACACTGAAGTGTATGTATAAGTAGCATAGTGATTATAATTGCTATCCACCCCACACCGAGTGGAAAAAGCCCAGATTTGAATCCATCAATGATATGAGGAACTTTTATTGGGTTATTTCACTCTGTCAGAAATTTGGACATTCACAGGCAGTATATCAAGGACTGCAATATGTGTTTTGCGTGGGTCTAAAGATGATGTCCATACTGAAGGTTCTGCACAGTCTTTAAAGTGTCCAAACTGTCGACGTAATCACTCCACTTATTCCAGACTGCGAAACATGGAAAAGAGAAAAATTGATGCAGAAATACAAAACTGAGCATAAAGTTACCTATCTTGAAGCAAAGAAACAAATATTACCAATTACGATAACGTGCACGTATGTAGCAACTGTCCAACAACAAACAGATAACTGCTATTACCACCACCACAGTTCAAACTAATGTTACGGTTCCTCCCAACATCTCTATATCTGACACTGGGCTCACTCAATCTTACCTCCATCAGTAAAGTCATTCTCAATGCCAACATCTGATCAAGCCATCAACACACTAGTTATAATTCTGCCAGACACATCTTCACTTCCCAGCAAACCACAAATGCTAGCTATATAGATGCAGAAGACAAACCCTCTATTACAAACTCAAATGCGTTGAAAAATATTTAGGACACAACCATGGACACAGATGGTACGTCTATACAGAAGATCCTATTTTAGAAATCTATCTTGAAGAAGAAATAGACACTGGTTGGCCAGCTTTCCCAAAAAAGATGAACCAAAATTGGAACTTTATAAGCCAGTCACCTTCAAAAAGCAGTCAGATACAGCCCCATCAGCTAAATATGAATAATGCCTTGTATTTTACAATGGAACTGCAGAGGCTTTCAGTGCAACACAGACAATATCCAAGATCTAATTAACTAATATTCTCCAGTTTCCCCTTTGTCTTCAGAAAACTTACCTAACCTCACAAATTTTTCCTTCAATTAAAGAACCATTGCCTTTATTGAAGTGATCGTAATACAGCTAATGCTGCCCATAGTGGTGTGGCAATCCTGATAAATTCAAAGATCCCAATGAAACACATTCTGTTTCAGACAAATAGAAGCTGTTGCTGTTCGTATAACTCTCCATATTGCAATAACAGTTGCCTCAATCTACCTACTGCCAAACCATACTTACTCTTTAAAAGATCTTGAAGACCTCTCCATACAGATACCTCCACTTCTCTGTATATTAGGGGATTTTAATGGGCACCCCATAAGGGGGTGATATGGCTCTGAGATGATACAAACTCTGTAGAATGGCCAGAAATGTATGTAGTGCTATGTTTGCATAGAGTATGTTGTTAAGTTGTTTCTGGCCTCTTTGCCACCGGGAAGGCAATCACCTGGAAAGTGAGCCCGGTGCCCATCTACATTATCACGAGAAGGTGGGCCATAACTAGATGTGTCCCTGGCCAAGTGAAGATAGGCCATTACCACCTTGCTCTGCCCTGGAAAGGGCGAGTTCTGCACCCACCGGAGGTAGTGAAATACCAGTGAGTGCCAACAAAATCCCATACCCCCAACCAAGGGTACCAGCATAGAGAAAAAAGAAAAAAATAAAGTAACAAAAAATTAATAAGATAATAAAAATTTATAAATAGAAGTAAAAAAACTGTAAGTATAGAATAGCATAAAAGGAAAAAGATAAATAAAATAAAATCATACCCCTAGATGGCTAAACTGGAATACCGGCTAAAAAAAATGTGGGGGGGGGTAATCCCGCACCCAGTGGAGGCAGTGCAATACCAGTGGGTGTGAGCAATCCTCAGGCTGCCTGTGGGGTGGATCTTCAAAAGGATGACCTTCAAAGAGCTATTCAAGGTGACGAGGTTTCAGCTTTGTAAGACAATCTCACTGAGGTAAGATGACTTGAAGCTCACGATAGCAATATTGAAGATGGAAGTAGAGCTGAAGTGGATTGGCCAACAGAAGTTTTCTTCTAGCAAATAAATCAGAAGAAAATTGTAGGATTCCAGGTGTGAAGTAGATTCTACTGGATGTTTTTTATAGCCAGGTGAGAAGATGTTTATACGGTCTTGAAGGGATTTCTCTAAGTCAGTGGTAGGGTAGAGGGTGGTTCCAGTCCTCCAGTTGGAAGCAAAGGCAAGAATCGGTATTACTTATTCTGAACTGAAATAATTGGATTTAAGAGAGAGCCATGTCTGGTTATGATAAATATCGTAATAGAGTTTAGAGAGAACCATAGGGAATTTTTCTTGTTGGTAGTAAAGGAGACATCTGGTATAAATTCGTATGTAGTTCTGCCTTTAGAGATTGTGTCCCAACGATCTTGCCAAATTTTTATTAATTATGACCAAATCTGGCTTTTTCAGCTTGGTGTCTGCAAGAATGTCATTCTGAATTCCGTGAAGGTTCGATGTTTTTGAGAGTAACAGAAGGCCCAATGTAGAATATGCAAGTCCAGAGGTAGTACTCCAGCAATGAACTGCAGGGCATCAGTTGAGGCTGTCCTTCAGGAGCAGAGCATTTTAAGAATCGTGGATCTTTGCAGGGAGAGTAATTTTAATTTCAGTTTGGCGTAATTAATTCTGTCATACCAAACTGGAGCAGCATAGGTCACAATAGGTATGAATAGTGCCTTGTAATATAAGAGAACTCAGCATCCAAGCCGCCAGTCAGTTCTTGTAATCATTACAATAGCCATAGTAAATTTCTTGATTTTATCTATCAAGTGGTTTACGTGGAGAGTAAAATTGAGTCTGTCATCACTGATCACATCTAGACGTTTTAAGTGCTTGACATATGGTATTTGCTTGTTAGCTATTTTCAGGATAGGAGGACGATGGATATCTAGTTGATCTTTAAAAATCATGAGCGTGGTTTTGGATGGAGAAATTAAGTTTTTTGTCAGTTGCCCATTCAATGAGATCCTTTAAGACCCGAGAGGCTTTCTTGAATTTGTTGCCTGGAGTTGCCAGAGAAGGCTGACAAGGTCATCAGCATATGCAAATGAAGTAGCAAAATCAAAATCTCTGGCTAGCCATGTATTCAGTGTAATGTTCCAGAGGAGCAGCCCCGAACACCCCGAGGACACCCTCTGTTGACAGTTTGTGTTATGCTGTCAATATGTTATGCTTCTAACCTATATAGATCACAGATCTATACAGTTTAGAAGTAACCTGCATGGATCTGCGATCAAAGTAGGCTCTGATAGCTTGGTACTGAGAGAAGCATGAGATGTTCCAAAGACTTTCGAGGGCACTTTCCCATCAGAGTGAGTCAAAAGCACCTTCGAAGTCTATGAAGATGGCCATTTCATATTAGGATGTGGAGCTCTGGATGTAATTCCTTGCGTTACGAACTCTACAAAAGACTATTCATTCCAAGAAACTCATAAATTCTTGGGGGAGGGGAGTAATCATTCATAGAGTTTTCCCAAGTTCAGTAGCAGAGAAATAGGGTGGGAGGCTCTGGGGTTCGATGAAGACTCCCCCTGCAGGAAATGGAAATTTGTCCAAGCAAACTGGGCAAATTTTCAGTTATCAATCTCTCTCGATGTGATAAAAATCCGCCTCCAGCCTATTGATAAAACGACACATTGCATCATGTTGCATCTCCTAAATGTAGCCAAAGACACAGTCCCATTATTAAGTTCCACAAGCGAAAAGCATTATAATTATCAATGGAATGAGGAGTGCACAAAAGCAAAGAAAGCAAAAAATAAAGCCTTAAATGTATTTCAACCACAGCCAATCTCATTAATTGTAAGAAGTTAGGATCAAAAACGTATGTCATACAAAAGCAAGCCACGAAAGATTCCTGGACCCGTTTTGCATCAAGCATTAACAGAAACACTGACTCCAAAATAATATGGAAAAAAATTAGACAGCTGTCTGGTAAGTTTCCTTCACTAATCCTGTTCTGGAATGGGATGATCTATCTAGTCCCTTAGATATAGGTAACCCTTTTGGCAACACTTCTGCTGAAATCTCAGCAGCATCAGCTTAGACATAGCCGAGTAGTCTGGAGCAGGAGTGCAATAGCACGTGTTCTTTGAGTGGAACGGAGTTCAAGCCCGTGACTGCTAAATATGATTAGCATTTGTATTAATGATTTATTGTAAACTCTAGTGGTCGTGCCTGAGTATAAACAAGAACATTTTTTTTTAAATCTCAACGAATTAAAAACACTACAGAACAGTATTCTATTAACTTTAAAACTGCCCTCCTTCTATATAACAAACCTCTGCAATATTCTGAACTTTTGCATGCCATTAGAACAACCCACAATGGTGCCTCCCAGCCAGATGGGATTTATTATGTCATGTTACAACATTTTGATGACAGAGCTTTGCACCTCCTCTTGGTTTGTTACAACCGTATATTTTTTTAGAAAATGTTTATTATTATTATTATTATTATTAATAGCATATGGTGCAAGGAAGCCTGGGCTATTTGCTGCACCAGACAAAAAAAATTGAGTACCCTGAGAGAGAGAGAAGTAGGAGGGAATCGCCAAAAAAGAGAAGAATGATGATACCCAGCTCAGGGCCCTGGGTGTACCAAGCACATACTCACCAGATGTGAGCCCCCTGGGGTTATATCCAGCTTCTTGGCATCGTTCTGGTGTTTTGTCCCTAAAACCTGGAAAATAAACAACCAGCCCCCATAGCTATAAAACAATTACGCAAGCTCTGCCTCAGCAAAACCCTTGAAACAATTGTCCACAGTAGACTCGTCTGGATCATTGAGTCAGAACATCTAATGAACCATAACATAACTTTCAACAAAACAGGTCATGCTTGGTTCCATGGTCAAGGCTGAATTTGCCATTCGTAATGCCTTTTTTAAACACTAACGTCTAGTAATGGTTTCAACAGATATAGAGAAGTCCTTTGACACCATCTAGCGTCACGGCATACTTAGAGATCTTTACTCTCTTGGTCTACAGCGAAACCTTATGTGAAGAATTTTCTACATACTAGATCATTTCAAGTTTCAAGATACCAACATGCCCTCTCTATAAAGTTCATTCAGGAAGAATATCTTACACAGGGATCAGTACTAATGCCACTTTTTTTGCTCTTAAAATACAATGATGAGCCAAAACATTATGACCAGTGAGTCGTTATGCAAATCGAAGCAACTGCAGGTGAACTATGGCGCATGCGCAGGTCGGGACACGATATAAAAAAACACCTGATATTGAGCTGCGTTAATCAGTTACTTTTGTTCTTCAAATGGGAAAGGCAGTGGACTTAAGCGAGTTTGACGGAGGCCAAATTGTAATGACCAGATGACTAGGTCAGAGCATACCCAAAACTGCACGGCTGGTGGGATGCTCACGGTGCGCTGTGGTTAGTACCTACTAAAAATGGTCTCAGGAGGGAATACGCATGAACTGCCGGTGACGTATTGGACGACCATGGCTCATCGATGCTCGAGGTGAGCGAAGGCTCTCCCGGATGGTATGTGACGACAGAAGGGTGATTGTGGTGCAACTCGCCAGTAATTGGAATGCTGGTGATGGGAGTAATGTGTCACAACACACAATACATCGAACCCTGTGAAAATTGGGCTGCGTAGCCGCTCTGAATACCCATGGTTCACTGGCGACAGCGCCTACAATGGGCATGCGAGCATCGAAACTGGACTTTGAGTGATTGGAAGAAGGTTGTCTGGTCCGATGAATCACGTTTCCTGTTGCACTGTATTTACGGCCGGGTATGTGTGCGCCATTTACCTGGGGAAGTGATGCTGTCTGGATTCAGTATGGGACGAAAACAAGTCAGTGTTGCTAATGTCATGCTTTGGGTGATGTTCTGCTGGGATACCCTGGGTCCAGTCATCCATGTGTCGTACACTCTGACGTCTACCACCTACCCAAACATCATTGCTGACCAGCAACAGTCCTCCCCCCCCGGAAGTGCCATCATTAAGCAGGATAATGCACCATGCCACACCGTCCAGATTGTTCGAGACTGGTTCGCGGAACATGAGGAAGACTTCTAGGTATTGCCCTGGCCTCCAAATTCCCCAGACATCAATCCCATCGAGCATCTGTGGTTGTGTTGGTACAGCAACTCGGATCTGCGGCATCTGCTGGTTACGTGTTGGTACCAGATACCAAAACACATTTAGAAACCTTGTAGCGTCCATGCCTCGCCAGGTACGAGCTGTTTTGGCTGCACGTGGAGGACCAACATATTAGATAGGTGGTCATAATGTTTTGGCTTATCGGTATTTGCTGTTGTGCCCAGCAGCATTAAACAACTTCCACATACAGTTGAGACTTACCTTTATGCAGATGACCTTTTCATCTCCTGCCATTCCCAAAAACATGAGATCCTTTGAACGATTGCTTCAGATATCACTTAATAAAATATAGCAATGGGCCAGCCTTAACGGCTATCAACTCTCGCAGCAGAAAACAGTTGCTATCAATTTTTGTAGACAATGCAAACTTCATCCAGATTCTGAACTTCTGTTTTTGTCACAGTCACTAATAACATCGGATTTCTATGAATAATCCTTGAAAACAAGTTAAATTCCTTAGACCATATTAATAATATACGTACTCCCTGCCTAAAAAAGTTAAACATACTCAGAACTTTATCTACCCAAACACAGGGGATGCAGATCGTATCTCCCTGCTTCAGTTATACAGAGCAGTAGCCAAATCCCGCCTTGATTATGGAGCTCCCATCCACGATTCTGCCAGAATGAGTGCATTACGCTGTGATGATCCAATTGAACACAATGTTTTGAGAATTATACTTGGTGCATTCAGAACATCGCCAGCACATAGTCTTTACATTGATGAGTTTTGCCTCGCATCCCATTCAGTCATACCTATTCAATCCACCATTAGAAAACCTCTACAGAAATAATCTTAGCATAGTAAAACCTGCTGTTCTTCGTTTTCTTGAACTGACGGAGGTCTGAATGTTTTCATCCATTCAATACAACATGTAGCAACTTTCACTCAACCACCATGCCCCCCTTCACCGATCTATGACACTACCTCTGCCAATGGGAAAACAATAATTTATATACTCTCAAACAATTTCATGCAGTTCACACTCAAAGATATATTGATTTTTCCCCAATTTATAGAGACGGCTCCAAATTTCAAACGTTAGAACAGTGGTGGTATTATTATTATCATTAGCCATATGGTGCAAGGAAGCCTGAGGCTTATGCTGCACCAGCCAAAAAAAAAAAAAAAAAAAAAATCTGAGTTACCCTGAGAGAGAGAGAGAAGAATGATGATATCCAGCTCAGGATCCTGGGTGTGCCAAACCCATTCTCACCAGTTGTGAGCCCCTGGGGTTAATCGAATACCATTATTTCAGTATCCCTTCCATCTGAATTATATGCAATTAAACTAGCTTTAGGAAATCTCTATTCTGACTGTTCTCTAAAATCTGTTATTCCCTGAGCTAAATCATGGCGTTATGTAATTCCTCACATAGCCGACCGGGCTAGCCGGGTAGGTAAAGTGCCTGTCTGGCAACTCAAAGGTCGCGGGCTCGATTCTCGCCTCGGGCTGGATATCGCAATGGTGCCGAACCAACCGGTTGGTTGGATATCCCTGCCACGATACACGAAGCCGACCGGGCTAGCCGAGTGGGTAAAGTACCTGCCCGGCAACCCCAAGGTCGCGGGTTCGATTCCCGCCTCGGGCTTGGATCAAAGTACTGCAAAAACCTTGGGAGGTGCAATATGGCCACAGAAGCCGATGCGCCAACAACTACCAAATCAAAAAAAAAAAAAAAAAAAAAAAACGATACACGAAGGAAGCAAGAAAAAATTGGTTCCTTCGTGTATTGATCACATCATACGAAATAAATAAAATAAATTCCTCACATAAAGTTCACTCTGTTCTAGGGTGAATTAGGAGAAATTGAGGAACGCCATCAATTGATCGCCTCCTGTTGGATTCCGGCCAATTTGGTATTTTAGGTAATGAACTGATTTTTATCCAATCGCCTTAGATTTAACTAATAGCTCTGTACCAGCACAGAATATGCACTAATCATTGATGCTAATTGACACCACTTGGCACTCTCGAACTAATAATGAACTCTCAGTTTAAAGAGGATCCAAAAAATTGGCGTTCCAGTTTCCATACATCAAGACAAGAAGAGTCCTTTCAAGGGCAAGAACAGGTCACACTCACCTGACTTACCTTCATTTACTCACAGGAGATGATCCATCACAGTGTCCACATTGTTCTATAAATCTGACTGTTAAACACATTCTCATTGACTACCCCCTAATATAAACAACCCTGGTATCACTGGTTAATTTTTGTAAACCAATAACAGAATCTCATTGGTGACAAGGCGATTATTTCTAAATTTTTCAACTTTAGTGATAGGCCAACAGCTCAGTTATTATGCACCCATATTATGGGTGCATAATAACTCGGCACATGATACTACTTAGAACAATGTTGTTGAGAAGTTCTTGTGGTAACATCATCCATTCCTCTGTCAGGGCCATCTTCAGCTGGTGAACATTTTCTGGTGGGTGTGGACGTGACGCTAGGCGTCTCCCCAGAGCGTCCCATATGTGTTCGATGGGATTTAGATCGGTTGAATGGGCACGCTAATCCATACGAACAGTGTCCTCACTTTCCAAAAGCATATGAACAGCTGCAGTGCGATGGGGTGTATATCATCCATAAACACGAACTCGGGGCCAATGGCAGCTCGGAACAGACGCACATGGGGAAGGATTACCTCAGTACAGTAGCGTGCACCGGTTACAGTACCGCCTTCCAGTATCTGGGGTTGTGTATGTCTATCCAGGATAACGCCTCCCCAGACGAGAACACCTCGACCGTCATATCGATCCCTTTCAGTGATGTTTGCGGGGTGATACCGTGTGCCAACCTCTCGCCAGATTAGCCGTCATCCAGAATCGCTGCTGAGACTGAATCTACTCTCATCAGTAAAGAGTACCTTAAGTAAAGATTTTATGGTTATAACATTTAGAAATATTGTTGGTCCTTAAGTTTTGCACACTAGTGTAGATTAATTTATGGGTAAACTATGGTGTATCTACACCGATGTTATATAATAAAATGTTCAACTTACTGAAGTTTTTAATTATTTCTGATTTCAGATTTTTCTCACTTTAAGAAAATATCTTATTTTTTATATAATTAAATAATATACGCATTATTAGTGAAGACAGTTTATATGCCATTAAACCTCCAACAACCACAACAACCTGCCACTCCCAGGATTTCTTGATGGCCATTTTCGAACTTTTAAATGTCAATACCTTGGATATCAATATCTGATGGATGCTACCATGAATTTACAGAGGGTATTTTTAATTAATGTCTTCTGCTTCAAGCTTTATTGGCGATTGCGGTTGAGGAATGATCAATGAGGCGAGTTAATTTCTGCAACTCCCCCTTTCTCCCTTAATTTGAATACGTCTTCGTGCTTAAGTCTATGCGAAAGATTCATCTCTTCAGGCGTTAATTCCTTTAACGTGGGTACAGCACTAATTTTATAAATCATTGCAATACAGTCTAAAAACCAAATCCATGTAAGAAACGACCAGAAAAAACAAAGCACAAAAATCTATATAAAAGATGAAATGAGAGATAACGAATGCGTGAAAGAGACAGATGGAAAAAAAAGAGTGCTTCATTAATTCAAACCATACACGTCACCATCTATCGATCGCATCCTAACAATGCTGGCTCGAAGATCCTAAATTGTTCTTGTTGCACGCGTTACTTTAATGATTTTTTTCTCAATGATTCTGCTGCCTGATAACTAGTGCACAGCATTGCCAATACGAATGTTACTCATTAAATAAACCGCCAGTAAGAACTGATACACTTTCGGTTTCTTTGGAAATATATACAATGAAATGATATGAATTGCAAAACGCAGTAAAAATTTTACAAAGACCTAAGCGCGTCATATAATGCTTGGACAGTATATTCAATTTCTTTTGTTCGAACTCGGTCTTTTCCACCAGAACCGGAGTGCCAAGTGATCTTTCTTGCGCGATACCTAGAGTACTCTTTCTAAGCGAATTAGTTGTGCTTCATTTCTAGCGCCTTTTCTGTTTTGTGTCAAGTGATTCTTTACTTGAAAGTAAGAATGCAGAAAGCAAATCCACCTTTCTTTTCTTGTATATATTTATTATTTATGCTAACCCAACTAACTTTATCATCCGCTTGGTGGGACTGCTTCTGCCTCCACTTGGAGCCGGAAACTGGTCCTGTCTTAAATGGACAAAAAAATATATCTGTGTATTTTAAAAATAACTTTCTTTTTGAAAGACACGGATATATTTTTGTTAGCCAGGTAAGATGGACCAGTGATTGCAAATAATCTTTGTCTAGAGGATTCGTAAGCTGGACAATAGAGTAATATATGGGGAAAATCCTCAGGAACGCCCAAAAACAGTGTGTCGTAGAAAGGCTGAAATAAAATAGCGTGGTATTAATTGAGCCATGGCCGGAAAGGATATAAGAAATGAGTGAATCACTGAAAAGTATGGAAATGGAGTCAGATGGAAAAACTAATAAGTCGTTCTACGTTTGGATGAGGACGACCAACATTCTTGCCAACGAGAAATTAAAATTTGGAAGCAGCGTGATTTTTCTTCTCTAGAAGATGCTTCAAGGCCAATTACAGTTCCATGAAATTCATAAGAACGATCTTGTCGGTTATAATAAGAAAAGCCCTCTAAGGTAAGTATACTAAGAAAAGATCAGGGCGAGGACAAGCAAGAATTTGGAGTGAGTACGGGAGTGGAGACTGTGCAACAAGCACGAACAAGGACAATAAGGAAAGTACGCTGAATAGAATTAAGATTTAGTTGAACAGTTAGGAGCCTGGCACGATGAAACCAAGTTCCGGCCCCATAAATAACAATAGAAAGAACACCAGTTTTGTACATGAGACGTTGCACTAAGTTCCCAATCCTACCTAGAAATACAAATGAGCATAGCTAAAAAAATTTAATTTTATTCACTATATGAGTAATATAGGGAAGAAACGTTAATCGATTGTCAATTTTAAGACCCAAATATTGAGTAGTTTTCGCAAAAGGAATAGATTAGTTAATTTGACGAGTGCAAGTCTATTGCAAAAAAGACGACTTTCAAAAACCATCATACAAGTTTTGTATGGAGAGATTTTTCATTTTTTAAGAGAAGCCCAATTAAAAATATAATTTAAAACATTATTGGCATTAAGTTTCACCTGAACTCTTGAATTACCATAAAAAATAAAGCTAGGTCGTCAGCGAAGGCTAAAGAGGAATAACATTCATACTTCTTAAGAACTCATTGAGTGATGATTAGGTTCCAGCAAAAGGGACCTAAAACACACAGCCCGAGGACAGCCACTAAAAACAGTTCTAGTAGTGAAATGATAATGGACGTGATAAATCTGTTGGAAAAATTATCCCAAATGGTGTGATAAAGCTGCTTACAGGGCTGGATTTTGGTATTCATAGGCCCTATTTTACTCGAAATGTGCTAAAAAGGGGGGGGGGGTAAAATGGTTCTTCTATTTTAGCACTTTGACTGCGAATCATGTCAATTAACGCGACTCGAGTTTAAACTATAATAAATGATAAACCACCTCAGTTGATGGAGCGACGATCACTTTGATTTTTCTAGTTTCGAGAACACTCACTAGATAGCATATGCGTATTGAATTGAAGTTCCCAGAGCCAATTGCGCACGTATTATCCTCTCGTTTTTCGTTAATCATAGTGAAACGAGTGAACTGCTGTTTTTTTTTTTTTTTGCCTTCTTCCGTAGGCCCTAGGCACTGTGCCTAATGGGAAATCCGGCCCTGGCTGGTTAGCACATTAAAGAAGATGGAGACTTGTGAGGACGCTTTCCCACCAAAGGGAATCAAAGGTCCCCTCAAAGTCCGCAAAAACAAGAGTGTAAGTATAGGTGGTGAGATGGATGATGGATGGCCTTCCTCTGTTCAGAAGAAATGAGGAAGGCCTGAAGGAGTGCAATCTTGCAAACACCTTCCTCAGGAGAGACAAGAGTCGATTTATCTATAAGCACAAGATTTTCTATATTTCGAAATATTTGGAAGAATCCCTGAACTGAAGTATTTGCTATATAGATTAATTAAATGGTTGATTTACAGGGAAAAGCCGAACTATAAATTCTCCTTCTGTAACATTGGAACGGGCATTTATTGGATTTGATTTTTTGATCTGCAGCCTTGACCTCATCAATTGATAATAGATCTCAAGACAATTCAAGAAAATATTGGGTCTGAGCACAAGGTGTTCTGAATCATCAGAAGGGGAAAAAGAGTCAAGAATATTTACTTCGTCATAACATACAGTATATTCCATATCTTTGAAGATTACAGTGTTATAAATAACAAGGCATGTCAACCTGCTCCTCGCAATGTTATAAATTACACTCGAAGGATCCTTGTATCCGAATTTGAAACTAATTTTTGCCATGATATTTTACTTCTAGTAATATCCTTTACATAATCCTTTTTTTAGGTTAACTGTAGATGTCCTTCAATCTTTGGACGTCGTGAAGAGACCAGGTTGCTCTATCTCGTTGATAGCTTTCTTGTGCACGATGAACAGCTGACAACCGGAGTCCACCAGCAGTTCATTTTGGAGCGATCTATTTTCAATTTAGAAGTGGAGTTAGCAGCTTTAATTAAAGCAAACTGAATAGCAGAAGCCCAATTCAGTAGTAGATAATTCATCAAAATATTTATTAAAATAAATATTTTAATAAACATTAAAATATCCAAGTGTTGATTGAAACGATAATAGCAGAAAAAGGTGCAGGATGGTCAGCTGTCATTTTCCTGGCATTGACTGGTTAACCAGAGACTTTGCATTGCAAACTCTAGCCTTATAGAGTTTTTGAATCAAAGCAATATCAACAGATTCTTCAAGAGAATATTGTTGTTGCTCGTCAGCAACGATACCAGTTCGGTGAACATTAATTTGGATCACCTTAGCAAGATTACCAGGAGAGTAAGAATTTAGAACTTATTGGAGGGAGGGGATGGAGTAACCTGAGTCAATGGGGTTCTAGATCGTACACTGCTGCTTGAATGTAATCTGGGCATTTGACATTTCTGACAGAATGTTACACAGTAATTCGTTTTCTTTCTCTTGCAAATGCAGCAAGCGGATCGTTGACCTTTATTAGGGCACTATAATCACGAGATGAAGTGTTTGCGAGGTTTTTGTAATATCTTTGGTACAGCGCATTTCCGAAATATTGGGAAGGATCTCTGACTGAAGTATTTGGTCCAGGTCATAAAATATATGACCTAAATGTTCAGAAAGGTCACAAGAAGAAGAACCAACAAAACACAACTGGGTCATATGGCCATAGCCCAAACAAGAATAACAGAATGTAACTACAGTAAAGGGCTTCCCTCTATGAGTGGGAGAGAGTACAGAGAGATCTAGGACCCAATTAAGTGATTGACTGGATCGAGATGAAGTTGAAAACCTGTAGATAATTTTTCTTTAAACTGCTCAAAGGAGAAATCAAGATCATTAAAATTCTTAGAACAGCGGACCAAGGTCTACCAGCGCCCTGTGCGAGATTTTTTGGTGCGCTCTCTCCGACTTGAAATTTACAGCAAATCAGGGAATTTTGACGCCCTGCTCTGGGAATCCACTCTATCGTGCCTTAAGCCGGCCCTGGTTTAAGTTGTCTAGAGGGCTCAGTGCTAATTCCTTTGTCAGGTAGTATAGTACTTGCTGTAATTTTATCTAAGTCATTTTGGGAAGTCAGTTTCCACAAAAATGCCCTTGTTTTTCTTCAACTTGCGAGAGCTTTTACGCGAACGTTCTTCAAAGAAGACTTCAAAACCTTAACAACAGCATATTATCTACACAACTATATGATCACTTCCGATTCTTCTCATAACAGTGACGATGTGTCGCCTCCATATCGCTGATAGTTGCAAGTAGCCCTTGTGCCAGAAATAATAATAATAACAAAAACAACAATTCGTTCAACACAAGGTTCCACACAGCTGGCCTAGGATTGATCCCTGGATGTATTCCTGTGATGATACCCTGGAAGTTTCTGCAGATGGTAAGTTTCCTGTTTCTATGATAATCAGTGATTGACTGGATCGAGTCAATTTACTAATATACTTCTTTAAAGTCTTTGGGAACATCCTGCCTGTCTGACTCATATGATGCCATAATCCGCAAACAGAGTCAAAGGCCTTTGAAATTTATGAAGATTCTAACGACATAATTTGTGGGTGGTTCCCCCGCTATTCTAACAATGTGTAGAATTGCGTCTGTAGTTTAAAGTTGTAAATTCATACTGGTCGGAGCAGTTAGCCTTTTGTCTTGGTATCTAGTTTGTATTCTTTGCAGGTCTCTTCAGAGCCTTACCCAGAATGGGAAGAAGTGCTGTGGGGCAGTATGTGATAGACTCAGGCGCGGTTATAGAGAGAGACCTTTTGAAATAACCTTAGATTACCATGCTTCCACCCACTCAGAAAGCCTCCTTCACTGAAATATGAGTTCTATAGATCTTTCAACATATCAGGGGCAATAGTTCACATTCTTTTGATGGTCTCCCCTTCAATCAAGTCCAGCCCAAGGGCTTTACCAAAGTTTGTTTTTTGGATGGCACTGCCAGTTTCTTCCAGAAGTTGTCTTCACTGTCTGATGGGATGGCACTGCCGGTTTCTGCGCGTTGGATGGCACGGCATTGCCAGTTTCTTCCGGAAGTTGTCTTCATTGTCTGATGGGAGGCATCGCGCGTTGTCTTCTGCTATAAAAACTTGTGCTGAGATATTTTATTCAGAACTATCCTCAATGATAAGTTGCTCTAGTATTTTCTGTACTGTGTCTTTCCAGATAGATTTAGCATTAGCATTAGTAGAGGCACATGATGGAAGAAAGCAAGCTTATACAAATAAAAAAAACCGAGCTTAT
The DNA here is from genome assembly GCF_048544385.1 of Mastigoproctus giganteus. Taxonomy (NCBI): domain Eukaryota; kingdom Metazoa; phylum Arthropoda; class Arachnida; order Uropygi; family Thelyphonidae; genus Mastigoproctus; species Mastigoproctus giganteus. The sequence continues at coordinate 161,805,034 of NC_143586.1, read as the reverse complement.
AAAACCATCATCCAAAAAAATAAATAAAAATAACTTCCCATTTCACCTACCATTCGCTCCAAAAGTATGTCCAGTTCATCCTTAATTTATTTTAGCTATCAGCTTCCATGACAGATGGAAGTTTGTTCAGGCAATCAACCACCCGTTGGCTAAAGGCAAATTACAGCACGTCTATTCTATAGCTGTCTTTCCTCGATTTGAATTTATTCCCCATAAGGTGCATAATCTGAGCAAGAAGAAGAATCCCATCAGCATTGAGCTTAATCAAGCCATTCAAGGCCTTATACACCTCGATGTTCCCTAGTGACCAGAAGCTGCAATTCGCAGAAATTAAGCCTTTCTTGGTAAGAGTAACCCTTTGTTCCACTCACCAATCTCGTTGCCTTTCTCTGTACTCGTTCCAGCAGCTCTACAACCTTCCGAAAATGAGGCCTCCAGACTTGTACGCAGTACTCAAGGTATGGCTTGACCATTGCCTTTTACAAAGGGATAATCATCTCCCTATCCCTACTAGGAAAATTCCTGTATATCATTGATAAGACCCCATGACCTAATTTGGCAGCCAGTTTGACTGTCAGAAAACTTAATATCTGACTGCACAATTACCCCCTGATCTTTTTCATTCCCCACTACCCTGAGTGTAGTACCACAGAGTGGATATATTTCTCTGGGGTTACTGCTACCCGTTTTCAGTATTTTGCATTTGTCAACATTAAACTTCAGTTTCCACCTCTCAGTCCATCTGCCCAACTTTTCTAGACCCTGCTGTAGTTGATACTGTCATTAACAACCCTGCCAATATTCTTATTATCGACTGCAAACTTGGACATTAAGCTTGATATTCCTTCATCAATATCATTGATAAATATAGAAAACAACAATGGGCCCAACACCGAACCCTTTGAGACTCCACTAATACCATTAATCCACAAAGAGCAGCATCCACCTTCTACCACTCAACCATCCTTTTATCCATAGCAGCAACTTGCCTTTAATTCTATACTACTCCAATTTGTGACAGCAGTCTTCCATGTGCAACAGTATAAACTCAAGAATGCTAAGCCTTTACTGGACCAGTTTGTGGATATGTCTTCAGGGATAATTATTGCCATACCCGCAGTGTCCAAGACCTTCGTTTTCGGTGGTAAATAGCACTGTAATATATTGTCGCCTGTGTATCTTAAACTGCTCTTGAACTTCAGCAGCAATTTGCAGCCAGCCACTTCTACAGGCCCTTTGCAGGCGCATTCTAGTAGCTTTAGTTGATTTCGATGTGGACTAAGCTCTGCAGTCCGCTATGGGATGCTCTTAGGGCGACGCTTCCTATTCGCCATAGCAGCTTGGGAGCCCTTCTGTAGTAATTTGGAGATATGAATGAGATAAGGTTGAATTTATGGATGGCATTCAGGTCTGTAAGACGGTCTTGTGGAATTTGTATCAGGAATTATTGTAAGTGGAATCGAATATTTCTCTTTTCACTGTTTTAGCAGAATAGCGAGCAATGTCGTTGAGTTGCTGTTGTTATTTGGTTTTAGTAGCATCAGCGATTGAGGACATATTGCTCCATGTATACTAACTATACATTGAATGTGTTCTGTGGTCGATTTGCTGTTTTGTTGGACAAAACCCGACATTCCGTGAGATAAAACCATACTACCCTCGTTTGAGACCAACTAACTCAACCGCGTTGTGAAAAGAGCCCATAAAAATTCTTAAGTCATGGACGGGACGAGAACGCAGGTCTCTTTCACCCTGTGTGGGAAGACGGCGATTCAACCAACTCTACTGCCAACGAGAGCTCTTTGCGGTGCGTTGCATCTGGGGATTAGGTATACCACGGTAGATGGTAAAGGTGATCAAGTAATTATACCGTTCAGTTGCGGATGTAATGAGGCAGGAAAGCAAAAGTCACTGTGATCTTGATGTCGAATTGTCCCATGATGGAGTAGAAATTGACCTGCTGGTTTGGATTATTAGCCAGAAGGACGTCATAAAAGGCAAGAAAATCCTCGATCATTGTTTTTCTGGAAGCAGTATTACTGTTGTATCATAGTGTTAATCGACCAGAGAACACCCGCAATTCACCAATATGATACACTTGGGCAGATGAATCATATTCCAGGTGACCCTAATATAACAGTTGCAGGAATATAACAATTATAGGGTGACCCTAATATAACAGTTGCAGGAATATAACAATTATAGGGTGACCCTAATATAACTGTTTGGTTTTTTGGTTTATATAGATGCCCCTCCTTGCCACAATGATCACAGATTGCAACCTCCCTCACTGAGTGCAAAAGACCGGAGCTCGATAATTGGAAATAGTTAATCGTTCTAATCGATTAAGTACATTCTCGACCATGCTGGAAGAACTGAATATAAATGTTAAGCTTGTTACTCTTCATTAGTAGAAGATTGGACGAAAAGTGATCATGGGATGATATTAGCATTAGCATTAGTAGAGGCATTTGATGCAAGAAAGCAAGCTTATGCAGCATCAGCCAAAAAAAAAAAAAAAAAAACCCACTTCCACTTCACCCCTCTGTTCGTTCAAAATACCTGTCCAGCTGAGCCTTAAACTTATTTAGGCTATCAACCTCCACTACAAGGGATGGAAGTCTGTTCCACCAACCAACCACCCGCTGGCTAAAGGCAAATTTCCGCACGTCTATCCTACTTCTGTCTTTCCTCAATTTGAGTTTATGCCCTCTCAGGTGATTATTCTGAGCTAGAGGAAGAATCCCATCAGCATTGAGCATGCTCAAATGATTCAAGGCTTTATACACCTCTATCAGATCACCTCGCTGGTGCCTAGTCTCCAGACACTGTAATTTGCAAAACTTAAGCCTTTCTTCGTAAGAGCACCCCTTTGTTCCATTCACTAATCTTGTTGCCCTTCTCTGTACTCGTTCCAGCAGCTCTACATCCTTCTTGAAATGAGGTCTCCAGGCCTGTATACAGTACTCTAGGTGTGGCCTGACCATTGCCTTATACAAGGGAATAATCACCTCCTTATCCCTGCTAGAAAAATTCCTATATATCATTGACAATACACCATGAGCTACTCTTGCAGCCCGTCTGCACTGTCAGAGAACTTCATATCTGCCTGCACAACCACCCCCAAGTCCCTTTCATTCTCTACCACTATCAGTGTAGTACCACAGAGTTGATACGTTGCTCTGGGGTTGCTGTTTCCCATGTGTAGTACTTTACATTTGTCAATGTTAAACTTCATTTGCCACCTCTCGGCCCATCTGCTCAACCTTTCCAGATCCTGTTGCAGCAGCATAGTGTCAGTAGTGTCCTTGACAACCCTGCCAACCTTTGTATCGTCTGCAAACTTGGACATTAAGCTTGATATACCATCATCAATATCATTTATAAATACAGAAAACAATAATGGACCCAACACTGAGCGCTGAGGGACTCCACTAATAACATTAGTCAACGATGAGCAGTGTCCATTGATTACCACTCTCTGTCTTCTCCCCCTCAACCACCCCTTTATCCATAGCAGCAATTTGCCTCCAATGTCACACTGCTCCAATTTGTGTAGCAGTCTTCCATGTGCAACAGTATCAAAAGCCTTTCTAAGATCCAAGTATATAATATCAAAGCTATTCCCTGCATCCAGTTCTTTTGTGACTGCGTCATAGTATCCAATCAAATTGGTCAGGCAAGACTTCCCCTTAACAAAACCATGCTGTGTCCGAGCTATAACTGAAGTCTTGTCTAAATGATCCTGCAGTGCTTCTTTAACCAGTGCCTCCATTAATTTTCCTGGAACAGAAGTTAAGCTCACAGGTCTATAATTACTTGTGTCAGCCTTTGATCCTCCTTTGTGAATTGGGGTCACATTTGCACATTTCCAGTCTATGGGTACCTCCCCTGAGTCCAGGGAAGCTCTCATAATTATGGCTAAGGGTTTGCTTACTTCCTTTGCTGCCTCCTTTAATATAACTGGATAGATCCCATCCACCCCAGGTGCCTTTCTTGTGTTTATCTTCAACAGTTTCTCCTCCACTTTACTCCCAGTTATTTCAAGATTCTGTAGCTTATTGCTAGAGTTGAATACACCTCTGGCATTCCCCTCGCTGAATAACTCCTCATGTGTGAATGTCGATGCAAAATATTCATTTAGTTTGTTAGCTACCTGAGCAGGATCATCAACAGTTGACCCATCAATATCAAGTGGGCCAATCTGATTCATCCCCTTCCTTCTAGAGTTTACATAAGTAAAGAACTCTTTGCTGTTTTTCTTTGCATCCCTTGCCAAGGATTTCTCGTAATCTGCCTTTGCCTGCCTAACCTCCTTTGTAACTTGGTTGCATATCAACTTGTATCTATCATAGGCTTCTGTGTCATGTGTTAATTTTTAAGTATCCCATGCATTTTTCTTCTCTGCCATATGCCTCATTAGTTCATCTGACATCCATTTTAGCCTAAACCTTGAACAATATTTCTTAGTTGGTATGTAAAGCCTAGTAGCTTCCAAGATAAGTTCTTTGAATGCTTCCCATTTTGAATTTGCTGTTGGTAACATCATCAGTTGGTCCCACTGTATAGAATTTAAATACTGTCTCAGTCCATCGTAGTCGCCTTTACGGAAGCAATAACCCTTCCCTTTATCCCTAATGGTAGTTACCTCTTTGAGTAAATCCCACTTCAGCACAATGTGATCACTGCCACCTAGTGGTTCATTTATCTGCAGATTCTTAATGCATGAAGAATCACTGCTGATAATCAAATCAAGAGTATTACTCCCTCTAGTTGGCTCCCGAACATACTGATGTAGAAAACAATCATCCAATAAATCCACAAAAGCCCTGCTTGTGTGTGAGTGACCAGCCCCCAAATTCCAGTCAATATCTGGGAAATTAAAATCTCCCATTATAAGACTCTCTGATTTACTGGCCCACTCTATTTCCCTGTACAGTTCCTTATTATATTCATCAGAGTCATTAGGCCTATAGCACACTCCTACTCTCAATTTTGATCTCCCAATGCTTATGTCACACCAAACTGACTCAACACTGCACTGTCCAGCGATGTCGACTGGCTTCACTTCCTTGGTTTTTATGTGTTTCTTAACTAATAGCATAACCCCTCCCCCCTTCCTATCCTTTCTGTAGACGTTGTACTCCCCAAATTGCAGTTCTGCATCCCTTATATCTGTGTGACACCACGTCTCTGATATCCCAACAATATCTGCCTTTGATGTTTTGAGCAATACCTCAAATTCATCAAATTTATTTACTAAACTCCTAGCATTGGTGTACACGCAAGTATACCTGCACCTGTTTCTATTCTTAGCTACCCTAACACAACCCATGTGTTTACTTGTACCGCAATGGCTCCCAGCAGTCTCTGAAATATCCTGCATCTTGTTTTTCAGGCTTCTGCTCATTCTAATAGAAGCAGTGCAAGAATCTCTTTCACCTCTGCCAGTGGCTACTGTCAATCTATTGGTCTTTGTCTCCCCCCAAGCTAGCAGTTTACCGACCCACCTAACACTGCCTCGATAGCATCAGCAAATATTCTTGCACCCTTTCTATTTAAGTGTATCCCATCCCTGTAGAAGCAATCTCTCCTGTTAACAAGTACAGTCCAGGCTGAAAAAAATTCTACTCCTTGAGCCTTGCCCAATCTTTCCAGGGTCGAATTGATCGACAAGGCTCTCATCATATACTCCCTCCTATCATATCTGGGCAGAATTGCAGACACTTTCAAATTCAACCCTAATTCACGGCTTTTGTTCAACAGTGACCTGTACTTGTTAAGTAATTTTGCCGGTTTCCTACTCTTAATATCATTAGTGCCAACGTGTACAACTATATCACCTTTTGTGCCCTTAAAAGATGATATTCGCTCTACAACGTCATCAACCTTTGCCCCTGGCAGACATACCCTGGTCCTGTTCCACCTATCCTTTTTACAAAGCATGTTCCCCGTTTCCCTGACAATAGAGTCACCAACAACTACTAGTGCCTTCGGGACCAGCGCATTCTGCCTTGGGGGTTGCCTCTGTGTCACGTGATGCCCAAGTGCAAGCTCTGGCGTTGATGTGGGCAGCTGAGAGCTTGATGGGCCCCTCAATTTAGTTTCTTCGAGGGCATCCACCCTGTCCTTCAAGCTCTCATATAGGCCCACAAGAACGCTGAGTTGTTGCCTGATATCGATACACTCCTTGCATCGCGCACACACAAAGACATCCCCCATGGCAGTATCATGTCCCGTACCCGATTGCTCTGCAAACATCAAGCAAACAGTGCATTTTATAAGGCTGTGAGTCAGAGGACAACTGCCCCCCTCAGTTCTGCTCTGAGCCACAGCACTTCCATTAGCTTGAGCCTTTTGCTTTGCTGCTCTGGTCTGAGTCATGATTCTATTAATTTTTTAATTAATTATAATTAATTATGTTATTAATTATGTTAAATATAATTAATTATATTACGTTTGTAATCTAAGTCGTTATATGTATTTATTTAAAAGTACAATTTAACTGCTAACGAAGTTCAACTAACGCTATCTAGTACGGTATATAACTATCGTATCACAAAGGCGGGAAAGTTACGAACGGTAAATCTACGGACACTTAAGTATTAATTAATTTTCAAATCTCGCTGTCTCAATTCAGAATAAACTAACGATCCTTACAGAAATAATTCGATGTAAAAAATATTCAATCAAGCGGCTAAATATGGCTAAAGAACTTGTTCAGCGGAGTTGCAAACACGTGGATACCCTTACCGATACTTTTATGCAATTACAAGGCCGAGTAAAGAATAAATACACCAAATTAATCAGAAAATCACAAAATAATGTTATACTACTAAATTTAAATCAAAAGTTTTAGAAAAACAATAATTTCAAATCAATAAATAAGAAAAATCCACTTAGCGGCTTTGAACACGGCCGTCTCCTAGTTACCTCGTCAGCAGACTTCCGCTTGTATATGGTTTGAGTTTTTTTTTTTTTTTTTTTGGTAGTTGTTGGCGCATCGGCTTCTGTGGCCATAATGCACCTCCCAAGGTTTTTTCAGTACTTTGATCCAAGCCCGAGGCGGGATTCGAACCCGCGACCTTTGGGTTGCCAGGGAGGCACTTTACCCACCCGGCTAGCCCGGTCCGCTTGAGATTAAGCAGGAGATAGAAAAGTAATATGAGGAAATGCTGGACAGTCTTGTGAGGAGTTCTGTGGACTGGCAGAAGTTTCAGGAGATAGTTCGAAGTCAGCTTGAGGGTAAGGAACAATGATGGTGCAGCAGTGTGGCTGAAGGCAGACATTTTTATTTCTCAGGTTCTTCAGAGGGGCTCGTGCGGTTCGATGAAGCGTAGGAGAAAGAAACAGAAGTCGGTGCCATGGTTGAATGAAGATTTAAATAGAATAAGAATGGAAGGGAATAGTATTAGGAGAAGATTCCAAAGGGCCACACAATATGAATATGAGGTATATGGAAGGCAATATAAGGAGTAAAAGAAGTTGCATGTACAAGAAATTTGAAAGTGTAAGAGAAAATCTTGGTAAGATTTCGTTCAAGTAGAAGGGAACAGGGACCTTTGGGGGTTGCCCTATAAAATTATAATGGGTGAGTTGAAGTTGGAATCGGTAAATTTCTCTGTCCAGCCTGGAAATTTGGAAACTTTAACATATGAAGATTCGATTAAGGACACTTCAAATAATTTGTTCCCTAAGGACAGTGAGGAGGGAGAACAGGATATTCAGGCTTGTATAAGAAAATACAGAACAGAAGGCAAAATTCTAAGAGACACAATATGGCTTTAAAAAAGGAAAGTCAGCAGAAAATGCAGTTTATGATGCGTTGTATAATGGGCATTATACAACGCATCGGCGACTAAGGCCATATTGCTCCATGTATATTGTCTGTAAATTGCATGTGTTCTGAGGGAGTTATGTAGCTGGCCAGATAATAATAAATTAGAGATATCTTTTGGTAAAGCAAATTGTATATCATTAAATGGACATAGAGTATAAATAGAAATCTCACCGTAAGAGTGAGAGTGCTCTCTGTTGGTTATAGCAGCCAGGTGAAATATCTGGGAATTATGTTGGATGAAAAACTAAGTTTCGTACCCCATGCTAAATGCTTAAGTTGTTGTTGTAGGATTTTAGGAGCATCGGTGACTAAGGCCATATTGCTCCATGTATATTGTCTGCAAATTGCATGTGTTCTGAGGGAGTCTCCCGGAGAAAAAACCATGCTACCCTCGCCTGAGACAGAATAATAATAATATTAATTATTATTTTGAAAATTTAATTAATAAATAATTTTTTGTTTTATTTTATTATTTTTTAAATTTAATTAATAAATATTTTTTTGTTTTATTTTATTATTTTTTAAATTTAATTAATAAATAATTTTTTTGTTTTATTTTATTATTTTTTAAATTTAATTAATAATTAATTTTTTAATAAAAATTTTAATTTAATATTTTTTGTTTTGTTTTAGTATTATTATTTTTTAAATTTAATTAATAATTAATTTTTTTGTTTTATTTCATTATTATTATTTTTAATTTAATAATTTTTTTGTGTTATTTACTTATTTATTGTATTATTTATTTTTATTACTTTATTTTATTTTTTATTTATTTTTATTTTTTTTTTTTTTTGCTGGCTTCCAGGTTTGGGCAGCCTGGGTGCAGGATTGATGGCACCCTCCAGTATTGCACTACTTCTGGTGGGTGCGGGATTTTTAGTGCAAATTGCACTGACAGAACAGTAGACCCTGGCCCGGTTTCATGTCTTAGGGATGGGCACCAGGTATCAGGCACTCAGATAGTGCCTGCTCCCTGGTGGCAAAGAGGCCTGTGCTTATTATTATTTTTTGTTTGATACAGAATATATAGGTGGAGATGGACATTAGTCTGGGTGTCACCCTTGACATGTATACATACAATACAATACAATCGCCTGAGACAGACTAATCAACCACGTTATGAAGCTCATAAAATTCCTCAAGTCATCGACGGGACTCCAACTCAGGTCTTTTCTTTACTGATGTGGGGAGGGCAGCGATCCTACCAACTGTGCTACCATGAGGGCAAATATTTAAGAGAAAGTTAATAAAATATATGGGTAAATTAGAAAAATAGTACGAACAGAATGGAGTGTGAAAGGAAAGGCATTGGGATTGGGATGAAAATGCATTGGTACAACCAATGCATTTTCATCCCAATAATTACATATGCCCATGGAGCATGGTATTGCTATTAATCATGTCTTTGAAAGAAGACATTTGCAAGCAGCCCAAAAACTGGCACTCCTTGCTATAACTAGAGCTTGCCAAGCTGTGTATCTAGTTAGGTGATGTTAGGGAAGCAGTCAATTGATTTAGTAATTATGGTAAGATTCCTGATGTAATTAACTAAAAGAAACGAGTCTGTTCAGATTTATGGAGTGCGGTTTTATTTCCGATAATATCTAAGTATTAGGGTAGACAAATGGTGAAGCATGAAAAGAAAAGATTTGAAAATGGGAGTTATAGGATATGGTAAGAACGTTGGGGAGACTCAATAGTATGTCGGATAGTGTAATACCTCAAATGAATACAATGGAGGAATAAGAATTGGCCGTCATCGTGTATATAACAAACTATGGTTTTAACTGGGCATGGATTTAAATCTCGGTTACAGCAATTAGGATTGGTTGAAAGCATGAATTGTAGATGTGGAGAGAGAAAACAGTGAGCATACTATTATTTTTAGCTGTTCTTTATATAAAGAGTGTTTAAACGAAAAGTACAAGGGGTTTCCAAAAAGTAAGGTAACACAATTTTTTTTTCTTAATAATGGTGCAAGGGAATGAGATGAAACGGTGAACAGATAGACCCATTAATAATGCTCAAAAAGGCCACCGGTGCTCTACAAATGATGCGATCATTTCCGAATGTTGCGGAGCAGTTCCTTCACTTGTCAACCAATGTGGGCAGGCGCACCATCTTGCATAAACACTATGGTCTCCAAGCATTGCCTTTCTTTCAGAGTGGGAATAATGTGATCTCTTAGAAGAGCACAGTCCCGTGCACTAGTTACCGTACACCTTACAGGGCCATGAGATGTAGACTCTTCAAAGAAAAATGATCCGATTATAAACTCTGCTGTGAACCATACTGTAACATATGGACTTTGTAGGGGTCCATATTCGGTTATGGGCCCTTACAAATGTTCCCCATATTCGGCAGTTACCGAATATGGGGAACATTTCAGTTCCCCATATTCAGCATTTACAGCCCCATGAACAGTGAAATGCACTTCATCAGACCGCAAGATCATTTGAACCCATGTATCGTCAAGTTCCATACAAGCCAGAAAATATACAGTAAAGTCTATTCGTTATTGCTGATCACAAGACTTTAGTTCTTGCGCTATCTGAATCTTGTATGGGAACCAGCATAAAATTATTCGAAGCATTTTAAGTACAGTAGACTAAGTAAGGTTCAGGTCTCTTGGCACAACTGACTGGTAACGTTTTGTATTCTGACCATTGCAACCGCCACTTCATCCACTACCTCCGTTCCGATACGTGGTCATCTCCTGCCTGGAATTACACCTAACTCCCTGGTCGCTTCAAATTTATTAGTTGTCGAAGTCCCACTGATGTCAAAGGTGCTTTATGCAAACATTTAAGTTTCCAATATTCAAGTAGTGCTGCATTAGTGTTACTATTATTCTGGTAGAATAGTTTTACTAAAAGAGCATTCCTTTTTTGTAAGAGCCATAATGGTTATTGATGGTGGTGTTGGCCTTTCTGTTTTTATCTAACAGGATGTCATTTGCATAAGCAGTGTCTTGAAGTAAATGACAACTTTTACATATGTGCAGTACCACTTTCCCTATGGTGGCAGAAATTTGAACTATTTTTTCCCTACAAATCGCTTCCCCATACCCTAAGTGACATACCCACCAATTTTCAAAGCACTAACTCTAACCGTTTTGACACTAGGATCTCCTGAATAGGAAAACTTATTTTATAACCGCCCAGTGTATAATTTGTAAATATGGTGATGGTGTAAATAATACATAGAGTATATTTTTTAAATTTGGTGTATTTAACTTGATAAGAGCACTTGAGACAAAGGCATGTATTAAATCTGTGTAATGTTAGATAGTAGGACCCCACCTTCTCGTGGTAGGGGCGGTAACCTCTCAACAGAAACTTAATTTCAGTTGGTGGAGAGGATTCTCACAAGTGGTCTAATATATTTCAAGTGTTGTGTTAAATTAGCAAGTTGTGTTGACGAACATTTGCTCACGTATGCTTTAAGTTGATATGATGTTGCAATCATTATAAAGATGGCCCTCACCACAGTGATTGTAGACTGGGCTCTTCTTGAAGCATCTGAAGGAAGTGTGCCTGTAATGAAGACAATTATTCCCTCGTGTGTAACGCATCGGCATAATCACCATCCTCCCTGCACTGAGTGGAAAGACCTGAGTTCGAATCCCATCAATGACACAAGGAGTTTTATGGGTCTTTTTCACAACATGGCTGAGTTAGTCGGCCTCAAGCAAGGGTAAAATTGTTTTTTAACCTCCTGGAAATTCGGGATTTTCGTTCAACAAACAGCAAATTGAATACACAACATAAGTAACTTAGTTTTATTCTATATGGTGCAATATGGTCTAAGTTGCTAATGTGGCTAAAATTGTATAACAGCCAACCAACCAAGACAGTTGTAGCACTACAAAAGAGTGGAAGAAATAAATGAACCTTGGAGACACTATCATTAGTGCAGAAGAATATGGAAGGCATTCTACCACACCTGATGTAAAAAGTGAACAAAGAAAACTGACCCAAACAGCAAAGAGAAAAAAAAAAAACAATTGCTAAGCCACAAAGTCAGAGCTTGTATAGAAGACCTTTACAGCAGACATAACAGCAAACCTTAGAAATGATAAGGGCAGCTGCTTGAATTTCACCAAATTTTTCCATTGAATTTGTCCAAAGATGAGTCCATGGGAGGCACCGAGGGAAGTGTGCTGGGTATGACAAGTAATTTACCAATATCTTTGATACAGAAGTAAGAGGACTGATGGATAGAAGTTGTGGCTAATAGCTTTCATAGGAAACCAGAATGCTCGACTATTTAGAAAAAAAAAAAATTTTTTTTTTTACTCATGCTGTTCAAAGTTGAGGTCAGAGTTATTAATAATTGTTTTACAATTATTGTGACCTTTATAGTGTAGGCAAAAATTGAAGCTGGAGATTTGAATACAAAGCAATTTCGATATTCTACATGTGCTAAGGCTTGAACAGCCTTAGCACATTAATTAGGAACCCAAGGTTTAGATCAAGTAAAAAAAATTATAATATGGAAAAAGGATTTCATTTCGGAGTATTCAAATGGGCTGGGATCTAACAGAATACCCCAATATGTTCTCTGTCTTGTATTCGGATCACTTTGATTTATTGCAGCAGGATATAATTGTGTCTCATTCTGAACTGACGTGATAGAGATTACTAGTGCGGATGTGACAATCTAACTGCTTAAGAACTAGGTAGATCGGAAAACGTCCTGCAGAGAAAATGTTCAACTCTGTTGGTAAATAGGCAGAAAACAGTGAAAGCAGGTACGATTGCAGCAGCACCGTGTTATCTGATTTCAAGCTATCTGTGCATATTTTATTACATTGAGCATAATTTTGGGTTTGTTTGTTTGTTATTTGGTTTTTAGGAGCATTATCAACTAAGGCCATATTGCTCCGTGATATGCGGTGGTCATTCCCTGACCTTTCCGCATCCTCCGTATTTGGTGGTGACGGGCTCGAACCCCGGTCTAATCAAGAAGCGTGCTACGCACTGCTGCTCCTTCCCACCAGGCTACGGAGGCGCCTAATTTTGGGTGTAGATAGCACAAAGATGTCTTGTATTCAGGCCTGCAAGGGAATATTTTCCCAGCTGGCTGAAATAACTATCACATTTGACCAAAACTGTGGTCTGCAGAGGATCAGAAGGCTTCATATCTTGGTGAATTTTGCCAATCTGCAGATTCCAATATGAAGTGATCCCTTAAAGTCTAATACCAGCAAGTTTCTTTGCATGGGGATTTTTTTATGTATTCCACTGTTCATTGAGGTTTGAAGTGGTATGGCCAAATAGGATACATAGTTTACGAGTAACATTTTGAGTTTCCACATATAGGCTTTGAGCTGGGGAAGTTCTGACAGCTCCCAAAGTAATTCTGAGAGCATTGCTGGCTTGAACCTGTCCAGCTTCAAATCTACAACCCAGGAAGAGTGATAGTGCACTCTTCCTGGGTTGTAGATTTGAAGTGTCACAGTCCAAACTTAATGTGATTAAAGATCGATAGAGATTGAGGCTAACACAGCCAGTGCCTGTTTTTTGTAGATATTGCTCAATAAATGTTTTTTTTTTTTTTCTTTTTTTCAGAAAATTGGTTTGTATTTGCTTTATATGTGCTAGGAAGTTATTTATCTAGTATTAGTCCAGCAAATTGCATGTTATTTGTAGATGAGATGATACCATCCTGTAAATGTATCTGGGGGTCTGGACGTCATTTACACTTTTTACAGAAATATATGTCTTTTCTGTTGAGAGTTAATAGTCACTGTAGGTTTTCCATGCAGTGGTTCTATTTATAGACTTTCAGTTGTCATGACATATCTTGAGTGTGGCACAATATTGATAGATCATCTACAAAGAGGTATGTTTGTACTGAATTTGGAAAGTAATGAGTTTAGTTCATATAAGTGTGAGAGCAAAATGCTGATCCATGTGATACTCCTTTTTCCTTTATATAATGCTGGGAGCATATATTATTAGCAAACTTGGAAGAAGCAAGGTTGCAGAAAGTTTTGAACAAATAGGGGAAGTTGCTTAGCTCATGAACACTTTCATGAGCTAGGCAGACATCTAGAAATCAATGTATGGTGATAATTCCTGGGATTTGAAAGGTCTTTTCCATGAACTGAGAAAAACATTTTCTAGAAAAATAAAGTTGTAGTAGATTTAAAACTTCCATTGATACCAGCTGCACAATCATGAGCTTTGGCTACAAACTCTTTCAGTTGTGATAGCCAAAATGGCTTCATCCAATGCGAAGGATGTATTTATATGAAAATTAATTTTACATTTTTCAGCTTGAGATTTTATTTACATAAAGGTTGGACTAAATATCGCTACTACTGATATTTGAGGAAATGCTTCTCCTAGGATGTTCACAGTCTTGCAGAGAGAATTTATTCCCATTACACTTTATGATTGTGAGCTAATGGAAACTTGCCATTAAACAGTCTGATCTTTCAAATTAGTCTAATATCAGTCCTAGTTAATAGATGAAGCTAATCTGATTCAGGAATCTTTCTTCCTTTTTCTAATCACTCAGTAGTAGAGCAAATGATGCAAGCTTATGTAGCATCAGCCAAAAAAAAAAACACTACACACTTCTTCCAAGAAATTGTCTAGTACCTCCTTAAGTTTGTACTAAAATAGCAAATGATATCCCATAGGGATCAGTGTGCACGCCTCCACTGTTTTTTTATCTTCCTAAATGATACTGATGAGGTTATGTTATGTTATTTTTGGTTTTTAGGAGCATTAGCAACTAAGGCCATATTGCTCCAGGGATATGCGGTGGTCATTCCCTGACCTTTCCGCATCCTGCGTATTTGGTGGTCACGGGCTCGAACCCCGGTCTAATCAAGAAGCGTGTGCTACGCACTGCTGCTCCTGCCCACGGAGGCGCCATATATACTGATGAGGGAATACAGGCACTGGCAGTCTCAAACAGGAACTAATGGAGATAAGCCCCCCCCCCCCATTGATCAAATTAATGTGGATTTCTTTATTGCTACATGATGATTAAAGCTCAATGATTCCACAGAACACCATTTCAGGCCCCTTTGGAAAATCCTGAGATCAATACTGAATACAGGGGCAGCTGTCAAAGATAGATGACACTGGTTGGTGGTTTATGATCAGAACCAGATTATGCTGCTTATAAACAATTTGTACCAAGTGCAGGTACAGATTGTATACCATGGTACAAATACTATGGTAGCATTAAACTGATCATGACACCAAAAGATACTTATCTGTAGTCAGTCCACAATGCTATGGACAGCCTAGATGATCTTCATCACAGAGGAAGAGCAAATCAAGAATGTGCAGTCTTTATTTTATAACACATATGAATTCATTCATATTCATTAAAGTCAGCATTTAAAGACTGGGCATGCAAGGTCATCTTAGAGGACAGAAACCAATCTGACAATTGAAGATGGATAATAATGCAAGTTTAAATCCTACTCACCATAAAAACAGATTAAAACAAAAAATAACTCTGCAAGCATCTTATTAGTGAAGGTGTGCCTCCCATTGTTTCATAGAACAGTCATCAGTAAGGTACTATGCATATTTTATATGGCAATACTTAAAAAGCACCACTGTATCAATAAGTTGATAATTTGCATAAGTTTCATTAATAGTTTTCCATGTCCCTTCCACTGATTATTATCTATTATTATTATTATTATTATTAGCCATATGGTACAAGGAAGCCTGAGGCTTATGCTGCACCAGCCAAAAAAAAAAAAAAAAAATTCCCGAGTTACCCCCTGAGAAAGAAAGAAGAGAGAGAGAGAGAGAGAAGTACAAAGGAATCACCAAGAAAGAGAAGAATGATGATATCCAGCTCAGGACCCTGGGTTTGCCAAGCCCATACTCACCAGATGTGAGCCCCCGGGGTGTAGGTAAAAGCCCCAAATGTGAGCATTTAACAGTTCGGGAAACTCTCAGTACCCTCAATGCCAAAGAACTACCTACTTGACTTTAGAGATGCACTACATATTTTACTTAAAGAACTAGTAACCCTCAGTCAACAAACCTTCAAAGCTGCAATAATTCAGCAAAGCTAATACTATGTTTGCAGCAATCAATTTGATTTTCTCATTATGATGTTGTGTAATGTGAATGAGATTTAGCAGGAGAGTTTTTTGAAAACCAAAACAATCATTTATTGTAATGTTTAAATAAGGTAGCAATAAGGCTTTCACCTCAAAGTTTTAAAATCCTTTAAAATTCATTATAAAGGATGGCCTTAGGATTAAAGAAAATGATAGCTTAGCAGAAGTATGAACATATTACAAAGATACACCCTTATTCATCCTTACTAACAACAGGTAAAGTAAAATAGAAATAACATTTTTCATCATTAAAAAAAAAATGAGGAATCATTTGGTATTTCAGGTCTTTGAAAATTTGTAAAACGGCTCTTTCACACATAATCACCACTTTCAGCTAATACTATTGTAAATGAGAATAAATAATCTTTCATTCACGCTTCCAATGTTCTGTCACCATTTGACTTTTAGAAAAGCTCTCATGGAGCCTTTCTCTGCAGTATGAGTCTTTGCCTTTAATTATTATTATGATTAGTAGTAGTTATTAATGACAAATGCATGAAAGCAAACTTCTATAGTGTCGGCCAAAAAAAAACCAACACTTCCCACCTTATCCCTTCTAAGAGTATCTAGTGCTTCCTCAAATTTATTCAAACTACCCAGCACTACAACACCAAATGGGAGTTTCTTCTAACAAATCAACCACCCTCTGGCTGAAGGCAAATTTCTACACATCTGACCTACAACCATCCTGCAATTTGAAGATATGACCCCTCATGTGCGCAGACAAGAGAAGGGCTTCCATCAGTACTGAGCTAGCTAACTCAATGCATTCAAGGTCTTAATCTTCTCAATCAAATTTCCTCACAAGTGCCTAGTCTCCAAGCACTGCATGACAATGATTACACTGAGGAGGGTTATTCCCTGACAAAAGGAACAGATGGGCTAAATGAGTATGGCCAATTCTGGCTCTGGCTAGAATTGATTCTTCTTGTCTGTTTGCAATGAGGCTGGAAGCCCATAATTTTGGTACAGGTTTAATTTGAAGTAGGTTATTATGAATTTGTGCTTGCCACTGAAGAGGCCATCAACCTTTACATATACTTTGTATATTCATTTTATAATCTGTGAACAGTACTAGGGGTCTAGATGGTCCTGCATTATTTCTTTAACCAGTGACTCCATTATTTTTCCTGGAACAGAAATTAAACTAACAGGGGGTCAGTAATTATTTGTCTGCTTTTGATCCTCCCCTTTATTAATCGGGAAAGTTTGAACTATTCAGTTTGTCAGCAACCTGAGCAAGTTCATCAACAATTAACATAAAGTGGACCAATATGATTCAACTTCTTCCTTCTACTGTTGACATAAGTAAAGAAGTCATTGCTGCTTTTCTTTGCATATAGCTCAGCCACTTGAACAGACACAGAAGTACTGTGACAGCCTATATAAACCTTTCCAGCCCACATGCATTTCTCATTTCTCGGCCTTGCATGTTCTATTTTCAGCTCCAGATAATTTGATTATTTCCTTTGACCCATTTTGGTTTTCTTACAATATAAAATATGAACAGCTAATATAATTAGAAAATGACATTAGGCAGTAATCTTTCATGAAAATTTTCTCTTTAAATAACCACTCTTATGCCATGTGGGTTTTTAAAAGTTAGTTTATTTAGCCTTATTGACTAAATGTACTACATAATTAGGTAACATTTTGGGGATCCTTTAAGTCCGTAGTAGTTGTATTGTCTTGAGGAAGTTTTCAAATTTTAGTTCCTGTTAATTTAATTTAACTGTTAATGAAATTTTTCTCTCTGAATAACCACTCTAATACAGTGTTAGTTTTTTTAAAATTTAGTTTATTTAGGCTTATTGACTAAATGTACTGTTCCCAAAATATTATCTAATTGTACAGTACATTTAGTCAATAAGCCTAAATAAACTAAATTTTAAAAAAACTAACACGGTATTAGAGTGGTTATTCAGGGAGAAAAATTTCATTAACAGTTATTATTATTATTATTAGCCATATGGTGCAAGGAAGCCTGAGGCTTATACTGCACCAGCGAAAAAAAAATTCCCAAGTTACCCTGAGAGAGAGAGAGAAACAAAAGTAGAAAGGAATCACCAAGAAAGAGAAGAATGATGATATCCAGCTCAGGACCCTGGGTGTGCCAAGCCCATACTCACCAGATGTGAGTTAAATTAAATTAACAGGAACTAAAATTTGAAAACTTCCTCAAGACAATACAACTACTACGGACTTAAAGGATCCCTACCTCACTTAGGTACTGAGTGAGGTAGGGATCCTTTATACCAAAAGAAGTCTGGGTTTTTAAGACTTTCATTTTTGGCTAGTGAAAAAAGATGTTAGTCTACGCCAGTAATTCGGTACGGGTTCAAGCAAAAGAAGCCCCTTGCTCCGGAGGTGTACCCATAAACTGGAGTATCGAATAAACTATTTCAACAATTTCTATAATTTTATTACAAAAAAAATGTTGAGTTTCATGTCATCCCCTTGGAAGCCCTGGGGATACCCAGAACACAGATTAAAATCTATTTCAGGACATTGCCTTACTTCCGCAATCAGCGATGAAGTAACTTGAAGGTGCATAACGCTTTAAATTTTTAGCGCTTTAAGCTGTAAATATTTTAAATCACACTGAAAAGCATCCTACGTTTCATGGGGATGCTTAAGAACCGCACCTATAATAAATATGCTGAAAGATATTAACGAGAAACATGTCAGCACTTCCTTTCAAAAAAAAATGTTCTATACGTTACTATAATTGGTTACCATAGAGTTCCGCCAGAGGGAGATTCGAATATTTAATTCAGGAGTAAACTAAAACCTTATTGGAAAATTGGCTGGAACTAACAGTGGTCCGAAGGTGAACCGAACCGTATTCAGTTAGCAAATGGAAAAAATAAATAAATAGATCTTTCATGTAACTAAAATGTAGTTTCGAGTGGTAATGCCTTCAAATTAAATCTCTGATTATGCAATAAGTAAATACTGCATTACTGACTAGGGAAATTCATTCCCTTTGCACATAATCATTTACCAGAAAGTCAGTGACTACATGCATATCTTGCTAAAATAACATTAACTTTATAATAGTGGTTATTAGGGCTACTCGCATTATTTTAGCAAGATTCCGTTATGTACTTGCCTTTTCAGTATATATATTTAATGATCAAAACAGCTGTGAGAGCACATGCATTATGAAAGCCAATATCTGCCTATTAAAAAGTATTAAGCGATGTTAAAAAAATAATATTGCCTAAGATTTTGTGGGTAAGACCACTTGCCCTTCCTTTCCAATACTCATGCACACAATTTTTTGGCTATTACCCTCTAATTTGTTCTGGTTTAACAATTATGCAATAGTGTGACTTACATTACGAAGTACCACCACATTTATTATAGATAGCCTTATTATTTTAGCAACACTGTTTACCAGCATTACTTACGTACTTCGCTTTGCAAAATATAAATCAGAAATTATAGCTAAACATTTAAATATTCATCACATATAAGAAATCTTATGAAGTACACCCCTTAACTATAACTACCCTCGTTACCAGAGTGGAATGACCAGTTCCAACAGGTCGCACGTGAAAGTGAAGCAGTGTACGTCAGACTGCGCGTTTGCATCTGGTTCAGGATTAGCGCGTTATGGAGTTCGTGTTTGCTGATGTGTTGTCTTTGTGAAATTAAAAATAATTTCAGTCTTTGGTTTCATGTATATTTAAACAAAATTCATATTTATGTGCTGCTGTTACAGTAAGATTCTGTTTGTGTGTGTAAAGCTTTCTTATGTGAACTCCAGTAACCGTTTTGCTGAATCTGAGGTAAGTATTGCTGTATTTTAAATGATGAACCGGTGTTTGTTTGCGTTAATGTTAGGGTTAAAATGTAGTATGTTTTGACTTTTATGAGGTTGGCTTCATTATTTTCATAACAGAAATAATTTTTGAAAGATAATGCATCTTTCAAACATTTATCTGTATAGAAGATTTGACGTGTAGCCAACTGAGGATCCCTGTGCGTATTTGAATTATATGTAAGAGGGGAAAAATTGGGTTATAAGTACATTTTTAAATATATCTGCCGACATAAGTATCATGACCCATAATACATATGCACAATTTACATTATCGTTGAATTAAATGGTAAAAATAGCTTTGGAATCCAAGGATCCAACTTGAACTATGACTTTAAATGAATGAACTTCATATTACGCAGGATAATAGTTTTAAAATGGGGGGCTTATGGTTTCCTTCTTGGAACTATTCATAACTGATCCAGAAATGTATTGACATAAGGCATTATAGACTAATGCAAAAGTAAACAGCATTCTCAGATGTACGTGTTTCGGTTAAAGTAATGTACAGATTTACATTTTTTCATGTATTACAAAGAGCATATAATTACCTTTTTTGAAAGTGGTTGAACCATACCATACTACAAACTTTAAGCTGCATTTGGAATAGAATGAGAGATTTAACTCATTACAATATAAAATTTTTAATGTTTGTGGATTTTCACTCTTCTCGTGGTTTAGAATATAGGCAATAATTTTTTTTTTAGTGGTCACTCCAAAGGATATTAGAACATGTAGTACTGAGTTTGTAAGTGTAGGGTTTGATGGTTGAGAAGAGAATATACTTGCTGACATTTAACTTCAAAATCCAAAGATTATAATTTTCAGGAAATATCCACAAAGGAAAGTTGTTCCAAAGAACAGACATAAAAAAAAAAAAAGTTAGTTCTGTGAGTTTGGAATTAGAATGTGAATGGATATTGACTAGATCAATGCTATTCAACCTGTTCTGGAGGAGACATCTACACCAGATGAAAGAAGCAACTTCTTAACAAACAGATAAGAGAATGTGTTAAGATTTGCAAATTTGGACAACTTTGCTGTCCCAATCATCACTACATGTTGAAACTAGCCTTAGTTTGAATAATATGAGCGATCAAAATAGCTGGAAAAAATTAGTTGTTTCATAAATTGAAGTAATATGCTTGTAAATTTGGTTTGGACAATGCAATACATTTTCTAATGAAATGCACCATAGCAAATGCAATTAAAGACCACAACATTTCTTAACTGCAATAAAATGTGCCATTCATTATTTTTAATGAATCATTTAATTAAAAAAGAATGTACTATTAATTATAGATGCTCTTTAAAAGAAAATGTTCTAATTATTTTCTTGAGAGAGAGAATGACCTCATCAATTGATCAGTTCACCCTAAAATAAATCTTTCACCCAACAGTAGATTGTTAACATTGGTTGAATTAAACTGGACTAATGACTTTTTTTTTAAAAAGAGGTGGAATTACAGATGATGATTCAGAACATGCTGAATGAAATATCTGGAGAGAGAGAGAAGGCATATAGCAAAAACTGGCTTGGTCATTCTCTAATTTTAATCCTGATAAACAAATGCACATCATGAATTGATGATGAAATGAAAAGAAATAAAGTTGAATTCAAGTAAAGTACTTATTGGAGAGTTGCTAAACAGTATAGTGATGCTTCGGAAACTGACCAGTGAGTGCATTACATGAACACATTTATTTTGGGATTAAAAAGTTAGGGTGAACCGAGTATGGTAGTGCAGATTTGAAAAGTTGAGAGAGTAAGTTATGTTTTTTTCAAACTGGGAGGTAAAACATGGTGTGATATCATCATCAAAACTATGGACAGGATTTCTAGTTGTGGGAAGGTAGGTAATATACAGAAGTAAGAGACTGGAACCTTGCAGACCTCCAACATTAGTGTAGAAGACAGAGGCATCACATAGTGCATTGGAGGAAACTAATTGCAAAAGAATGGAATGCAGGCAATAAGATGGAGCTTATTAAGAAGGCTTATACCATTCTCAAAAGCCTTAGAATGTTGAGGACAACTGCTTTAATTTCTCTGAACTTTTCCACAGAGTTAATCTAAAAAAGAGTAGCATAAACCAAGATCAGGTGCCTCCGTAGCCAGGTGGGAAGGAGCAGTAGTGCGTAGCACGCGCTTCTCGATTAGACCGGGGTTCCAGCCCGTCACCACCAAATACGGAGGATGTGGAAAGGTCAGGAAATGACCACCACATATCCCGGAGCAATATGGCCTTAGTTGCTAATGCTCCTAAAAACCAAATAACAAACAACAACAACATAAACCAAGATATCACTAATGGATTGACATTGGTGATTCTTGGAATCCATGTCGACAGTCTAAAGACTGTCGACATGTGGAAGTTTCAAGATATCCATCAGCTGCCACTTCTTATGCTATCTCCATTACCCTTGATTCTGATAGAAAAAGTGGAACTTGGGAGATTATAGATGGGTTCTTGCAAAAAGAACTTAAAGCACGTACGTTAGTTAAATGAATTTGAAGTTATGACAAGATTGTTCTTTTTAGTGATTTTTATTCCATTACTTTGACTTTTCGTGATGCATTGATACAGACAAGATTAACATAAAAGGCATATTTTATTAATTGAATTTTTAGATATAGAGTACATATAGCAAGAATATATCTAACTTCTTAACATAATGTAGCCTCCATGTACATATTACTCACTCTCTCCAGTTAATGCTCACAGAAAAGATGCGCTGATAGTCTAATCACCAAATCCAATATCCAATATTGGATATTGGATGTCAGCCATATCAAATAATGACCAGTACTGCATGACAGATGAGGTATTAACAATGGCCACATGGTGTAAGGAAGCCTATGGCTTAGGCTGCACCAGCCAAAAAAAAAAAAGAAATAAAATAATTAATAAAAGAAAGGGAAATAGACAAAATGTTTCCCTCCTCCCATAGGTAACTATCCAGCTGACCTTTGAATTTCACCAAACTGTCAGCCTCTACCATCCATAACTTATTCCAGTAATTTATAATTTGCTGGCTAAAGTAAAACGTCTTGTAATCCAACTAAACATCTCCCCCGAAACATGAATTTATGGCCCCTAGTTCTAGAATCATTTATAACCATGAAAATTTTGTCTTCATTCATTTTACTTTTGCCTCTCAGAGCCTTAATCAAGTCTCCTCTAAGGTGCCTAGTTTCCAAGCTCTGCAACCCACATATTCAAAGTCTATCCTTATATGGACTCCCTTTTGCTGATCTCATCAGGCGAGTTGCCCATCTTTGGACACTTTCAAGAAGCATAATGTCTTTCTTTAGGTGCGGTCTCCATACTTGAACACAGTTTTCCAAGTGTTGTCTAACAATAACCTTATATAATTGGATTATGATGTCCTTATCTGTACTTGCAAATGTTTGATAAATCATTGATAGGACACCATGGGCCTTCCTTGCAACCTGTCTACAATGCTCGGAGAACTTCATGCCTGGCCATATCTAATATTTCATATTCACCATTAGAAAGACACAATATGGTCCTAGCAGCCTATGTGTCGTTAACCTCAACAACAACAGCCTGGCCATATCAAAACACCCAAGTCCCTTTCCTCCACTACTGGCTTTAGTTCAACTCCACCAAGTGTATAAGTTATTTTGCAGTTGCTGTTCCCCAGGTATAGCTTACACTTTGCTGGATTAAAGTATAGCTGTCATTTTTCTGACCATCCCTGAAGTCTATCTAGGTCACTCTGAAGAAGCTCTTGTCTGTGATCATTAACTACTCTACCAATCTTTACATCATCTGCAAATTTATACATCGCTCCCTCTATCTCTTCGTCAATGTCATTTCTGAAAATCAAAAACAACAGTGGTCCTAATACTGATCCTTGGGGAACCCCACTTCTTAAATAAACCCAATGTGAGGAATAACCATTTATATCACTGCCTTCTGCTGTGAAGACATCGTGCCATCCATCTAAGGATTTTCCCTGTGATTCCAACCTGTCCCAGCTTATAAAGTAACTGCTCATGTGGGACTGAGTCAAATGTTTTGCTGAAATCCAAATAACAATATCGAAATTATTCCCTAAATCCAGCTCATGACGTGACTCTGTCAAAATAGCTAACCAGATTTATTAAACATGATCCCTCAGATTTCTATCTAAATAATTCTGAATTCTGCCCTTGATCATTGCCTCCATGATTTGCCCAACTACTGAAGTTAGACTAACCGGTTGGTAATTTCCCACTTCACTCTTAGAACCGCTGTTGTGTATTGGAGATAAATTGGCACTTTTCCAATCCAATGGAATTGCTCCCGAGTCCAGTGATGCTCTCATAATTAGTCTCAATGGTTCAATACACTCACTTGCTGCCTCCCTTAAGATTATGGGTATTTGCCATCAACCCCAGGAGCCTTACTGTCCTCTAGGCTCGAAAGGTTTTTTTTTTTTTCATTAAATAATCGTGTGAAATTTCAATATCATTAATTACATATTTTTCAACTTCACTCCCATAATTTGTCATTGACACAAAGGGTTTTTCTTTTGTAAATATTGATGCAGGTAGGTAGATGACTGAATATTGGATCTTGCTATGATGCCTGCCTGTGCCATAGTATCAAATGGTAACCAGTACTGCATGACAGAAAAGGTAGGATATGATGGAACTTTACTTTGGAGACAAAATATGGCTTTTGCTGCTTCAAGCCACCATTAATCAGTCCTTTTTAATTAATGGTTGCTTCCAGCATAATAATTTTAGGCTTTACATATGAGGCAGATAATGTGGTAGGCAATGGCATACCACCACATTATCTGATGCCACAGAGACCATAACAGAACCTTTGGTGCACAATAGCTTTAGATGCTGAAGAGCCATTAAACTCCTAATAACCAACCAACTCCAAAAACTGCTGTACTGCTGTTAAAGGAAGACCTGCAACTAGTTGGAAGGATGGGATCAGTGAACTTTTGGGCATAGCATTTTGCGATGCCACTCGTATAGCACATGATCGATGCAGTTGGAGGAATTTGTTGGTGGCCACAACAGCTCCTCAGGGAACTATGTGACTGGAAGAAGATAGGAGGCATATACCAAAGATTACTAATGGTCCAACCAGCACGAGGGTGCAAGCATATAGTTGATGTCACAGAATGGCTGGATTTTTCTGAAATTAGACACGCTAGTTACATTGATTCTGTCCCAGCCATGTTGAAATCCCAGGAAATAATCATGCAGACCAAGCTACAAAAAATCCAGATCTTAATATACAAGATAACTTTCAGTTTGTATCATTTACAGATTATAGGGACGTATTTCATACCAAATATACTTCCATTTGGAAACAACTTTGGAGGGACCAGCCATGCAATAAACTCCGCAGAATAAAAAAAATATGTTCGTGGCATCCTAGCTCACTTACAAATAGACGGGAAGAAGTTATATTGACAAGACTGCACATTGGGCATACCTTCCTCACCCACAAACATTTACTTCTAAGAGAAGATCCTCCACTCTGCTCAGTCTGTCAGATACAACTTACAGTAAGGCACATCCTGATTGATTGTCCATCCTATTCAGCTGTTTGTACCACCTCCTCCTAATCATTAGCAAACTTGCAAGCTCCTCTAACTCTCTTTCATATACTTGGTGACAAAGCAAACTTAAGCTAGCTCTTTTAGGTATATTAAACAACTTGGAATAATAAATACACTTTGATATATCCATTAAAATGAGTATAGTGACTCTGACAAACACATTGGCCATAGTAGCCCTTGTGTCATGAAATTTGCATAACAACAACAACATTGATTCTGGTCCCACTCAAGTGCAGCCTGCTCTATACTTCTAAGTGGCAGGGTTATTTATCCTCACTGGAAGTATGTTCACATCAGACCTTAGGGATAATATATGATTTGTATTTGTGATTGCATAACTTTATTTGTACTGAACTTTTCAGTTAACAAAAAGATAATGAAAAGCTTCCATACATTGTCTACCTTGACTTTTGTGTTGTTTACTCTTATGTTATTTTCCCTCAAATTTGGTAATTTGCTGACTAAAATATTAGGTAAGGAAGATTTGATATATAAACAGAAAATTAAAATGGTTTAAAGGCTGTACAGGCACCAGTTCCCAAATGATTTTTAATTTTAGGAAATTTGGATTTTCTCTAATTTAGACAAACAGAGGATCCTTTTTGTAAAATTTGTGGAATGTGCACACTACTCATTCACAACAGATTTGCAATACTTGTTTATAGATGGAATATTATGGGATGACAAATCATATCAGTTTAATCAATGAAAGATTTAGAATTAAATATAATACTGTTTATTACACAAATTCATGTAAAGATATTTCGTATATTATGAAGAACATAACATGCCATGCCTATCTCTCATTTCAAAAAGGTAGCATAATATACAATAATCCCAAACATGAAAGTTTGTTGACATTCAGTATTTTAAGTTGATTTGAGATTGAAGCCAGAAGAAATTTGTTGTTAATGAATTTGAATTTCTGAGTTTTGGTTGTTGGGAAATATGTGAAAAAGATTTTTTCATAGAATTAAATTGGAGATAATAAAAGAAGAAAAGCTTGAGTTGAGAAGTTAATGAGGAATAAATGTTGGGTGACTGGTCGCTGTTTGTTTAGAAGAAAGTGGTGGTATTAATGGAATCACTGGTTAAAGAAGCATTGCAGGATCATCTAGACAAGACTGCAGTAATAGTTAAGACACAGCATGGGTTTGTTAAAGGGAGGTCTTGTCTGACCAATTTGATTGGATACTATGATGTGGTCACAAAGAAACTGAATGGCAAAAATAATTTTGATATCATACACTTGGATTTCAGGAAAGCTTTTGATACTGTTGCACATCGAAGACTTACCAAGAAAGTCTTAAGTTCTGCAAATTGCAGCACCTGCGAGGTGATCTGATTGAGATGTATAAGGGCTTGAGCAAGCTGAATGTTGATGGGATTCTTCCTCTTGCTCAGATTAAGAACCTGAGGGGGCACAGATTCAAATTAAGGAAAGACAGTTGTTGAATAGATGTGCGGAAATTTGCCTTTAGCCAGTGGGTAGTTGATTGGTGGAACAGACTTCCATCTTTTGTTGTGGAAGTTGATAGCCTAAATAAATTTAAGGCTGAGCTGGACAGGCATTTAGAACGAATGGAGGGGTGAAATGGGAGGTGTGGTTTTTTTTTTTTTTTTTGGCTGATGCTGCATAAGCTTGCTTTCTTGCATCGTATTCCTCTAATGCTACGGCGCCTCCATAGCTAGGTGGGAAGGAGCAGCAGTGCGTAACACGCTTCTTGATTAGACCGGGGTTCGATCCCGTCACCACCAAATACAGAGGATGCGGAAAGGTCAGGGAATGACCACCGCATATTCCCAGAGCAATATGGCCTTAGTTGCTAATGCTCCTAAAAACCAAATAACAACAACTGGCAAAATATATAAATTTGATACGAAGCCATTCTAGGAATCTCACTCTCTCACACACACACATTAAACAGGGATGGTTGATTTGGTATTCCTGCTGCACCCAGGGTCTGGTCATCCTTGGCAGCTTAATCAGCATGCTACATTGCCATCCACTAGTTGATATCTTGTCTTGACGTGTCATCTTTGGAAATATTTCACAGAAAAGAGTGGAGAAATTAGACTTCAAAATGAGTCACGACATCGCACGCTACCCTTGTTTACCTCTCTCGAGACAAAGCCATGACTCAGAGATGCCAGATCGTACCCCCTCTCCAAAATCCGAATTCAGTCAATCGAGGATGTGTGTGCACGCGCTTACGTCCTCGATCGACTGAATTCGGTTTTTGGAGAGGGGGGTAAGGTCTGGCATCTCTGCCACGACTGCCCATGATCTTCAGTATGACAGTTTCTGCCATTCAGTGAACAACCCGCACTGTAACTCTGAATTTTCACGTGATTTTTGTTTTTTCGCGTAAATTTTTTGTAAATTCATTAACCATGAGTTCTAAGAAAATTAATGAGAAGAGCCAAGCAATGAAGAAAATGGTTAGGATCACCATGGAGGTGAAAAAAGAGATTGTTGAAAAGTATGAAGGTGGCATGCGTATCCGGGACTTGGCTGCTGTATACCGAGAATGACGGTATCTACGATTGTGAAAAACAAAGATGTTATTAAATCTGCTAACGTTGCGAAGGGGGTGAAATCGATTACCAAACAAAGATCAGGGACATTAGAGCATGTTGAGAAACTGCTTTTGATCTGGATAACAGAAAAACAGTGTGCTGGCGATAGCGTATCGGAGGCAACGATTTGCAAAAAGGCAAAACTGATGCATGCCAATCTTTTGAAAAACAAGGCAGGAACGAGCCAAGAAAGTGAAGTGTTTAAAGCCAGCCATGGCTAGTTTGATAATTATAAGAAGAGGACTGGCATTCACAGTGTTGTGAGGCATGGAGAGGGAGCCAGTGCTGATAAAGATGCCACCAATGATTTTGTTACAGAGTTTGGGGAATTTGTGGAAGCTGAGGGTTTTGTTCCCCAACAAGTTTTTAATTGTGCCAAACAGGCCTGTTTTGGAAGAAAATGCCTAACAGGACCTATATTACACAAGAGGAGAAGGCATTGCCAGGGCACAAGCCAACGAAGGACAGGCTAACTCTTGTTCTGTGGGGATTGCAAACTGAAGCCTGTACTGATCTACCACTATGAAAACCTGAGGGCCTTTAAGAAACATAATGTGCAGAAAACTCAGTTACCTGTGATGTGGAGGTCAAACAGCAAGGCTTGGGTAACCAGATAATATTTCAGCGAGTGGTTTAATGTTATGTTACTATTGTCCATTGCATATCTCTCATTGACAAAGCCTGGCAGGAAGTTTCCTACAGAACAATGAACTCTGCTTGGAGGAATTTGTGGCCAGAAGCAGTGACTGAAAGGGACTTTGAGGCTGTGCCTATAGTGAAGGATATTCTCTTTGGGCAGGTCCATGGGTTGGTCTGGACGTGAGTTTTGGTGATGTGGAGGGACACAGGGAAGAGCTGACCACTGAGGAGCTGCAGGAACTTGAGGAGGAGGAGCACAAGACTAAGATGGATACACTCTCTTCAGACTCGGAGGAGGAGATAGAGGAAGCCCCTACTTCATTAATCAAGGAAATCTTTGTCAAATGGATGTATGTCAAAAACTTTGCAGAGAAGTACCACCCCAACAAAGTCCAAACAAGCTGTAACAGCATTGTCTGGAATGACCAGACAATGTCACATTTCCGAAACATCCTGAGGAGAAGGCAGAAGCAAAGTTCTTTGGACAGATTTTTAGTAAACATCAAACCTGGTGATCCTCAAAGAGGTCCAAGTAGGGAAAAGAGAAAATTAAAGTTTGTTAAATTTTCATTTATTTCATTAAATTGCTTTTGTATTTTAGTATTAAGCAGTGTTTAAATTATTTTATACAACCCCATCAATGTATAATATGCCAATAACAATAGGATTTTTTTTCATGGGAATGGATTAATCATTTTCCCTTTATTTCTTATGGGAAAAATTCGTTTGGTATAAGTCCAAGGATCTGGAACGGATTAAGGACGTATACCGAGGTACCACTGTACTTAATTGTTTTTTTTTTTTTTTTTTCCCCATGTACGTAAGTGCAATTTGTACAAAGTTCAACTTCAGCCTTATAGATACAAAATACCAGTGCAATACAGTACAACTCGTCTAGATTATGACCCCAAACAAACTTTCCCAGGCCGTATGTACGCTATTGTTTATGGAATTTTATGATTTGTAACCAAGTTAAACGAGGCTGAAAAAAACACTGAATAATAATGTAGAGCACAGTATTTATGCAGAAGTAAACAATATACAAGAACAAAAATAAACAAGAGGTTTTTTTGGTGGGTTGTAAAATTTAAAACGGTAGATAAGCAATCAGTTACATGCACAAATTGCAACTAACAGGATATGTGCAAGTGAGATATGGAGTAATAAGTTTTCGAAACTTAAAAAATAGGAATGAAGAGAAGAGAAGATTCTGAAAATTTATGTTTTTTTTTTACTATGATTGAAGGTTTCATGGAAGGGGAAACACGTTTTACCATAATGTAAAAACCCACAGAATTCCAACTATCAGTATTAACACAAATGCAATAAGATCAAGTTTATTACCCATTTAAAATAGATTGCACTAACAGAAAAGCCCAATAAACCAGACCAGAAATTGCAAATTGTTTTATGGTAGTGACCATCAGAAATGTGCTTTAGAAAAATATCCATATTAACACAAATGCAAATAAGATCAAGTTCACTATCCGTTTATAATAGATTGCACTAACAGAAAAGCCCAATAAACCAGACCAGAAACTGCAAATTGTTTTATGGTAGTGACTATCAGAAATGTACTTTAGAAAAATATCACAAACGTGTTCAAAATGGATTCTTATAACCAAACATAGCAGTAAATGGTGTTAGAATAGAGTTTTTTTTTTTTTCGGATCATCAGCAACTAAGGTGATATTGCTCCATTTATACTGTCTGTAAATTGCATTTGTTCTGTGGTCAATTTTCTGTTTACTAAACAAAAATACTCTAGTTTCTGGGACAATACACGATGAAAGTGTGGTGCATTTTAATGGTTTGGATTGTTTTTGTTGAAATTTGATTCTATAAAGCAGCTGATTCTAGTGATCATGTTAAACGGCTGGTATTTCAGGGCTTATGATTGTCTCTGACTGGACCACGTAGTCTCTTCCTCTCAGCTACAAAATACTGATTCAGTTTGTCAGATATCTGAGAAGGATCATCAATAGTCAAACCAGCAACGTCAAGTGAACCAATCTGATTCATCCTCTTCCTTCTAAAGTTTACATAAATAAAAAAGTCTTTGTTGTTTTTCTTTGCATCCTTTGCCAAGGATTTCTTGTAATCAGCTTTCACTTGCCTAACCTCCTTTGTGACTTGATTACAGACCAGTTTATATTTTCTATACGCTTCTGTGTCACCTGCTAATTTGTATGCATCCCATGCAGTTTTCTTCTCTGTCACGAGCCTCATTAGTTCGTCTGACATCCATTTAGGCCTAAATCTTGAACAGTATTTCTTAGTTGGCCTGAAAAGACTAGTACCTTCCAAGGTAAATTCCTTGAAGGCTTTCCATTTAGAATTCACTGTTTTTAACATCGTCAGTTGATGTTAAAAAACCCTTCCCTTTACCCTTGATGGTAGTTACATCTTTAAGTAAATCCCACATCAGTAGACTGTGATCACTGTCACCTAATTGGTTCCCTTATCTGCAAATTCCTAATGCATGAGTGATCACTATTGGTAATCAGTTCAAGAGTATTACCCCCTCTGGTTGCCCCTCGAGCATGTTGCTATAGAAAACAATCCTCCAATAATTCTACAAAATTCTTGCTAGTGTGCAAGTGACCAACCCACAAGTTCCAGTCAATATCTGGAAAGTTAAAATCCCCCATTACAAGACATTCTGATTTACTGGCCCACTCTTATTTCTCTGCACAATTGTTCATTGTACTCATCAGAATCACTAGGCCTATAACACATTCCTACTCTCATTTTCCCTTTCTCATTCTTTATGTCACACCAAACTGACTCAGCATTACCCTGTCCACCACTGTCAACTGGATGCACTTCCTTAGATTTTGTGTTTCTTAACTAACAGCATACCCCCTCCTCCCTTCCTACCCTGTCTATCCTTTCTGTACACACTGTGTCTCAAATTCCAATTCTGCACTGCTGATATCTGTGTAACGCCATGTCTTTGATATCATAGCAATATCTGCCTTTGATGCCTTGATCAACACCTCAAATTTATTTACTATACTTCTGGCATTTGTGTACATGCAACTGTTCTTACTCCTAGTTACCCTAACACAGCCATACCCTAACAAATCCCCAGCAACTTACTCTCTAGGCTGCTGCTCATTACAATAGAAGCAGTGCAAGAATCGCTTTTGCATCTGCCTGCGGCTACTGTTAATCTTTTAGTCTGTGAATCCCTCCCAAGCTAGCAATTTTCCGACCCACCTAACACTGCCGTGATAGCATCAGCAAATATTCTTGCACCCTTTCTATTTAAGTGTGTCCCATCCCTGTAGAAGCAGTCTCTCCTGTTAGCATGCACAGACCACACTGAAAAAAATTCTACCCCATTAGCCTTCCTATCGTGTCTGGGCAGAATTGCAGACACTTTCAAATTCAGCCCTAGCTCGCTACTTTTTTTTTTTTTTTTTTTTTTCAACATTGATCTGTACTTACATCTACAGATCTCTTACTCTTAAGGTCATTAGTGCCAACATGTACAACAATATCACCTTTTGTGCCCTTAAAAGATACCTGAACTACAACGACATCAACTCTTGCCCCTGGGCCTGTTGCACCTATCCTTTTTGCATAATATATTCCCTGTCTCCCTGACAATAGTCACCAACAATAACTAGTTCTGTGGGACCAGTGCATTCTTCCTTGGAGATTGCTGCTGTGTTGCCTGATGCACAGGAGTGAGCTCTGGCATTGAGTTGGGCAGCTGAGAGCTTGATGGGGCTCCTCTTATTAATTTCCTCGAGAGCATCTACCTTACACCTCAAACTCTCATAATGCCCATGAGAACGCTGAGTTGGTACCTAATTTCCTCAGTCTCTGCACCTAGCACACACAAAGACATTCTCCTTGGCTAGACCATGTCCAGTTCTAGACAGGTCAGCAAACATTTCACATTTTGTGCATTTTTTTTAGAATGCAATGTGTTGGAGAATCGTCCCTTCGGTTCTGCCCTGAGCTGCAGCATTCTGGCTAATCTGTGAGCATTGCTTTGCTGTTCTACTCTGGGTCATGATTCTGTTTAAGTACAATTTAATTAACAATGAAATTATGGTATAGTTTAGGAATAAAGCCTCAGGTTATGTAAAGCGTTTAACTAATGTACAAGTTAGTGCAATTGCATCATTTCAGTACATAGCCAACTACTTAAGTAGTTATAAATTGGCATCATTAAGTATATCTCATATTGTGAATACCTTCACAATGAGTTGCCACGATATTGTGCTACCTCAAATAAGTAACACTTCACCATAGGAGAAGACTATTGTTACTTATTCTCAGTGGATACCATCACCCATATGGCATCGTTTCAGAGCTTATTGACTCCACCCAAAAAACAGTCAGTTGCCATTCTCATATCCTTGTACCTCCTATTGCTCCACCACTTCCAAAAGAAAAACCACAATAACCAGGAGAGCCACCTGCAGTACAAGAAATAATGAATGTAGAGGAGGAGGTACCGGATGACTCAGTTCTAGAACTCTTTTTGCAGAAGAAGAAGAAGAAGAAATGGACACAGACCATTGCCCTTTCTTTCCAAAGAATGTTAAACCCAATACTGAGAAAAAAAAAGCCCTTAGCCATTTGGAAGCTGTCAGACAAACCCAGCAAATCTTAATAATGGTCACATTCAAATTTTTACAATGGAATTGCTGTGGTGGATTCCATTGAAATAGTGATGACATCAGGGCCCTCCTAAGCATGAGACCTGCTTTTGCTTACGGCAGATGTATTTAAAGGAAGTTGAGGACCCTTACTTGTGTCAATGTAAGGGTTCTCAATTGCAAAAACTATTACTTGCAATAACAGAGCTAGAAATGGCCATACCAACAGAGGACTTGCCATTCTTATAAGTAACCATATCCTTTTCAAGCTATGCCACTTACCACCAACTTAGGTGGTAATTGGCAGAGTGTTTCTCTTAACTGTTTGCTCCATTTATTTGCCATGTGGGAAAGACATTCCCCATGCAAACCTTGAGCCCATTAAGCATTTGCCGTCCCCTTTTCCTTTACTACAGGATTTCAATGGAGATAGTACTCTGTAGGATAGTGCTGACATCAGTGGAAGGGTTTGGACTATCAAGTATGCCCAAATGATGACCTGACCCCCTCAGAATGTGTTTTGACACCTTCCACTTGCTTATACATTTACTGTGATTGATCTCTCTCCCTATATGCCCCTCTGTGTGTACATGGGAGGTTGAGCCAATTAATGAGGCAGTTATGTGCATCACGGAAAGTATTGTCCAAGCAGCAGCAATTGCAATTCCAAAGACATTGACTCGATTTCCACCATTTTCAAAGTCATGGTGGAATTCAGACAGCAGCAAGAAAAGCTCAAATGACTTGCATGTTCCATTGCTCAGGCAGCAACATCTAAGCTCGATTGGGACAAAGTCCTAATGGATGTACATTTGCAAACACTCTGGGAGAAGCATTTGCTAAAGTGTCTGCTGAAACATCTTGCCCTCTCTGAGTTTCTGGCCCACAAACAAATAAGCTAAAAAGCACCATTTGAAGTTGTCTTCAAATAACTGTGAGGTATAGAACCAGCCTTTCATGGAATGGGAAATGAAAGTGGCACTACCTCTATCACAGGTGACCATTTACCAGATGACATCCATTATGAAATGAGCAGAGATTTTTCATCTGAATCTGTCGATCAGTTGCTCTATCTGTATTACAGAATCTATCTAAAAGGCCAATCTGGACTTCTGGCATAAAGCTTACTCTTCCCAAGCCAGGAAAGGATTCACACAACCACCACCCAATTGC
The DNA here is from genome assembly GCF_048544385.1 of Mastigoproctus giganteus. Classification (NCBI taxonomy): domain Eukaryota; kingdom Metazoa; phylum Arthropoda; class Arachnida; order Uropygi; family Thelyphonidae; genus Mastigoproctus; species Mastigoproctus giganteus. The sequence goes on along the minus strand of NC_143586.1, from coordinate 161,770,652 downwards.
TCTGAAAAGCTGCTTGTGTAAGATCCTAGAAAGGATGGTTATTGCCTGCTTCATGTGGTATTTTAAAGCAATTAACCTCTTTTCCAGAATACAGTGTGGTTTCCAAAGGAACAGGTCAACACTGAGCCATTTAATAAGACTGGAAATGTTTATTTCAAGTGCTTTCCTCAAACAAGAGCACCTGATTTAGATTTTCTTTGATATGGAAAAAGCATGTGACATGATTTGGAATTTTAAAGGATATTTATAATCTTGGTCTTAGGTGCTGTGCATCTAGCGTTTTTATTAATTTTTTGTCATACTGCTCATTTCAAGTTCATGTGGGATCTGTTCTCGCTCTTAACTTTTTTTTTTTTCAAGTGGAGGGAGTCTCCCAAGGATCAGTTCAAAGTCTTTGCATTTTACTATCACAGTTAATTCTACTGCTGAGCAACTACATCCAACAGTGAAGAGTTCCCTATTTGTTGATGGTTTCAGTATCTTCTCTGAGTCATGTAATATGAGGTTCCTCGAAAGGCAATTTCAAAAAGCCATCGATCATCTTACTTCCTGGGCAGTAATGGTTTCAGGTTCTTGCTTCAGAAAACCTGTGTACACATTTTGTCCTAGATGGAACCTTCATCCTGAACCAGAAATGAAGCTCAGACCAAACATCAATCCAGTAACACCCGAGACAAAAGTCAGTTGATTTTTCCTACCATGTATCCATTAAATTTGGACAAATTGCAGTAGAGGACTGGACCTCCTACGTGTCATTTCATGCAAAAATTGGGCTGAGTGAACTTCAGCAGGCTGCTGAACTTTACTCAGCCTCTATTGTGCACTTATCTGAACTAAATTAGATTATCGGTCCTAAGTGTATGCATCTGCTAGGAATAGCATAATTCAATTACTAGGTCCAGTTTGCCATCCACATTGCTGCTGGAGCATTTAAAACATTCCTTGTCCAGAGATTATACATCAAGATGACTGAGCCACATCTGTCACTTGGATGAAAGCATTGTCACTTACATATACTTTTAAACTGAAATCCCTCCCAGACCCCACCCTACATGAATATCAATTTTCAAGCCATGATGTGAAAATATCTAACACCCATCAGATCACTTTCCACCATTTGGCTTCTCCATTAATAATGGGGTAAATGCGAGCACTTTGTAGGGCAGCACCTGAACCAAGCTGCAGCTACATATTATTATTAATCATATGGTGCAAGGAAGCCTGAGGCTTATTCTGCACCAGCCAAAAAAAAATTATAAATTACCCTGAGAGAGAGAGAGAACAAGAGTCAGAAGTAGAAGGGAATCACCAAGAAAGAGAAGAATGATGGTATCCAGCTCCAGGACCCTGGGTGTGTCAGGCCCATACTCAGATGTGAAACCCTGGGGTTGAATATGTGGGAATAGGCAAAATGACAGCCTTGTGGAGAGTGATCAATGTTTTTTGACTAAGGCCCCAGTCATTATGAGTGATTCTAGTTATAATACCAGCGATATTTTTCAATTTATCATGTAAAAAGGATAAATGAGGATAGAACCTCACACAGTTATCTATAATTAATCCAAGATATTTGGTTTTACTGACTTAATGAATACTGCAACCATTAAGTTTAATTAAGGGAGGTCTACTAGCAGATAAAGAACCTTTAAATACCATCATAGAATTTGTGTTTTGAAATCTTTAGTTTTTTAACTTTAGCCCATTCTTAACCTAACCTAAACAAAGAAGTCAGTGGTGGATCCCAATTAGAAATGTGCAATATCTCAAATGATTCACTTAAGGACCAATGTTTACTAGGCTTTTTTTGCATATTACAGTCACCTTTAAATTATTGACCATCACTTTTGAAACACCCTGTATACAGAGGGTCCGCAAACTTTTTTTTTTTTTTTTTAAGGGGTTCGTAGATCTCAGTAGTGTGGGAACCACTGATCTAGGTAAACCACTTTATACCATTTACAGTACACACCACTGAGTGGTGTGTACTGGAAATGGTATAAAGTCGTTTACCTAGGATGTCAGAAGAATTTTAAAGACAGCTCCAAGTTCTGATGGCATTCATCCACTTGTTCTCAAAATCTTTGCCTCTATTCTGCATCGCCTTTTTTTACACTTATTTATTCCATTGGTGGTTTTCTTTCTGCTTAGAAATTTGCTCATATCCAGCCAGTTCCAAAAAAAAAAAAAAAACCCTGATAAATCTGTCCTGCTTCCCCCTTACCCTACTCTTTCCAATGTAATGGAGAAATCCATTAACTACAACTCCTAAGCTATCTCAACCTTACATTTGTTCAATGTGTATTCCATCGGTGACTGATATATTGACTTATGTCCCATCTGTGTACAAATTTGTGAATGTCATAAGCAACTGCTTGGTGAAAACCAAGCAGTTGCTTATGACATTTCTGAAGCTTTCTAAACAAGCTTCCATCTTATGGATCGTGGGCTGTTTTTTGCAATTGGGTATACAGTTTTCTTTCTGACTGCTCATTGAGAGTGATGGTAGATGGCTCTCTGTCTTGTAACTTCTCCACATGCTGGTGTTCTGCAAGGTCATTTCTTTCTCCCACCCTTTTCCTCTTTTATATAATTATATTAATACAGTCTTCCATTGACTGGAAATTCTGTCCATAGTTTTGCTGATAATAGCACATTGCATTCCACTTTCCCATTTTGGGAAAACTTGTCCTGTATAAACAGCTTGAACTTCTTGAATATCCACCATGAATTAGTTAAACTTAGTTCATTTCAAACTTTCTAATCTCCAGTCCATCATAGGAACAGCAGAGTCACAAAAGGACACTAATGTTCCTGCTCTCATCTTTGATGACACTGATTTCTAGACATTATTGCATATATCTCTGAGTTTGAAAATAAATGGAAGTGGTATGTTGTAGTTCAAACAGATAATGGTACAGAAATTATCCGGTAGGCTGACAGGTTGCAAGTAACAGCCAATTTCGGTAATGACCCATGTCAGGATTTTTCAATGGCACAACAAACAAATATCAAATTTTGCTTTAAATCTGCAACAGAAACTTGTGAAAGTTTAAAAACTTTCACAAGTTTATCATGAAACATTAAGGTGTGCATGAAAGTTTATCTCAATGAACATTAAGGTGGTCCCGAATGCCAATCGATAGTTACCTAGCGATTTTTGTGCCATATATAGAGTGATTTTTTTTCTGCAAATAAGTTATATTTATTATAGTGTCATTTCTTCCTGTTTTACTCAAGTGATTACTTACTTAAAAGTTTTCAAGTAAGAATCCAGAAAGGAAAATCGCCTTTCTTTCCTTATATATATAATCCGTACTAACCCAACTAACTTCCTCAACCGCTTGGTCACTGGTGGCACAGCTTCTGCCTCCACGTGGTTGGTAACCTGGGAGAAAAAAATTACTCTCCCGTGGCTAAAAAGAGGAAAGATGGACTTAAATAATTTGACTCAAACCAACCTAAAAGACTTCAAAGAGAAAGTGTCGTAACTTTCTGGTGATACACTCTCTGTCTACTCAGCCTGTGGGCAAGCTATCACCATTTATGATCCAAAAATATTTGGAATCTATTGTGGGATCACCAAAAATGATGAAGAGACTACAATCAGGAGACCTCCTGGTTGAAACAGCCACCACCAAACATTCTGAGTGGTTATTAAAAACAAAAACATTTCGTGGGTTGCCAGTATCTGTTACTCCCCACACAATACTTTAAATTTGTCGAAAAGCTGACGCCTTTCGATGAATTTAAATGTAAATTTACATTTAAATTTTTTTCATTGAATGTAAATTTAATGAAAGTAGGTTCCACAGAGTGGAACCTACTTTCAGTGACTGAGGAGGAATTAGTCCAAGAACTTAGTTATCAGTGTGAAGTGCATAATGATTAAAAAAAAAGGAAATCTCATACCAATATGTGGAATAATTTCCATTAGTGTCCTATCGCTAACTTAATTGCTTATAAAAGGCTTAAAGCAAAAGCAAGGCAAATTAGAAGGAAAGCAAAACGCGATTCATGGATTGCTTTTGTATCAACCATTACAAAAGACACTGACACACAAATCATCTAGAGAAGGATACAGGCGCTAAATGGCAAATTTCTTTGGCTGCCCTCTCCGATACTTCATTGGAAAGGGAAAGACATATCTACTCCTGAAGTTGTCAATGTCTTAGCAGAATCTTTTGCCACCATCTCTGCTTCCTGTGCATCCTCCTTCCAGAGAATTAAAGATGGTGCAGTACAGTATAAAATTAACTTCTCAATGCGCCGCTCATTTCGTACAACCAACCAACCAATTTAAATTAATAGAACAACCAATTTAAATTAATAGAACTGAAGGAAACATTAAATAGATCTCCAAACAGTGCTTCAGGGCCAGATGGTGTTCATTACATTAAGCTGAAGCATTTACATGAAGAGGACTTGTGTACCCTGTTGATTTTATACAATCGGATTTTCTCTGAAAATGCCTATCCTTCTTCCTGGCGCCATTCAAAACCAGGAAAAGATCCTTCCCTGGCCTGGTTCAAAATTATAGGCCAATATCTCTTACGAGCTGCATAGGGAAAATTTTCGAAAGGATGGTTCATACAAGACTCACTTGCGTACTGGAGTCACAGAATCTCCTTCCAGACCATAAAAATCAGTATGGATTTTGGAAGAACAGATCAACGCTAGACGTGCTTATCAACGCTGAAACTCATATTCGCAATGCCTTTGTCGTGAGACAACATCTAGTCATGGTATTATTATTATTGTTCCTATATTATTTCTCTTTGATTGAGGGATTCCACTCTGTGACGGGTACTGCTACCAAGTACACAGGGTGGTTGTAATGTCTGTTATTATTATTAGCTACATGGTGCAAGGAGGTCTGAGGCTTATGCTACATCAGCCAAAAAAAAAAAAAAAAATTCCCGAGTTACCCTGAGAGAAAAGGAGTCAAGAGTAGAACGGAATCGCCAAGAAAGAGAAGAATAATGATATCCAGCATTATAATGGATCTTGACCATCTGGGGCTTAGGGGACAGTTGCCAGAAATAATTCAAAATTTCTTGCACTGTTCATTTCAAGTCCATTATGAAAACATACTCTCTACATCTCACATTCAGCAGGAAGGTGTGCCTCAGGGTTCGATTCTTAGTTCAACACTATTTGCAATTCAGGTTAGCAACATGACGGGACATCCCAAAAACTGTTGTAACTTACACGTATGCAGACTTCCTTACCATTTCCTGTCAGTCTAAAAGTATAAACACCATCGAATGGCAGCTCCAACTAGCCCTAACCAAAATAGAATCCTAGACTTCGCCTGAATGGTTATCGAATGTCAGAAAATAAATGCACTGCCACTCGCTTCTGCAAGCTATGGGCTCTCCATATCCTGATCCTGAACTAGAAATAAACAAAACTCCAATCCCATTTGTTAATACCATTAGATTTCTTGGACTGATATTGGACAGCAAGCTAAACTTCCAAGTTCACATCATTCATTTAAGTACTACTTGTCTAAAGCATATGAATATACTTCAATGAGTATATTCATATGCTTTAGATTGCAGTTCTCCAGTATATGACCGTGCTAGGGTAAGCACATTAGAATGGCTGAACTTCATACAGCATGGTGCTCTGAAGACAGCCCTAGGAGCTTTCAGGACTTCTCCAGTCCAAAGCCTTTACGTTGAGGCACGTGATCCTCCATTACATCTTCGCAGAAAAATATTGCTGTCTCAGTATGCTGCTAAGATCCGAAGTCTCCCTTCCCATCCTAGTTTGAGTGTTTATGTAATACCCAGTGGAATTCCTTTTTATGAGAGTAAGCCACATGAAAACCAACCTGCGTCACTCGGACTTAAAGAACTTCTTCATATTGGAATGTTGATCTAAGTGACATTTCTGAGGACACAACTCTTCCTATACTACCTTGGTTACGTTTTCATGCCTCTCATGATGATTTCTTTCTGTGATGGGGAAAGGATGTTTTAGCTTCTGCCAATATCAGACAGTTGCATACAGCCCATGCCAACCTCATCTGCAATTCCTGTGCAATATACACTGATGGATCAAAAACTGATAGCACTGTAGGTGCTGCAGCAGTTTTACCATCACAGCCACATGCAGTATCTTCACTACTGAGCTGTATGCCATAAAGCTTGCACTTGAACAAATTGTTGAATGCTCCATTTCACCAGCCCTAATCTATACTGACTCTCTCAGTGCAGTCTTTGCCATAAGGGAGAATTTCTCTGAATTGAAAACTATTCACTGTCAGTTACTCTCGTGCAGAGTCCAATCAATCAGTAACATTTTGTTGGATATCAGGAATTCCAGGAAATGAGTCTGATGATCTTGCTGCTAAAAAACCTCTTGCCACATTCTCAGAGCACTTTCAGGTTCCATATACAGATTATGATCCTGTAATTCGCAAGGCATGTTATGAAAACTGGTCACAAATCTGGCAAAGTAATGCCAACGACAAACTTTACCAGATCAAACAAAAACCAGAGTTGTGGCTGTCTGGATTCAGATGAGAAGTAGTATTGGCAAAAATCAGAATTGGACATACTCATATTACACACCTGTTATTATTGGGAGAAGGTCCACCCCAGTGCACATCCTGTCAGGCATAACTTACAGTTTTCCACTTTCTTGTAGACTGTCCTCTTTACTCATCAATCTGTTCTAGCACCTTTTGGTCATTCGACAAATCCCAGATTTTATCTCATTTTCTTGGAAATCATTCAAACATAGAACTGTTAATATAACTAAATTGTTAAAAGGTATATGGATATAATAAATAAACTATGAACTAACACAATATGACCTTAGTAGCCTCTGTGTCATTAAACTTAACAACAACATTAAGGTGTGCAAAGAAAAAAGTGCATTTGAATGCTAGTGGTTCAAAGAAGAACAAAGGAGGATGTTTGCAATGCCACAAGAAGTGCATGTCTGTCAACCTCTCAAAATAAAGACAGAATTGCAGAAGTTCAGGAAATTATGGCGACAGATCATTATTTAACCTGTAGAATGATGGCTGACGAGTTGGATATGAAGATGATTTGTCAATTCTGTATGAAGATTTAGGGAAAAGGAAAGTCTGTGCAAAATTTGCACAGACCTTCCTTTGGATGAAAAGGAGCAACAAGAGTGTCATAATGCAAAGGGTTCATCCAAATTTGCCAAAACAATCCTAATTTCCTCAACTGTACCTGCGGACTTTTTCCTCTTTCCCAAGGTGAAAAACTGTCCTCAAAGGGTTCAGGATGTTGAGGACATAAAGATAAATATAACTGCCAAATTGAACATCATATCTTTGGATGCCTTCACTGACTCTTTTGAGAAACTTTTAGAATAGTGTAATAAGCGCATCCAGTCAGCTGATTGGATGTGCTTATTTGAATAAAAATAATATCATATTTGAGCTCCTTTACTTTGTGTTCTTTCTTTTGAACCACTCTTCATTGCCACACCTCATAAGGACATCACAAATAACATAAATAAAAAGTGGTGCCTCCAAAACATCCCTTTAGATTCTACATTCCATTAAAAAGAGGGCAGTCAGTTTAATGACTGCCCTCTTTCTTACAAAGCCCATATCTTACAAAGTCTGTCTCATAGACATTCGGTTTTTGTTATGTGCATTTTATGCAGCAAATACTTCCATGGGAACTGTTCTTAATAGTGTCTGTAATTCCCAGTCTCTCTTCCAAACAAAGTTCAAATATACCATAAACAGTTGGCATTTGTTTACTGCCCAATCTTTCAACAACAACAATTGCCCAACTTAATTCACAGAACCAACTTTTATTCTTCCTCGTTTATTCTTTCTACTTCCATTTTCTGGAACTATATCCTTCACGTGCATTTCTTGAAAATTAAAGCCTGCAGAAATTCATATCTAATGTTAACAAGTATCTTCTGTCCTCCCAGTTTTCATCCCACGTGTAGTACTGTAGGTTCTAATACTTTTCGTGTTTGGGATTTTCATTTATTGAAAAAAAAAAAAAAAAAACCACTGCTGCAACATTCCACGTGTACATTTGTAGTTCAACAGGTTTTCAACAGATGGCAAAAACATGCCCAGGATGATTATTATTATTAGCCATATGGTGCAAGGAAGCCTGAGGTTTATGCTACACCAAGCAAAAAAAAAAAAAAAAATTCTGAATTACCTTGTGTGAGAGAGAGAGAGAGAGAGAGAGAGAGAGAGAGAGAGAGAGAGAGAGAGAGAGAGAGAGAGAGAGAGAGAGAGAGAGAGAAGTAGAAGGGAATCACTAAGAAAGTGAAGAATGATGATATCCAGCTCAGGACCCTGAGTATACCAAGCCCATACTCACCAGGTGTGAGCCCCTGGGGTTAAATAAAAGAATGTTATTTGTAAATTCCATGACATCTCTAGCACCCTATTACTGAAAATTATGTGCAATTTTTGAGTTGTCATTTAAAATCATGACATTGTTATCTAGTACAGTATTCTAACTGTATATTGATATTACTTATGTTTGTGGTTATCAAAAAAAAAAAAAAAAAAAAATGCACGAAATTTTAAATTTCCCTAGAAAACATGAGGTACTTCATCTAGTACCTTAGTTATCTCACCACTTGATTAATTTAAATAACTCATTTATAGGTTCTTGTAATCTTAATCTTTAAAAGATACTTAAAAATGCTGAACAAGTGAGCAACTTGATTATCCAGTGGCCTCATTGCTGGTTTGCTTCATTACTAATCACTGAAATATTCAGTTCCTTTTCAATTACTAATCATTCGAGCATAATCAAATGATTATTAATTTAGAAATTTCAGTAATCAAAATATTCTTCATTAAAAATCCTTGTTTGGTTCATTCAAAATTTGAATAAAACTTCAGCTGGTTAAACTTAGCAAAAAAGAAATGTATTAAAAGTTATGCTCGGAAGGGTCGCCATCACATGAATATCACACTACAAACATTGCAGTGTGATATTCATGTGATGGGTAACTGTCAAGTTGGATTCTTTAACTTCGCACAATAAGCTGTTCATTTGCTTATAGTAGCTGTGTTACTGTCAGCCAATAGTGAAGGCATTTTTCATACCTTGCATTTCAAAATCTTAGAGTGCACTGAATGACATGCATGTTAAATTTTGCTTTAAAATCGAAGAAATCACAAGTGAAATATATCTTAAAATGGCATTCTGGGTGGCCCTCAACTTCAGCAAATGAAGAAATCATGTCTGAAGTGCAAACCTGAGGCACGATTTAATCATTTCTTTAGTAATATCTGTTCATAAAATTACCAAAATAAAAAAACTAGAAAAATGAAATCACCAAAGACTAGTTGCTTCACCACAATAATGATTCACGTTTGTTGCCTTTTCTACTAACCTACAGAGGTGTGTTTTTTTTTTTTTTTTATAGCTAACCACAACAGGTCTGTCTCCAGCAACAGACCTGTGTTCATCATCTGTGGCACCATGCAACCTTTTTATTTCCAAGATTTGGGGGAGGGGGGGGGAAGGATATCAGTTTTTTGATGTACCAACAATAGACTGTCTCATATCAGGACAATATTGGGGGGGGGGGGGGGTAAGAGACCCCCCTCAAAAGTTTTTGCTAGTCGGTATCCTCGTTTGTGTTAAGTTTTAAGGAATTTCATTGTAAATTAGTCTTCATATATTTCAATTCGATGTTAATAAGTTGAACATTTGTCATTTGGAATTATCACAAGCAAAGCACATTAATCTATATACCTTACTCTCTCTGTTTTCTGAGAAAGATATTTGTTGAAATTAAAAGAAAAAAAATCAAAGGAAACAAAATGCTATAAATTCATAGTGTTATTTTATTTTGTACCAACCAAACTGAAGAAAGATGGCACCCATTTCCTTTTCCCATTAAATTACTGTCACTTTGATTAGTATATGATAATATCATGGATAGTAATTGAGTTGTTAAAATCATGAGTATTATGTGTCAAGGATGTTGGACTTCTCACAAACAGGTAACTGAGTTTTTTTATTATTATTGTTATATTATTTCTCCCTGATAGGGTTTCCACCCCATGATGGGTACTGGTACCAAGTGCACAGGGTGATTGTTATGTCTATTATTATTATTATATCTTTTTTTATTATTATTTAGAATGACTAATAAGATTGGATCTTTGTTGAAATAACAAAAATGTTCATATTATTAATCTATTTTTTTTTCTTTTTTCCATAAAGTGTAATGTTTCAAATGATTTTTTTATACTGAGTTTAAGACAATTGAAGTATTTTTATATTGTTGTATATCCAGCTATTTATATAGAGTATACATTTTGATCACTGGAAATTGATTAACCTGTGCACAAGTGAAAAGTATTAAATTTAAAGATAGAACACACACACATTGTGTCTTTGCAAATTATTTTTAACTTGTAAGCAACAAAATACCTTAAATTAGCATATTTGTTTTGACTTTTATGACTTGTAACAGCTCTTTGGTGTAGTATACTCATACTTTCAGGAACTAGTTTATACTGCTGTTGCCATATGAATCTAGAACTTATATAATTTCTCTTAACACCAAATTGATAAAACATTTTGCTGCTTTCTTCTGCTTCTTATAATCCATTCATTTTCAGTGTTGCTTAAAAGTCAAGCTATAGGAGAATTCAAAGAGGTGCAGTGAGAATTTCCTTGATTGTTGCCTGTAATGCTCTTTGGTTTTTTATTTATTTATTTTTTGTTTTAAAGCATTAGTATCAAAATGCTATAAATTATGCAAGGATACTAACTTATTCTGCACCTGATATTTTATATTCCCATCATCAGAAAGTGTGCATCCATTTCTTCCATAAATTTTACCAAACTTTCTACATTTAACACCCACATAGGCAGCTCATTCCAATGTTCCATAACATGCTGCCTGAAGGCAAACTTTATAGTATCAGTCTTCTGTTTGGTTCTAAAATTCCGGAGTTTTGTTCTAGGGTGTGTAGTTGTTAAGCTCTGCAGACCACGTCTAAGCTTTTCCTCATAGGTTTGTAGCGCTTAGATGTTGTCTGTAGATCTGGATACAATATTCCAAGTTTGTTTGCACTATCATCTTAGAGAAAGGGATATGACTTACTCTGTTCTTGAAAAATTTCAGCAAATCATGAATACAGCACCATGTGCCTTTCTTGCTGTTTGTTTACACTTGACATATTTCTGCATTAACTCTCCAAGGCTTTTTCATTCTGAACATCCCTTAATTCCTCTCTCCTAATGTCTAAACTACTCCTGGGTTTGTTTTCCCCAAGTACAACATTTTGCATTTGATAGCATTAAACTTTACTGTCGTTTCAACCCATACTTGCAGTTGGCCCAGATCCTTTAAGCAGTATAGCCTGGTAGCCATTGTTACAACCTTTAAGTTATCAGCAGACTTTGTCAGCTATCCCTGTATTTCCTCATCAATATCATTTAGGAAGGTAAGAAACAAGAAAGGTCTGAACATTAATCCCTGAGGGTCCTAATCTTAAAGTTGATGCGCCTCCGTAGCCAGGTGGGAAGGAGCAGCACTGCGTGTAGCACACACTTCTTGATTAGACCGAGGTTCGAGCCTGTCGCCACCAAATACGGAGAGGTCACCGCATATCCCGGAGCAATATGGCCTTAGTTGCTAATGCTCCTAAAAACCAAATAACAACAACAGCAACTTAAAGTTGATCTATAATTGCCCTTCTCTGTAGAGAAGGGTAACAAGATTGTTGAGGGGAACAAAGGGGTGCCCTTACCAAGAAAAGCTGCAATTTTGAAAATTGCAGCATCTGGAGACTAGGCACCTGTGAGATGATCTGATTGAGGTGTATAAGGCCTTGAATGGGTTGAACATGCTCAATGCTAATGGAATTCTTCCTCTTGCTCAGATTACAAACTGGGGGGGGGGGGCATAAATTCAAATTGAGGAAGGTCAGTTGTAGAATAGATGTTTGGAAATTTGCCTTTAGCCAGCGGGTGGTTGATTGTTGGAACAAACTTCCATCTGTCGTGAAAGTTGGCGGCTTAAATAAATTCAAGGAAGAACTGGACAAACTTTTAGAGCAAATGGTTGTGTGAAATGGAAAATTTTTTTTTCGCTGATACTGAATAAGCTTGCATCATATGCATCTGCTGATGCTAATTGTGCATTATTTCTTTAGCTCCCCCCCATAAGGGGGGAGCTAAAGAAATAATGGTGAAACAGCATTTCCCCATGACAGTAGAATAATCCCCATATCTAATTATGATCTTATTAACATTACTAATGGTTGGATGCATTCACTTTCTGCCTTCAGTGTAACCAGATGCACAGAGTCTGCCTCTGGGACTTCGTGGTCTCTCAGCCACAATTGATTTTCAGATAGGTGCTTCTGTCCAGTCCATGAGGAAAGAGCTAAAGAAGTGACATGCAGATATAGACTGGTGAGATAAGATTACTGAATCTATGGTTACAGATGCGATATAGGACCATCTGTACTTGTATCCTACCTAACAAAAATCTGATGAGATTATAAAAAAAAAAAGTTGAGTAAAACAACTCTGACATTACATATTTGGATTTTAGTAAGGCTTTCGATACAGTTCCTCATGAGAGGTTATTGTATAAATTAGAGCATATAGGGATAACAGGAAAGATCCATCAGTGGAGTAAGGATTGGTTTGGACAAGTAACAGGGTTTTCATTGGAGTGTACTGGTCTTCTCATGTTTATTATTCTTCTGCCACAAGGTGGATTGGGTCTTCTTTGAACAGATCTCCACAGCTGAAGGGCTATGCTCCATACAGGTGTCATGTTTGTGGTATAGTATCACAATTCTTCACAGCCAAAGCATTATGCTCCACAAATACTGAAAAACAGACACCATTAGCCTGTAATTTCTGCCTATAGAAATGGCACAATGAGCCATTTTGACCAAAGGATTATGCTCCACTAAGACTGCCAGACAGGTACTTTGACCCTGTAACTCCTACTGCAGAAATGGCATACTTGGCAACTTTGGCCGATCAGAATAGTGGAATTCCTGCTGTAGAAATGCCACAAGAGTAGACTCCCACCTATAATCAAAACAGTAATGCTCGTCCTGCATCCACCTTGTCAATTATAATAATCCATTCTAATATAGCACGTTATTTAGCATCTGGCTCGTGTTCCTCCAACTACAAAAAAATCCTCCCGAATAGTTGGCCTGCAAAATTCTGAAGTGCATAAAAATTGAACAGTTGTTCACATCTGTGACTAAGGGATTAGGAGCTTCTTTGATCCGCAGAGGATATAGCTTTTCTTGTCAAGCGGCACTGGGGATTCCCCCACCCATCTCTGCATCGCAATATAAACTGTGTAATGGCCACAGATAGTGTGAGTGTTGGTATATTGTTCTTCCTGCCATGGGGGGCCCCTAGTAGTACACCTGTTGCCTGTCCACCACTATGAAGAGATAGGCCGGGTGTAGGTAAAGACTCTGGCGGGGGGGCCAATCCTGGACATCTTCTGGGCTTGCCATGCAGGGGCCCAAAAAAAAACTAAGATTTTATTGGAAAAGAAGCACTGGGATGACAGTTGAGTTTGAAGAAAAAAAAGGAAGGTGGATGATAGGAAGTGTTTCCACCAATAAGTTAAAGGGATAGAGGGGAACCCTTCCTCTGCAGAGAACAGTACAACCCATCTGTAGAGTTTGTTTCAGTTCTGTGGTTATTCTGTTATTTTTCCAGATTTTAGAGAGCTACCATAGCCAGCTAACCTTCCAAATTCGCCTTTGGCTGAATCCTTCGATCGATCTATTCTGTTATTAGAGTTCCTAGGTAAGTGAAGCCGTGTACTTGTTCATTAGATGGATCCACTTATTTTCATGACCTTGGTTTTGTTGAGGTTCATGTTGTATTGGTGTGTTGAGGCTATTTAGGATTTTTTCCTTGTTGGTCAGGTTTTCTTCCACAACTGCCATGTCATCTGTATATTTTATGTGGTTCCATTCACTGTCATTCCAGAGAAATCCTCTGTTTCTTCTATATTTCCTTAGAAAATGTTGCCGTTTTCTCAAATGTAATGTTATTAACTTTTTTACATCCGCTGCATTACACCTTTTAAGAGGGGGATTTTATCGAGTTCGATAAAAAAAAAAAAAAAAAACCATCTTAATGTCTGTACCGTCATCAGCTAACAGTTTTCCTAAATGCTTTCTGCTCGTAGAGTCACAAGGCCTGTTTGTAGTCTTTGAAACAGCATGCTGATCTTCGTTTCTGTGAAGATCGCATCAGTTGTGCTCTTTCCTGTTCTGAAGCCCATCTGTTCTTTTCCATGATCTCTCCATATCATTTCTTTAGACTGTTTTGTAGAACTCTAATAAATATTTTGTAGACGTGGTTGAGGAGACAAGACAGGTCTGTAGTCTGAGCACAGTTGTTCATTGCCTTTCTTATAGATGGAAATAAGGATTCCTTTACTCCATCTGGTATTTCATTTGTTTCTAGGTCAAAATTTAAAAGTTGAATAAGAAAGTCGGTTGTCTGCTTCCACTCTTCTATAATCGTTGCATCTGTGCGTTATTTTTATTTATTTATTTATTTTTTTTTTTTTTTCATCTAGTGTATTGCCATGCGGATTTCCTACATGATGATTTCGTGCAATTCCGGCCAAGTCCTTACGAGTGCTGGCAAAACAAGTCTCTGCATCAAAAAAAATAATAATAATAATAAGATCTAGAGAAAGTACAAAGAAGGGCATCTAGATTGGTGAAGAGTTCTAAGCATCGTTCCTAATTAGAACAACTGAAAAGACTTGACCATCGTAGATACCTTGTAGGGAGGAGGATTTGATTGGAGTGCGTAAGACCCTGAGGGGGATTAGTATAATGAATGGAGGAGGAATGATAGTAATAATATTCGCCATTTAGTGCTTTCGCTACACTGGCAAAAAAAGAAAGTAGGTAAGAAAATACATCAAATATGTAAGTATCCAGTTGACCTTTGAATTTATTCAAACTGTCAGCCTCAACTGCCTGCGAGGGCAAAGTCCTGTAATTTAAATACAGGGTGTTTCAGTTAAACGTTTCAGAACTTCTAAGAGGGGTAGGGTACATCCTGACAACTCGAAATCATATAGCAATGTGGGGTCGGAAATGCTTTCCTGAAGCGGTGTTGTACACAGAAGCACCATAAAGAAAAGAGACCGTAAGTGAGAAATCGTTTTAATAATACATGAAAAGAAGCAAAAGGTACATGGATTAAAGTAAGTGTTCGAAGTTTCTTCCACTAGCTACAATGCACGCCTCACATCTCCGACGCATGGACATCCGAACATTCTGGAATACTCCAGGCGAATTTCGAATTTCTTCGGCAGCTGCTGCGATTCTTGCAACCAGCTCCTCAGCATTGTCAACAGGGGTGTCATAAACTAGCGATTTCATAAGACCCCAGAAATAAAAATCAAGACATGATAGGTCGGGTGACCGAGCAGGCCAACGCACGGGACCACCACGTCCGATCCACTGTTGACCAAATGTGACATCCAGATAGTTACGAACATCTCCGCTATAATGGGCAGAGGCTCCATCGTGTTGGAACCACATTGTCTGTTGCGTCGATGCAGAAATCTGTTCATCTCTCAAAAGTTGTGACAATACTTGCTGCAGAAAGATCAAGTAGATAGGACCGGTTAGACGACACGGTAACAGGTAAGGTCCGATGAGGTGATCTCGCAGGCCAACGCCCGGGACGTGGTGGTCCTGTGCGTTGGCCTGCTCGGTCACCCGACTTATCATGTCTTGATTTTTATTTCTGGGGTCTTATGAAATCGCTAGTTTATGACACCCCTGTTGACAATGCTGAGGAGCTGGTTGCAAGAATCGCAGTAGCTGCCGAAGAAATTCGAAATTCGCCTGGAGTATTCCAGAATGTTCGGATGTCCATGCGTCGGAGATGTGAGGCGTGCATTGTAGCCCGTGGAAGAAACTTCGAACACTTACTTTAATCCATGTACCTTTTGCTTCTTTTCATGTATTATTAAAACGATTTCTCACTTACGGTCTCTTTTCTTTATGGTGCTTCTGTGTACAACACCGCTTCAGGAAAGCATTTCCGACCCCACATTGCTATATGATTTCGAGTTGTCAGGATGTATCCTACCCCTCTTAGAAGTTCTGAAACGTTTAACTGAAACACCCTGTATATAATACCTGGTCCTGGAATTCCCTGTAACAGTGAGAATTCCACCTTCATTCATATTACTAATCCCTCTCAGGTGCATGGTTGCCAAGCTCTGTAGCCCACATAATCGGAGTCTTTCGTCATGCGGTCGAGAGATGTTCTCACTGGTGAATGAGATTAGAACTAGAGAGCATAGCTATTAAATTTTAAGGAGTAACAATAGATGCGATGCGGAATAAGTTTGCTTCTCTTGCACCTTTATGTTATTTTAGTACTAATGTGCTATGAATCGTAATAGTACCAGTTTTATTTATAGTAAACCTTTTGGAACTTGCCTTGATATTTATTTGCCAAGATTATTTCTTTATTAAAATAACATCATTTAATTAAAATGATAACATCTTATATATATATACGGTGCAATTTGTTTGGTGCACAACCTTATTATACCCTACATGTATGAAAGCGGTGGCACCCAATTTACAAACTCGTTATTTGAATATATGGAGTTCTTAAATTGAGGGATTGCAGTATGTCAACGTTATCACCTCACCAAATAAGAATTTGTTGCTTTATAGTTGTAAAATAATAAAGTTTACCTCAGTATAGTACGTAGAACACTCTGTGTGATACTCTCCAGAAATTAAAACGAAAATCTTACATTAGAGTAACAAATAATTAAAAATCAATATAACGCAATTAAAAATAAAAAAATTAATTAAAAGAATTTAACGAAAAAATTGCAAAACGATTTTCCTTCCTTAAAAATTGTGGCCAGGCCAATACGGAAATTACACACTATACTGAACAATCGCTCAGTCCTTTCCTCGTTTGTAACACAAATTAATGACCTGGTATGCAACATTTCTTGCGGTGATTGCGACTCGTCTTACCAAGGTTCGACGCCGTTTCCTCTGAATATTCGTGTTACTCAACATGCGGCCTCAGTTCGTGCTTCTCGTTCAGCAGCGTCAGAATTAGCCGTTAACGAAAAACATACTTTTTTATTTAACGAGGCCAAAATACCTAGTGTCCAACGTAATTATCGCGACTATTAATTGCAGAAACCGTAGAAATTAAATTACACGAGAATTCTGTTAATATTCGCCGGCCCCATCTAATCTCCGATTCGTGGGCTTTTACGCGCATGCGCGAAGACTAATCCCTATTTAAGTTTCATGCTCACCCCTATTCGGTAATATTCATTGTGTTAAATTGATTTTTAATTATTTGTTACTGTAATGCAAGTAAGATTTTCGTTTTAATTTCTGGGGAGTATGATACGGAAGTGTTCTATGTACAATATTGAGGTAAACTTCTCTTATTATTTTACAAATATTGATATCAACGTAGAACGTATCGAGCATTACAGCTCTCGTTCATACTATCTAGTTGCTTTATAGTATGAACCAGAGCTATAATGCTCAATACGTTCTACGTATCATATTGAGGTAAACGTCTCTTATTCTTTTACAAATATGTTGCTTTATATAAGTGGCGAATCCGGGGGGGGGGGATACTCCCCAGCGCCTTAGTAAATTAGAATGCTAGGTTTTATGTAATTAAGCTCTTCTTTGTAACTATTCAGGTTGTGTGTGTATTATATAAAAGCTCATTAAAAATTCTAGATAAAATTTCGAGCTAATTTGAGCTTAATTTTCAGTTATTTAATATTAAAAGATAATACATGGAAAGTTCCAAATGAGAACTTTGTTGCTGCATAATTTTGCGCCTAATTACATTTATGGTTTTCACCGCTAAATGTGACTGATAGAGCCGTAAAATTAGTCTTCAAGTAAAAAAATTAAAAATGAATATAAGAAATTTTGAGTAGCCACGTGTCAGTATATTTTACGGTGCGCACCACTATTTCGCCTTCGCTGGTGTAAGGCATTATCTATCCGCCCAGATAATTTTCTGTCGTCTAATAATAAAATAAATGCAATATTGGTGGATGTCTGCGAGCACGCCTGTACATACGAAAGATCAAAATCCAGTTTAATCTTCGATAAGCATGCATATTAGTGATGTGTAATGGAACCGGGGTAGGGAGCACTTGGTATGGGATTTGAAACTGATATTACTTCATCAAGATATTATTGAGGGTGTTTTAATTTAAAGTCGCCGATATAAATTATTTTTTTAATTTAGGTTTGTCAACTGATCCGTTTTGTGATATTCATTTGAAATTATAAAATCTAAACAATAAATATTATTGTTTAGATTTTACGATTTCTAAATTTAAAATTTGCTCAATCAGCTGTTCTTTTCTCAGTGGGAAAGTTTTTCTCCTTCGTAGTTCAGCCTAAAAATATCATCAGTATAAAAGGTAAAGTGCAGCCATTATCAACCCACTGCAGGATGGAAGCCTCCTCAACAATTCATGCTGAGGAAAATGGACCATAATCTGCCACGCTGGTCCAGTGCGGGTTGGCAGATCGACCGTATTCAGCAGTCAGGGGCTTGAACCCCGGTCTACTCAAAGAGCGTGTGCTACTGCACTCCCGCTCCTGACCACTCGGCTACTGAAGTTGAACTAGGAATGGACAAGGGGAGAACAGATTGTGCATGGGGAGTCTCGATACGTGAAGGCGATTCTGCACTTTGGATGTACATCCTGGATGATTCATTTAAAGTGAAAAAAGTATAAATTGCATTTCATCCGAATTTCGTTCTAAGTGAACATCAAAAGTTAATAGTGAACAAAGTAGATCCGATTTCTATTTTTGATTAATAGCGTGTAAACATTTTCATTTCATTCTGGGCATTTAGTGAACAGTCGTGAAGGACATTTTGTTTTCTAACTGTGGTTGCAGGTGTCAATATCTGTATAATAATCAAAACTAATGGAATTTAATCGGAAGGATAGCATACATATATTTTTGGAAGCCTACCAAAATTGTGAGTATCTCCGGAACATAAGTATCAGGATCTTTCACGGCAAGTTCTGTTAACAGTTGTGTTGATGCCCAGTTGCCCTCCCTCCCCGCTTAATCTATGGCCTGATCCACGAACGTCGGCGTCGATCATTTTTTTTTTTTTTTTTTTTGTTTATTTCATTTCGTTTAATAATTAGTACATTCTTCTGCAACTTATTGATTACAACATTCACTATTTCATTCGCCGACGTTTTGGAAACTGATGAACTGAAAGTGCATTGTTAAAAATATTGAATGTGTAAATTGCTTTAACTCGTTTCACTGTGGATGGAATCATCCGGGATGTACATCCCAAGTGCAAAATGTAGCTTCAACTTAACTGCCTTCTTACAGCTGAACGCGTGTATCGATTTTATTTATTTATTATTTTTTTTTTAAATACTATGACGTGGTACGTGTTTCCCATTGAAAGTTGATTAGGCTATCTATATATCGTGAAATTCAAATACGAAAAAAGAAAAGGGTGGGGGGGAGTCCAATAGGTTAAATCTGAAAATAAAGCGAGCGACACTCCAATGCCGGAAATCTTTTTGTGCACGCACCCACAACTTTTATCTCGATTTACCCCCTTGTTGCTGTATTACGCACTTCTTTACTTTCTGTTTGTTACTTGGCTTGCCATATTATTGCCATATTTTTCATTTATATTTAAAGTTTTTATATAAGATATACATATCCCGCTTTCCTGTGTCATTCCATAAAGAAACAGGTGAGCGGAGTATGTCGTGCCCCTGGTTATATAACTTACTTATTTGTAAGGCTTTGTTATTATTATAATTGGAGAATAAAAATCTATTTTCAAGACGGCTGAATATAAGTTATATGTTAACATCAGTGCACTGATCTTACTGCACGACTTGTCATTATTCTTCTTTAAATGTCACCAGTAATTTGAATAATATATGTTCATTAATGGACATAAACTTTCAGCCACCGTGTATTTACTTACCGATGTCACCGCCGTCATAAAGTAATTTTAAACCAGGAATTGTTTTTAACATTAATTAATGATGTGTTTTTTTTTTTTTTTTTTTTTTCCAGTGGTCAGTAGTTTTATTTCTGTTATATCAGCAGGAGATATCGATGCAACGGCTTAATATCAATAAATGTTTTTTTTTTTTTTTTTTTTGCAAGTACCCCCCCCTCCCACACACACACTTTGGCTGACTAGCACAGTTTGAAATGAAGTTGCGATCTCGTAGTGCACGGCAACATATTCCGCACTACATTCTGTCATGTTTCATCCCCTCCCCATTTTCTGGGCAACTCCACTTTACGATAGGAGGGAGATTGCTGTTTTGCAGTTTAGCATAGAATTTGGGAAGAAATCGATACTTAAGAGGAGAAGAGGTAGAAGCACGGTATTACAATATTGCACGTACTTTTCTTGATGCGTACAATCTTTACAACACCATTTTTAGTTCTTTTTAACAAACTTAATATAAAAAATAAATTTTGTTTTTGTGACTGAGTAATCATAAAATAAATTAACCTAAAAATATGTAAATATTTGACGTAAATATAGTAATCTAGATATAAGAAAATCATCACGTTTTGTTGTGGCAACTAAATGCAAAAATTGCTGCCCCTCAGAATTAGGAACAGCTCTGATTCTATTAATAAAATAATGAACAGCGAAGGAAAGCCAATCTTGGAACTTTTTTTTTTATTGAAAACTTCAAACACAAAAGGTATTAGCACCTATGGTATTTAGTATTGTGTGTGAATTGAAGTTTTGGAATAAAGAGGATACTTTTGAACCTTAGACCTGAATTTCTGTAGATTGTAATTTTCAAAAAATACAATAAATTCCAGAAAACAGAAGCTGAAGGGATAAATGAGCTAGAAGAAAAAAGTTGGTTCTGCGAGTTTGAAGTTGTACATTAAATGAATGCTGACTGGTTGCGGCACGTATTCGGACTAGCTTGGAAGAGAGGGGAAATTATAGATGCCATTTCAGAAGAACGGTGCCCATGGAAGTATCTATAGAAAAGGCATGCAGCAGAAACAGAACATCTGAGAGAGAGAGCGAGCGACTCTGTTAGAGATGTAATTAATTAACCTAACTGCGTCTGCTTTTTTAATAGTCTAGAAGCCTGAGAGAGGTTTTGGTGCACCGCCCCAGATGTGGGAACAATGTTCCATGGTAGGGCAGATTTGCAATTTGTACATTGTGAACAGCTTTTCGGAAGAAAAGTAACGCCGAGAGCAAAAGTGAAACCCCAGTTTTTTAGATAC
This sequence comes from Mastigoproctus giganteus, assembly GCF_048544385.1. Classification (NCBI taxonomy): domain Eukaryota; kingdom Metazoa; phylum Arthropoda; class Arachnida; order Uropygi; family Thelyphonidae; genus Mastigoproctus; species Mastigoproctus giganteus. Next base: position 161,749,342 of record NC_143586.1, on the reverse strand, counting down.
TGAGGAAGCAATATTCGCGATGTGAGATCAGAAGTAAACGTAATCCCTAAGAGAGATATGTAACCTTGTCTAAGGATCTGATTGTCATCGAAGGCAAGCATAGGAGAAGACTCATTTTTGCGAGATATGACAAGATTGAAATTAATTATCTTTGCCCTAATGGAGATCAGCATTTAAGGAATTGGGGTGGATATTCAGGTGAAACTGTTTGTGTAGGGCAGGGTTCCTCAAAATGGAAGATGGAATGTGCAGGTATCGGCAGAACTATGGATAGGATTTCCAGCCAGCAGAAGAAATTCTTTAATATAAAGAGTTGGGGGGGGGGGAAGAGACACGATCAAAAGTCTTAGAAATGTAGAGCAAGTTTCGCCTTTTTTTTTTTTTTTTTTTTTTTCCAACAGAAATTCCGGTGGCGTTAACGAATCAGAGGCTCACTTGTACTTGCTAGATCGTGACATCTACCAATCGCTAATGCTCCAGCCTGTACCCGAAACTGATACTAAACCTGCCGTTTTTTCAATCAGCGAGTACTATTATCATGTGCGAAATTTTTTGACATTTTATTAAAAAAGGGAACCGCTGCTGTAGTGTATACGTCCATTTCTAAAGCAAGGCTGAGATTTTTTTTGAAATGTGCTGCTTTTCCAAACTTTTTTTTTTTTTCATGGTGTGGGCAGCCAGGGGGGTGGTGATGGCTCCCAATGGTATTGTACTCCATCCATTGTGAGCGGAGTTGGTTCTTGATGCACAGTTAGTAAAGTAGTAATGTTTGCCGCCTTGTGGCAGAGTGCCTTGTTGTTTAGATTCCATTTAATAGAGAGTTTGGAAGAAAACTATGATTTTGAATTTTCACATATCAGGTAAGAGAATTACATTTCAAGTTTTTAATGAATGAAAATATGTATGATATAGCCCAGAAGGCGGCTTCATATATAATCTGTGCACCTGTTGGCTTCTGTCAAACCATTTTGTAAAATAAGGCTCCTATTTTGTTATGTTAAAGTTCGTGGAAGCTCAGAGAATACCGTGAAATGTGACTATTTATCAGTCACGTGGGCTTGAACCATGGCCCATTCAAATTCTTGTGCTTCACCATTCAGCTATATCTAACCGGAAATGTAAAAAATCTTGGCATGAAAACTTCAACGATAGAGTCCACGTAAGTGCATTTGAGCAATATCCGCTAATTTCTTTTGTGTGTATTGCACCAAGGAGTTAATACTCATTAAGTTAAGTTTGAAGGTTTGTGCATATTCCAGACATAACGTACTTCAAAGTATAACGAAAATAATTCCAAAATATGTCGGGAAAAATAGTTGTCAAAAAAAGAAAATCTGTAGCGGTAGCAACCCATCATGTGCAACACTATACAGTAGAAATTCTATATAACGACCACCCCGGGGAATGAGAAAACGGTTATTATATCAGAATGGTGTGAGACGTTAAAGAGGGTGCTATAAAGAGCTTGATTGTATATAGTACTGATGAGCGCGCGTTGATGATTGAGAGTGTAGACTGGAAGAGCATAAGCAAATTCTGCCCCTCCGCAATACCTGCTAGCCCCCCCCCCGACGTTCTTCAGTATTTGGAAGCAATAATTGTTGTTCTTGTATCGAAGGTTGTGGTGTTACTGTGTGCACAGTTCGATGTTTTGACTTTGTTGCACATTGGCGAATATTGTAAGTTATATAAGCACGAAATGGGCAAGCCCAAGATTTCGAACCGATTTGCAACGAATTCAGAATGAGAGGCTGAAAGATGAAAATATAGCAAGTGGATAATGCTTATTTATCCGAGAAATTGGGTGATATAGAAAAAAACAAAAATAAGCATAAGAAAGCTGCAGAATCGTTCAGTATAAAAACATAGTGGCTTTTACCATTTAACCCAGTACCTTAAAATTATTTGGCTCCATATTTTGAAGAACTTTTCTGCGAGATGGAAAGTTTTTCTGACAGTTGCTAGAATTTGTTATACGATACCATTCCATAAATCAGAGGAACATTGTGGTTACATATTTAGAATTAGTAGAGCCAGTGAATTTACAGTTAATTTTCTGCCTTCAACAAATGTATCCAGAATGAGGGTTTAGATTTGACTAAATTAAAATCATTAGGAACAGATAATACAGTACTTTAGTTATGACTTGTGTAAACATGTGGCATAGTATTTAGAGTCAGGCGCCACCGGTGGTTTCCCACATCTGCGCCTTGTATACTCTGTGATGGAATGCAGAACTACTACAAAGCCAGAAAAAAGTGTAATAACTTATGTAAACAGTGGAGTTTATGCAGAGTTGAAAATGAAAATACTACACCTACAGTTAGATGTTTGTCATTCATTATAACTAGCCATTTCACTCGCCCAAGAATGTCGGTCTAGAATTTTATTTTCTTCTCAGAGGGAGTAGTTTCCCACCCAGCTTTATGCCATGTGGCATTCAAAGAGCTCTGTGGTATAATAAATGAAAGTGATTCGCCTCTGCAGTTGGTCCAGATCAGTTAGACTAGATGGTTGTCAAACGATACTGCAGTGACGATAATACTGGGCTAAATTCAAAACCTATTTCGACATTACATGTTTGAAAGTATGGTATTATACAGCTGAAAATTTGCATGCAGTGTGTAATAATGACCATTAGAATTTATTTTACTTGATGTTCCTGAAATACAATTAAGCAGTGAACAAGAAGCGTGAAAGTGAAAATCACGACCCAGCAAAACTACTAGACTACTAATTATTCCTCGTTAAGTCACGCTGCATAAAAATCGTATTGCCAGAATTGAGACTTGATGTCGAAGAAATTGAAGATCACCTGGACGCAGAGCCTTACCTCGGATTCCAATTTGAAACAGCAACGTCAGCAGGTGACTTCTTAAAACAAGAGAAAGAAATACGTAAAAGATGTGTGCACTTGGTTATTGAACTTGTCAGAAAACTAAGACAAAAGATTTCCAGAAAAACAGTGGTACAAGATATGTCACTTTTTTTCTCCAGAACAATGCTTGAGGCCATTTAAAAGGCCTATTATTGAATTATCATAACTGTTTTATACTGAGACTAACTTTCTTACAGCAGTAGAAAACCAGTGGAGGAACCTACATCACATACAGTGGACTGAAGTAAAAGACGGTGTGAAGTTTTGTATTTATATATGAATTCAGCTAGAGAAAATCCTTTTTCGCGAGCTTGCAAATGTACCTTTGTCTGTATTGATTCTACCCCAATCAAACACTGTGTAGTAGCTATTTAGCCAAATGACTGAAGAAACCAGACTTGAATAGAACGGCAATTCAAACTCTACGCACAATTTTGTGTGTAAGATTTGGATTAAACTTTAAAAAAAAGAGAGAGAAAAAAATGCTGTTCCTGTAAAAAAGAGGATCAATACAATCCTCCAGCGCCATCCAAATCTTCAACCACGAAAGAATGAGGAATAAAGTGCAGAACTGAGTTATGTGCTGCCTCTTTAAAAACCTTGAATCTCATGGATTTTGTCCAGTTCATGAAAATAATACGTTCTAAACTGCTTTCCCAATGGCAAGATTCTTGGCACGGACAGACCACAAATAAATTACATCACATCAAGCCTGTAATTTCGCAATGGCAGTCCAGTCTACGCAGGGTCCGAAGAGAGGAAGTTGTTCTTGCTCGGCTCCGCATAGGTCATAGTCATCTAACCCATTCCTACTTGCTGAGGGCGGATGACCCACCTATGTGCGAGATGTGTAATGTTATTTTAACCGTCCGTCATATTTTAATAGAATGTCCTGTTTTTATAGAAGCACGACGCTTGAATTTTACCGCTTTTAATAATTTGACTGAGCCATTTACACTCAGTCAGATTATAGGTGACAGGCACAATATGTCTGACGTTTTTAACTTTTTACAATTTGTTAATTTTTATACAAAGATCTAAGTTTTATGCTTTTACTTTTATACCTTTTTAACACAATAATTGTTTGACGTGGTAGCCTTGGCTACCAAAATGTTTAATAGCATTTTAAAATTTGACTTGGCGCATTATGGCCTTAGCTGCCAATGCGCCATAAAAAACCAAATCAAATCAAATCAAACCAGTTCATGAAAACCAATAAACTGTAATGTGCACAATGCTAGACTCAGTTGTTCATTGGTTTTTCAATGTAAAAGACAATGAAATCGTACGTGCAGCTTTTGCGTTTGTAATGGGATTAATAGATGTTGTAGATTGGGTGCGTGTTTTAATAAACACTGAAAGGATATGTTTAAATTACACACCTAATAAATCATGTCAGTACAACAAAGAGACAGATTTGTAAAAAAAAAAAAAAAAAAAAGTGTTGTCAGTTATGATTGGAGTTCTAGATTGTGGCATGATTGCTCAGTTTTGACAAAATTCAGCTACTTGTTCTGCTGTATTAATAATTCTTAAATACTATTAAAGAAAATTAGTAGGTATTACATATAAGTAAAGCACAAAACTAAACTTAAGTATGCTGCCATTTTTCCACGACTTCACTTAATCTCGATGCGGAAATTTCTATGGCATTTAGAGCTGTTACAAGTCAAAGAGCCAAAGTATTATTAGTTTTAAATTTTATATAAACTAGCAGTTTTAATTGTTATATTTATTTGATTATATATGTAATATGTATATACTAAGAGTGTGACAATATTTTACTTCCGTAGTTTTCCCCTACTAGTGCTGCTTCATTGACTTCAGAAAAACTGCAATGGACTAAAGAAGATAACTCAATTATTGTCTGAGTCTACTGTAGTAATAAACTGATAATGGCTTCACCTGGTAGAGACGAGCAGATGTCGGATGATCAAGATGGTACAGTAGAGTTGCCTACACGAAACTCTACTGAAGTTACTGAAGACGAAGGCGATTATGATTCAGAAGAACCAGTCAATGAGGAGGAAGAAGAAGAGGATGATGACGGAGAAGAATCGGAAATGGAAGAAGATCCACCAGTAGAACAATCTGAAAGTATTAACGTATCATCTGTTGATGAAGATGATGGTGAGATTGATTCTTCTGGAGAGAAAGCAAAGGATGAACCTCCACAGCCGCAAAAAGAAAAAGACAGTGAGAGAGGGAAAGGGAAAAAACTCGTCTTTGATAGTGCCGAGGATAGTGACAGTGCAGTTAGACAATCAGATGTGGATAGTGAAAATGTTGATGATAATAAAAAACTAAAACTTGAAAAGTCGCAGAAGAGTTCTGCTGAGATATGTGCAGAATACAGTTTGCAAGATATAAAACTGGAATTTACAGATGAAGATTATCAAACATTGACAAACTATAAATTGTTTTCCCAACATGTACGTCCAATTATTACCAAAGTTAATCCAAAAATTGCAATATCTAAAATGGTGACTATTATTTCAGCAAAGTGGCGAGAGTTTCTCTCTAACCATCCTAGCCGTGATACTATTCAAGAAGACGATGATGAAAAGAGTACCCTTCCAAAAGTAGAAGAGTTAAAAGAGGCAGAAGATAAAAATACCGCACCAAAAAGCAAAGCAAAACGTAGGAAACAACTGCCCCCAATTAAAATCAAACTTGGTAGTTTTGGCAAACGTAAAAAGCATACAAGTTCAGAGGATGAGAGCAATGAAAGTGATGACTTAGAATCCTTTCAGGAAGTCATACAAACTGATTCACTCCCTCCAAAGATTGAGCCACGACCTAAAAGTAAATCTTCGAAAGCCAAACGAAAAAAGAAGAAAACGTCAAGTTTTCCCAGTTCTGATGTAGAAAATGATGGTTATGAAACAGATCATCAGGATTACTGTGAAGTTTGCCAGCAAGGTGGCGAGATTCTTCTCTGTGATACATGTCCTCGTTCCTACCATCTCGTCTGTCTTGATCCAGATCTGGAGGAACCGCCAGAGGGGAAGTGGAGCTGTCCCCATTGTGAAAAAGAGGGAGTACAGGAACCAGATGATGATCACATGGAGTTTTGCAGAGTTTGTAAAGATGGAGGAGAGCTTTTATGTTGTGATAGCTGCCCTTCAGCATATCATATTCATTGTCTAAACCCACCTCTACAAAAAATTCCAGATGGAGAATGGCATTGTCCTCGCTGTTCAGTTACACCGCTGAAAGGGAAAGTGGCCAAAATTTTAACATGGAGGTGGGCTCCAGTTTTAGGAAATGGAATAAAAAGCGAAGACATGCCAGCAGCAAAGCCATCAACAAGCAAAGAGCAGCATCCTAAACCACAACGGGAATTCTTTATTAAGTGGCATGATAAATCTTATTGGCATTGTTCATGGGTGTCAGAGATGCAGCTAGATGTATACCACCCTGTTCTTTATCGGTATTATTTCCGAAAAAATGATATGAACGAATCTCCAGTTTTGGAGGATGGTAGTAGCGGAACAAACACTGAACAAGAAAAGAAACAAGACGAAGACCAATTAAATCTAGAAGAAAGGTATTATCGCTATGGAATACGGCCTGAATGGCTTCAAATTCATAGAATTATTAATCATAAAACATTGAGAGATGGTACAACGATATATCTTGTGAAGTGGAGGGATTTGCCATATGATCAAGCATCTTGGGAGTGTGATGATGATTCTGGAGACTTTGATATTCCAGATCTACGAAAAGCTATTAATTATTATTGGGATCTAAGGACTGCTGCTGAAACAGCCGCTGGTAAAGGCTCATCTGGTAAAAGCAAGGGCAGTAATAGCAAAAAATCCAAAGAAAAACGTCTCAGAGATGATGATGGAAAGAAAGCACATCCTGTTTATAAATCTGTAGATCCTAAAAAGAAATATCCCAGACAGCCACCATATATTGATATCACAGGCAATGAATTACATCCTCATCAGTTAGAAGGAATCAACTGGTTGAGGTTTTCTTGGGCGAACAGAACAGACACTATCCTTGCTGATGAAATGGGTCTTGGTAAAACTATTCAGACAATTGTGTTTCTTTATTCTTTGTATAAAGAGGGACATTGTAGAGGTCCATTTTTGATAAGTGTGCCTCTGTCAACGATTATCAATTGGGAAAGAGAATTTGAGCTCTGGGCTCCAGACTTTTATGTTGTGACTTACATAGGAGACAAAGACAGTAGGGCTATTATTAGGGAACATGAACTATCATTTGATGAAGGAGCGATTAGAAGTGGGGGTAAAGCATCTAGATTAAAGAAAGACTGTCTCATTAAATTTCATGTTTTGCTGACATCATATGAACTTATATGCATTGATGCAGCAACGTTAGGTTCTCAAGAATGGCAAGTGTTGGTTGTAGATGAGGCACACCGTTTGAAGAACAACCAGTCAAAATTTTTTCGTATTCTCAATGCGTTTAATATAAATTATAAGCTTTTACTAACTGGAACACCCCTGCAAAATAATCTGGAAGAGTTGTTTCATCTGCTAAATTTTCTTAGCCCTAACAGATTCCAGAACTTATTAGAGTTTTCTAATGAATTTACTGATCTCACAAAAGAAGAGCAAGTGAAAAAGTTACATGACCTCTTAGGCCCTCATCTTCTTCGACGTTTGAAAGCAGATGTTTTGAAAAACATTCCATCAAAAAGTGAATTTATTGTTCGAGTGGAACTGGCTCCACTACAGAAAAAATATTACAAGTATATTTTGACCAAAAACTTTGAGGCTTTGAACACTAAAGGTGGTGGGGGTCAGGTGTCTCTTCTGAATGTTATGATAGAGTTGAAGAAATGTTGTAACCATCCATATCTGTTTCCAGCAGCTTCATTAGAGGCACCTAAATTACCAAATGGGATGTATGAAGGAAACACTTTAGTCAAAGCTAGCGGAAAACTCATTCTGCTACAGAAGATGCTAAGGAAATTATATGAAACTGGCCATCGGGTGCTCATATTTTCTCAAATGACAAAGATGCTTGACATACTTGAGGATTTTTTGGAACAAGAACATTACAAATATGAGAGGATTGATGGTGCCATAACTGGTACTAGGCGACAAGAAGCGATTGATAGGTTTAATGCACCTGGTGCTCCACAGTTCTGTTTCTTATTGTCTACAAGAGCAGGCGGTTTAGGTATCAATCTGGCTACAGCAGATACCGTGGTCATTTATGATTCTGACTGGAATCCTCACAATGACATTCAGGCCTTTAGTCGTGCACATAGAATTGGACAAGCAAACAAAGTGATGATCTATCGTTTTGTTACGCGAGCATCAGTGGAAGAGAGAGTTACTCAAGTAGCCAAGAAGAAGATGATGCTTACTCACCTCATAGTAAGGCCAGGTTTGGGAAGTAGGGGAAGTGCAATGTCTAAGCAAGAACTAGACGATATATTGCGTTTTGGTACAGAAGAGCTTTTTAAAGATGATGAAGGCAAAGAGGATACTATCCATTACGATGGTAAAGCTATAGATGAACTGTTAGATCGTACTAAGGAAGGGATTGAACAAAAAGAGATGTGGGCTAATGAATACCTGTCGTCTTTTAAGGTGGCAGCATATGTAACCAAAGAAGCAGAAGAGGAACCAGAAACTGAAGTTTTAAAACAAGAAGCAGAATCTGCTGATCCTGTTTACTGGGAAAGGCTCTTGCGGCAGCATTATGAAAAACAGCAAGAGGATATGGCACGATCTTTAGGGAAAGGTAAAAGAGTTAGAAAGCAAATAAATTATAATGATGCCATGAGACCCCAGGAGGAATCTGCCTATCCTGATAATCAATCTGATTACAACTCTGATTATTCTATTCCTTCTGATGATAATGAAAATGATGACTATTTCGATGACTTGAATGAAGATAAAGGTCGATCTCGGAAGAGCAGATTTGGTCATAATGAAAGAGACAAACCCCTTCCTCCCCTGCTAGCTAGAGTAGGAGGAAACATTGAAGTCTTTGGATTTAATGCCCGTCAGAGGAAGGCATTCCTTAATGCCGTCATGCGGTTTGGCATGCCACCACAAGATGCTTTCAATTCACAGTGGCTGGTAAGAGATTTACGTGGAAAGTCTGAGAAAAGTTTCAACTCTTATGTTTCATTATTTATGAGACATTTATGTGAGCCAGGAGCTGATAATGCTGAAACTTTTTCTGATGGTGTTCCACGTGAAGGTCTCTCTCGCAAACATGTTTTAACGCGAATTGGAATCATGTCTTTAATTAGAAAGAAAGTCCAGGAATTTGAGAACATCAATGGTCTTCAGAGTATGCCATTGCAGTTTTCTTGTCCTATTAACAATACGCCAGCATCACTAGTAATACCTGAGAGTAATAAATTACCTTCCATGAGTACTACTGCATTGGTTTCCAATGAAGAAAGTGTGAAAGTGAAAACAGAGAGGACTGAAGAAGTTGGTGAAAGAGATGCTAAGAACGATGAGAATTCAGAAAGAGAAAATGACAGTGGTAAGCAAGATGAGCGCATGGAAGTAGATGAGGCAGAAAAACCTGTCATGAAGCCTCCAATTTCTGAAGAACAAGATGAAGATAAGGAAAATAAAGGAAAGATTGATTTGAGAGAAAATGAATTGAGTGATAAAGTTGCCAAAGAATCTGATACCAAAGATAGAAAAGTAGCCAAGTGTGAACAAATGCAAAAATTCATGTTTAATGTTGCTGATGGTGGTTTTACTGAACTGCATACTTTGTGGGAGAATGAAGATAAAGCAGCTCATCAGTCTAGTAGATATGAAGTTTGGCACCGACGTCATGATTACTGGTTATTAGCTGGCATCGTTCGCCATGGATATAGTCGATGGCATGATATACAGAATGATTCTACCTTTGCAATCCTTAATGAACCCTTCAAGACAAACATGGGAAAGAGTAATATATTAGAATTCAAAACAAAATTTCTCAGTAGAAGATTCAAACTTCTTGAGCAGGCTCTAGTAATTGAAGAGCAGTTGAGGAGAGCTGCATTTGTGAATCTTACAGAAGACCCTAGCAATCCTTCAGTAGATCTTGGCACAAAAGCTAATGATTCAGGATCATCTCGGCCTGAATCACCTCAACAGGGATTGAAAGACGGGGATGGTAAACCACTAAATGCTGTATTGTACAGAGTATTAAACCAGTTACAAGAGCTTCTGCATGACATGAAGTCTGACATCACTGGATTGCCTGCTACTCTTGCACGTATACCACCCGTAGCATCGCGTCCCCAAGTGTCTGAGAGAGGAATCTTATCACCTCTAGCCCCCCATACACACCATCATTCTGAAATGAATGCAATGGGCCATCCATTAGATCTTCCAAGTCATGGCCACATGTACAACCCCTCACCAAAGCCCACTTCAACTTTACAGCACCAAGGGCTACCAAAGTAACTAAGAAATACATTGACATTTTACTAGTAATTGTAAATTTATCAGCTATACTGCGATAAGCCCACAGGTGGCAATTCATTGAATATAGAGCAACTCACATAAGGGTGTTGGGCTTGCGGGGATATTAAAAGTGATATGTGATAAACTGAGAAGTCCGGCAAGGATATGATCGGCATAAGACACTGCCAAGTTGTTCCTACAAGTTCCCTCTCACCATGTAATCCTGTTCTGTTGGTTGACTGTGTATTCGAATTTTGGACATCGTAGTTCGGTAGGTATGGTGGTATTTGTTTGCTACCAAAAATTGTAGTTATCAAACAGTGGAAGACACCTGTGTGTATGTGTGCCTGTGTATCGTTTCTGTGGTATGTGTACAAGATGCATATTATGCATCAGGTTCAGCATACAGGTTATTATATACGGACTAAACTGCTCAAGTATGTATGTGTGTGTGTGTGTGTGTGTCCCCCTCCATTTTGTCTAAGGAGCCTTGACGAAAATAATGGCTCAAAACTATTAAGCTGTCTAAGTATGGCAGTTTGAAAGACCAATTTACATAAACAGAACTTGAAACGTAATATTGCAATCCTGCAGCATTTTCCTTATTTTGTCTCCAACACAGTTGAGACTGTATTTCAAAAATGCCTACAACCAATATCAATTCATAGGTTTATTTCACTTAATAAATATGTCTCTAACATAATTTTAGTAAGTTTCTTAACAGCTTTTTCTACAAGACTTCTAGTGTGATAGTGTTAATAAAATTTGAGATTCATATAAGGGTCCATGAAACACTAAACTTGGATTCATTTGAATAGGTAATTCCCAGTTGAAAAACATTGAATTAAATGAGAATATTCCCTCTTGCTTGTTAGTACCATTTATTTATTTATTATTATTATTTTCCTAATTTCTCTGGTTTGGAACTGAAATTGCCAAATGTGTATTGGTATGATGTGACATCAGTGGAAATAGCGAATAGTAAATGTTGCCCATCCTTCTGTGACAAAACTCATTTAATTAGCTAATATCGGTAGATTCCTACCCTGGATTCAGTTATACTAAATATAAATGCTACATGTAAATCGTTTTGTGCTATTCTTAAATCCTTAATGATGTATATAACATTTCCCCCAAGCTGCTATCCAAACGGCTTATGTTGATTAGTTGTAAACATAAAAATGGAAAGAAATGTAGCATATTTGGGATATGAACAAATTGAGCACATATTAAAGCTTTAAATTGTAGTAAAAACGTTTCTTGAGAGGCTTGCAAGGTTGTTTTTCTCGTTGCTCGCAGCATTTATTGTTTTAGGAAAACAACAAATGCTAAATGATATGCTAGAATATTGTAGACAGCTCACGTTGGAGATTAAAAGTTTTGCAGCATATGTGCATGCCATCAAAACACTTTAAAAATATTCATCTTTTCAGAATGTAAAAGTAGCTAAAATGCAAGGTGAAAACATTTCCATTAGAACTTTGTTACTAACTGAAAAAAAAAAAATAATTTAAATTTAAAGATTCATATACCCTGAGATGCATAATGTCTGATCAGGTTTTTGTCACGTTCGTGGTGTCAGCAGTCACAGCAGTAATTTTTGTTTTCAAGCCATTGAAATTTATCATTAGAGTTTTATAAACCATATCCGTGATCAGCCTCACAAAAAAACAAATTAAGCGTGAAATGTCTGGTAAATGTGGTTTCAACGGATTTGGTCATCACATCCAATCTGTAAATCTGAGAAGTGGTGGTCAGGTAATACATACACCTGGAAACTGCCGTGTGCAGGTGTATGAATCACTTGACCTATACACCCCTAATAAATACTGTCTTGTATCATATTGGGTACTTTTGCTGGAATTTGTAGTTTACCCTGTAAAAATAATAAATAAAATAAAACATTGATTTGGCCATGAAACAAACCGTACCAGACATTCTCTTTTATGGACTGCCTTATATGTGTTCTCTTACAATGTGGGGAGTTTCATTTTTCCGGATCCATTCCTGTTTCATTTTATTTACTATCTCAGTAAATAAAACAATGAAAGAATTTTTTAAAATATAGTACATCTAAGAAAACAACCTGCTTTCTATATTCAGTGAAACATACGTATGGTAAAATTTTTACCCCTCTCCTATGTCGAGTAATATTATAATTTCTTAGTTCAGCTCATATTCATACAAAAAAAAACCTATTTCACTTATTTCATGCTTGTGTACTGTTGGTTTCCCCTTCACTCTGAGGGAAAAAAACTGACAGGCAGCACACCCTGTGGACTTCAGTGTGATACAGATGAATATTTGAATAAATACCTTTCATGCTTGGTATAAAGTGCTACCAAAGGTTATGAGAATGTATTTAAAATAAAGATTCGTTTAACTTAGTAATTTTGCGGTATTTCCCCTCCAAACTTACCTTGGTGCTTAATACACCCTTAAGCTCATTAGTTCTCTCATCATTGCGAATATATCTGAGGCATTTTTAAAAAAAATGAGTTTATACTGAATCTCCAAGACTGAACTCCAAATTAATGTGCCAGGATTTTCACACAAGTTAGTAAAATGTGCGAAAATCTCCTTTTTTTTTTTTTTTTTTTTTCTTTCCTTCCATAAATATAAAGGATTTTATAGTAAGTAGAGGATTTAGGTACATAAATAAATAACTGCCGCATACATTTGTGCTGCAAAAAGGAGTTAATATATGCCATAATATACATTTTTGTGTGTGTGTGTTCTAACGAAGATACTGCCTTTGGTGGACGATAAGACGCGCCCAAGTTTTAGGAGAATTTTGGAAGGAAAAAAAAAAAAAAGTATTTTAATGCATATATTTGAAATATAAATTAACTCAGCAGGAAGAAACAGAGCAAGGATTCGGTGATATATGCAGGGTTGCATATATTAAAGGTAAGGCAGAGTTACATGATAATTTCCTGTAATCCGTTCCAGAAAACGGTTTCTAGAGAAAAATATATTTTTTTCCCTTCTTTTTTTTAATAAAACTATCTAGAAGTAAGAGCTCACTCGGATGTGCTGAACAATAACCGTGGATGGCCAACCTCTTCCTGCGACGTGCCAGATTATGTTGAATGTTCATCTTAGCCCACCTAGGGACATCTATAAGCTACCAGAATTAAAATCCCCCCTCCACCACTACTGATCTGCTTCCCCAAATGTTTTTGCTTATTACGCAAACTGTATACTTAAAAGCAGTTGAATAAAAAAAATTAAATAATTTTACGTTTATAAAATAAATTTAATGTAGGTTAATAGATAATGTTTGTCCTTACAGAATGATGGCACGAAGAGCTCATTAATGCTGTACATGCATTCAGTTAACACATAAATATGAACTATGGATTCCTAATAAAGTAGAATTGAAACCATATATTCATTTTCTCTCTCCTCTTTTTTTTTACATTGGTGGGTGTTGCTACTAATGAGAGCAGTGTTCCGGCGCATGGGTTTCATATACAGTCTGATCTTAAAAAAAAGAAAAAAACATCGGACCAGGGGAGGGATTTTAATTCCGGTAACTTTAATTCATAAAGCCTTAAATATTTTAGTTAGGTCTCCATATAGACGATGCAATTTACAGAAGCCAAGTTTTACTTGGAAAGGATACCTTTTGTTGTCCGCCATCTAATCTTGTTGCTGTTGTCTGTACCCTTTCCCACAAATCTACATACTTTTGCTTCCTAAAATGATTTTTCCAAACCTCTTTGCAGTATCCAAGATGTGGCCTAAATATTCCTTGTACAGTGGGATAATGCCTCATTTTCCCAATGGGCGGAAATCCTGTATACCATTGACACCTCAGGGTTTCTCTTAGCAGTGTGTTTGCACTGCTTAGACAACTTAATGTTGACTATGCTAACCCATCCCGCAGTGGTCCTTTTTATTTTTGCTCACCTTGGGTTTAGCACTACTCAAAAACAGCATAGTAACACCCACTAATTCAAGCTCCCCAATTCAGACTGGCTTCTGTTTTTTATGTATGTATTTCATTTATGCAGAACAGATTTTTTCTGAATGAGAATTTGATACAGTTCCATAATCTTTTCATGGCTAGACAAGCGCCTTTTTAAGAAAAGTAAAACCATTCTTAAGGAAAAATTAAATACAAAAGAAAACATTAAGGCATTTTTATTGTTCGAAAATGCACTTTCACATCCTTTGAAATTTTACCAAGTGACTCCAGCAGTATTAGTGGCAGCAAATGATGCAAGGAAGCGAGATTATATAGTATAGGCCAAAAAAAAATAAATAAAGTGCAGCCATTATCAACCCACTGCAGGATGGAAGCCTCCTCAACAATTCATACTGAGGGAAATGGACGATAATCTGCCATGCTGGTCCAGTGCGGGTTGGCAGATCGACCGTATTCAGCAGTCAGGGGCTTGAACCCCGGTCTACTCAAAGAGCGTGTGTTACTGCACTCCCGCTCCTGACCACTCGGCTACTAATAATTTGTCAAATCATTCCTTAGATTTATTCTTATTACCTATTTCCACAACAGCAGATGAAAGTTTGCTTCCACTTTCACTGGCTGAATGTAACGTTTTACACACTTATCCTGCAACCATCCGTTTTCAATATAAATTTTTTCCCTTATGTGCGTCATGCAAGAAAAAGTAAGAATGTCATCAACATTTAGTTCACGCAATCCATTTAAAGCCTTAAACGTTTCAGTCAGTTCATCCTGTGGGTTTATTTTCAGATGATGGCTTGTATAACTTGGTAAGAGTACCATTTTGTGCCCCTGATTAATCTTGTTGCTTTTCTCTGTACACTTACAATAGATCCAACACCCGTCCTAAAATGAGGCTTCCAGACCTAAAAGTTTGGAATCACGTTTCATTTTTCTTAATTTAATTTTTTTTAATAGGACCACAAGTTGTTTACCAATTTTTAGTATGTATAAAATCAAAAAAGCTTAAATAATATTTAAGAAATAAAAAATCTAAAATATTAGAGAATATTCCAGAAAGGTGTAAAAGATTCTTGAATTTGTAGGAGATTCCTGAAACTTCTATATACATAGAAGACTGTATATGATTCTAGAGTGTTTTGCAGTAATACAAATAGAGAAGAGCTGTAACTTATAAAATCGAACACCCGTCATTCAGAAAGAGTGGTGTAAGTTTTAAGTGGTGTTTCGTGATAAACATGACAAGAAATAAGGAACTGTGTTGAAAAAAAAAAAAAAGTGCTGTTATAATTTAAGTTATTTCATGAGAATTTAATTTAACTTGCCGACCGCACAAAATTCCGAACCCTCTGGTAGAAGTGCTAGACCAGAGGGCACCAGCAAAAAATAAATAAAATAAGAGCAATAAATAAATTGAAATATATATACATATAATAAAAATAAATAAATTAGATAAACATCAGGAGTGAAAAATTCCGCACCAGCAACCGGCTGATGCAAAAAAAAAAAAAAAAGTGTTCAAGCAGGAGAAGAAAAAAAAAAAAAAAGTACAGTTCTTTCATAATTTACTAAAGTATATAAATGCCTTCGTTTACTAAAAACCTTGTAACTAAATTCCTGCAAGGCACTAAAATATACATAATTACTGCTAAGCATAACAATAGCCTTAGGTTTACCATTATCAACTTGCACCACATTAGCTGTTACAGCAAAACCTGCAACTCTGCCCGGCGCCTCCGTAGCCAGGTGGGAAGGAACAGCAGTGCGTAGCACACGCTTCTTGATTAGACCGGGGTTCGAGCCCGTCACCACCAAATACGGAGGATGCGGAAAGGTCAGGGAATGACCACCGCATATCCAGGAGCAATATGGCCTTAGTTGCTAATGCTCCTAAAAACCAAATAACAAACAAACAAACAAACAAGCAACTCTGCCCCCCCCCCCATCTGCACACAATAATATGGCTCTTGTAAACAGAGAATATTGGTTTTCCTTTCACTAGACAATTCTAATTTCATCCATAATACTACGTGACCTTTAACAGTTCAATTGCAATACACTAATAGTTCCATCAATGGCACTGGAATGTACTACTGTAGCTACTGTTGTTGAACCAAGATTAGACATAATTTTCCGTTAACCTTGCAATTTCTAAAGCTCGTGTATATTCGGGGCTATGAGAATCACGTATGAAATGATTAGCATCCTTCCCTCTTCTCTTATAGTTGACAAATCTAAGTTGCTCACTTGCAACATTTATTCACAACAGTAAATCGCCTGTACTTATGGGAAGAGTATCCCAAAAATATTCTGTCGATGTTTGAAGATAAAGACTCGGAACCAATTAATTTTTTACTTAACTAGTTGTTTGAGTTTCAATCAGAACTGCTTTGTTTCTCACCATTCTGAAATTTCTTATTTTAATTTCTTTAAAATACTTACTACAGCATCTCTGACATCCTGACTTGAGGTGTATTGATCACCTTCCACAGCCCTTAAAATAATTGTATTCTGTCTTGCTTTGAGTAATTCACCAAAGTAATTCACTTTGGAAAGGGGGGGGGGGGGGCTTCCAAAATCACTTTCATAAACTTTTTCCTTTTTTGCCTGGTCTTCCAGCACATCTTGCGAACTATCAAATTTCACCTTGTCTGCGTAGTTAGGTTGATGTTGATCAACTTGCACAGGTGGATAAGATTGACCTCTGACTATATCATCAAACAATCCAGCACGTAGTTCTTACTCCTCAACTCTAGATGAAAGACTGAAGTCTTTCATTATCTATAACAAGTGCTGTAGATATGGTCTCCATATCAACCAACTTATCTAGGACAAAATTCAAAGCAGCCTTGGTAATCTTGTTGGATTCACTGGTCACTGTAATCTACAATTTGCTTCTTAAGTCTGGTTATTAACTCATATATGGTTGATTCATCGGGATCATGGGCGTCAGCAGAGGGGAGCAAACGGGGCACTTTCCCTCCCTGGGATCGAGTAAAAAATTCCACAAATTATAATCGTAAAAGTGATTGAGATATGTAACCTTATGAGACGCTTTGTCTGCCTTAAAATTTTATTACGGGTTGGCTGGTTTCGGCCTTTGGCGGTGTAACCATAGAACACGTGTTTCATCTATTGCAGCAATAAAACACTTGTTCCTGTTTTTGGTTCATCCACTGATATTCCCCAAACTTTACCAGAAGTTTTGGAACATTGCGACTATTTCCCTTCTATTAATTCGGCAATAGCTATTGGTATGACATTACCTGCTACGACCTGTACCATTGAAAGAAGTTTCAGCACCTTGAGACGTGTGAAAACATTAAGGTGTCCACTATCTCAGAAACTCGCCTATAAAGGTTTATGTATGATTAGTGTGCACAGGAAGAAACTAGAAGAGGAAGCGGTAAAGAAAAAATTTATTGAAAATGTCATCAATAGGTTTGCAAGCGATTGACGGAGAATTCAATTCTTATACGATACGTGATTATTGAAATTATTATATATATACAGTATATGAAGTTATGTAAAATAATATAAGAAATAGAAAAGGAGAAAGAGTGACAGAACAGATTAATGCCATCAAATTTATGATTGTACATTACATCTGTCTGTATATAACAATTTTTCAGTTAATTGTAATACCAACTAGATAAATGGGAGAATTTAGCATAAAAGTATTAGGGATGCAAGCTATACTCATTAGTTCAAAGGGCCAAGTTTAGGTAACCTAAGTTGGACTTCTTTGTTGTACCCTATAAATAAACACAAAATAGTAAAATTAAAATGATAATATAGCTAATTATAGATATATGGATACATTGAATGGAACGTTAACTAAGGTTGGCTCCACTCAATATATCCCATCAATAATTAGCTGAAGCTATCTGTTTCTGTTTGCTATTTGCCATCTGGAAAATGGCAAACAGAAATGAGTATAGTTTGCACCCCTAATACTTTTGTGCTAAATTCTCCAGTTTATCTAGTTGGTATTATAATTAACTAAAAAATGTATATATATATATATATATATATATATTAATTCTTGTTTCCTTTATATTGTAAATTTATATATATTATGTATGTGTTTTTGTATTGATGCAATACTGTATTCTATAATCTACTTGTTTAATTAAATAAAAATTTATTGATGTAATTATGTCTCCAAGCTTTGCCCCCCCCCCCCCCCCTAGAAAATTTTCTGTGGACGCCCATGATCGGGATATTTACTTTGTTCAAGTATATTACCACAATGTCACTTTCTCTGACATCTCTATGCACAGTCTTTTTCCAGTCACTGTAAAAGCTGTCTGTTTCCACATTGAAATCATCAGCCTGAAAATCTGAAAAATAATCTATATAACCCTCAATAATCTCCTTGTTCACGAAAATTAGTATCCCTGACTTCAGTTGCATCCTGCAAATAACATTGTTTCCTGTAGAGGCACCTGTAGAAACACTTTCACCAGCTTTTGCAGTAACCACATTAGCAGCGGTTTTCCATCTAATCTTTTTCCCTGAGTCGCCCTGTAATCTTGGAACTCTAGATGGAAGGGGTGAAAAGCTCCCAACTGCTCTCCCCCACCTACACTTCTAGCACATTTCCTGGTACAGTATTATGTTTACTCTTCATGCTTCTATATGAAAGCAGGTGAGCCCAACAGAAAATAAAACCAAATCATTTAAATGAGCAAGGCTGCTTTCCAGTTTTATATCACCAATTAGTATATCCTAACTTATACTTAAAAAAAAAAAAAATTGTAGTACTCCTGTGATCTCTAACCTTTCCTCCAAAACTTAATAATCCTACAATATTAGGAATGAGACCAACCCCTCCTCACTAATAAGAACAAAATGCGCTTAAAATTACTTCAACAGTTACACAACACTTCAATATTGCTGCCAACGTGGTGTTTCCATATCACTACAAACTTGGCAGTACTTCACAATTCCTTGCCTTCGACACAAAAATTAAGCTTTGCAAGTTAGCAGAAATGTTAAACAGAGTTAATTAAACTACAAATTTGTTATGAACAGTAAATAAACTCGAATAACTACGAAAAATACAAAAATTTTCGCGAGCGATCGCACCGTTGAACTGCACTCAGTCTGTGAAATAGTGACCATATAGTTTTTTTTTTTGGTATGTTCTTTAGTCAGGGTGGCTCCTATATAATTGTTAGTTAGTTATAATATCCTTTCATAGGGTGGCACCCAGTCACACATCTATCTCCACCTATTAATTCTGTATCCACGTAGTTCTACAGTGTAATATGTATGTTAGTGTAGTGTATTGTCTGGGAATCTGGAAGTGTACTTTGCACTATATTCCCGCACCCACCAGAGATAGTGCAATACTGGTGGGTGCCAGCAGTCCCGCTCGCAGGCTGCGCACACCTGGAAGCCAGCTTAAAAATAAATAATAAAAATGAAAAAAAAATAATAAATAGCCTATATAAGTCTGCCCATCTACAAAATTTGTGGAAACCTTGCATATGGCCAAGAATAAAGTTATCAAGACACTATTATAAAATTAATCGCCAGGATGCCATATCTGTTTAAGGCAATGATAAAATCTAGTGGAGGATATTTTGATGAAAAATCAGAGTTTTTAATATTAATCATTTCAATATATTTTTTTTTTTTTGCTGTAAATTTTTAAATGCTTAATAAAAAAATCTTAAAATACTTGGTAGTGCGTTTTTTATATTAAACTTTATACTGCCATGGCTAATTTCAAAAAAGAAAATTGTCATACGCCGCAATTCCAAACTTAAACATGAGTATATGCAGTATTCAAGCTGCAGCGTAACTACTGTCTTCAGTGGTTATGCTTTGTCTTGAGTACTGCATACAGCGGATGCATCCAACAGCACCTAGAAATATCACCGACTGGCGCAGCATATATAGTGACGGCATTATAGTGCCTGTTAGTACGAAGTGTGTACAATGGTGAAAGGAAAGGATCTAACGGAGTTTGAACATAACGATGTGCGGCCCTGAAGACGGGGGGAGCAGTTATTACCACAGGTATTGTCGGCTTTTTGATTAGTGCTTTAATGATGTGGCAAAAATGGTCTGAAGAGATGTGGTCGGCACGTGCTGTCTGCGGCAACAGACTGCTCACAATCCCTCAATTAACAGCAGCCTACAATTGGCGCACAGGAAAACGTTATCGAGTACACATTCTTGCAGGCAGGCGACCTGTTCATGTGCTCGTGTTGATCGACCGTCATCGGGCCTACAGTGGGTACAAGCAGGAGCACCGTTTCTGAACATTGGATGACTAAAGCCTTCAATTCGGAAGCCGACTGACTGATCGACTAAACCGAAAAAAAAAAAAAAGAACACTGAATTCCCGGTTAACCGAATCACTTCAAATAATGCGGGTTCGGTCTTTAACCGAAGTCCCCCTCCACTCATTGAGTTAGCCCATGTGGTTATTTCAGTTTCTTTCCAGCCGTCCTAGTCGCGTGTTAGGGTTTAATGTGGTATTGTATTTGATCTTCAAACCCATTTCTAATTTTCATGGATGCTAAACAAATTTGCATTGTCAAGTAACCGAAAACATGTTCTGACAATGATAAAGAGTGGAAATAATTTGTTGAAAAAGGCGGAATCGGGGAAGAAAATCGCCGAAAGATGTTAGGGCTGCCACAGTTTCTGACTAAAGAATAATCACTTTAGTCAATGTATTAGAAAGCGAAGATTGTAACTGTAGCAGAAAAACAATGAAGAAAGCTGACTAAGACAGTAAAAGAAGCAATACAATACACAAATGGTTTATGCCAAAAAGGATCAGCTGGACAGCCAATTTAAGGACTGGTTTCATGTGAGAAAGCTGCAATGTTTAATGAAGGGTCAGCAGGCAACAGCGACTTTAAAACCAGCTCTGGATGGTTATGCAATTTTAATTTCGTCACGGAATACGCTGTAAGAAATTGTCTGCTAAAAAGTAAAATGCTGAAGAGTTCATTGCCGAAATGGGCTTATTTATTGAAATTGAGAAGTATGGTCCCAGTTTTTACAATTCTAGTGAAACTACCGCTTCCGGCCATAAAATGAATAAGAATCGAATGACTGCTGATTTCTTTTGTGCTAATTCAAGTAGCAAAAACAGGCTGAATCAGCTTATTGTCAGATAAAAATGTCCCAGAGTTCTAATAAAGGATGTGAAAAATTTGCCCATGGCATGAATCTGAACAATGCATGGATGACAGCTAATTTATTTATTTATGGCGGTATAATAAAACGTTTATTCCTGGTGAAAAAATGCCAAGAAAATATTGGTAAGTTCAAAAAACATGCTCATTGTAGGCAATGTATCATCCCACCATTGCAGTGAAAATGGAAAGTTTAAAGTCATATTCCTCCCTCCAGATATACAACCTCTAGTGCAACCTGTGGATCAGGGGACGATTGAAAAAGCAAGCTATGCAGTGACAAACTTGAGAAGCTGTGTGCTGTGAAGAAAATGGTGTGTTTATAAAAGTCAACTTGAAAGAGTGCTTACATATTTGCTGATTCATGGAGCACTTAAAGCTGAAATGTTGCACAAAGCCATGAAGTTGTTTGGGGGAAAACCATTGAAGTCTGAATAAACAAGTGGAACTGAACTTATTATTTATGTTTCTGATTGTTGATTCAAAGAAGTTACCGTGGATGAAAAGTGATGCATACAATCCTGGCTTCCAAATTTTCATCAATCAGGAAAATGACAATACATACAGAAAAAAATGGACTCCATCCCAAGTGAAACTTTCAACTATCTTGAAATAGCAATAAAGCAGGATGAATGTAATGCTGCATTACTTACACTGAAATACTTGCGTAAACTTAGCAGCAAGGAAACAAGTTTTATCTTCTGAACAAACATCAGTGTTGGACTTGTTTCTCATAAAGTTTTGGAAACGTTGATTTATAATTATGAAGGGAAAAGATTTGTCACCAGAATGGCATATTCTTTTTTTTTTTTACGTTTGTTACTTTCGGTATCATAATGATGGATCAAATGTTCATCCGTGGTGACTAGCCATGGAAAAAAAAAAAAAAAAAATTTCTTTTCCTGGCACGTCAAAATTTCGTGTGCATAATGTCCTTTCCTTCTGGAAAGGGGTCAGAAGTTGAACCCATCTAGTAGACACTACTGATATGCACTCTGGACGATTTTCTCCACACACACCCTACATTAATTTGGAGCTCTACCGCTAGTTCTTTGATGCTAATATGGCGATCTTCCAGGACAGGATTGATGCCTCTATTTCTGAAACACTTCTGTTACTGCAGCTGCTGGTAGTCCTGGGATTTCATGCACTGAGTTTCTTCCAAATTTGAATTATGCAAAAGCACTGTAACCTGGGCAGTCTTCTCCATAAATAGCGACCATTCGTGGATTGTTTTCCCTTGTAGAAAGAGGAACTGAATCACTGGTAGGTATTCCATATTTAACCAATGCGATATTTCATCTCTGCGAAGGAAAAAAAAAAATGGTCAGATTGAAAACAAAATTTATGTGGTGCCTTTTTGTATTTGCAAGGTGAATACAAATGTTTTTGAATCCCCCACTCGTACTGTACATTTATTTTTTTATATTGGACCTGTTTTAGAAGCTTATTTATTTTTATCATTACTGTATAAGGGTATATTGTAATATTCAATCATGTATTTAAAGTGTGCAATAATTAATAAATTGCTTTTTTGTGGATAAGTTTTTTTTTTTTCTTTCTTTTCCTTAATCCAATTCGAATTTTTGGTTATCCGAATCACCTTTGTCACGAATCAATTTGGATAATCAGGACTGTAATCGCTAAATTCCTATTGTGGATTCCTGTGAAATGCTGATTACATCAAAGCGTGCCTTCAAGAGCATGAACCAGTTTGCTCTACTTTGCTTATAGGGCACATACCTGAAGGCAAATTCCCTTTGCATAATATAGTCATGCAACGGTACATCTTGGTTGAATCTATCCACGGGGGAGTTGCTATCCTGGGCAACCAGACTCCTTTTACTGCTACTGCTTACCACCAGCTTCAAAGCGGTAGCAATTGCCTTACAGTAGGGTTTTTAATAACCTACTCCATCTGTTGCCGCCTGGGAATGACATTCCTCAGACAGACTGAATCCTTGATCATCATATTTTGTACTTGCTTTACCAGTCTTACTTTTCAGGGATTTCAACGGACATAATACTCTGTGTACAGTTGGTATTGTTATCAGCCATATAGTGCAAGGAAGTCACAGGCTTTTGTAGCACCAGAAAAAAAAAAGTAACAAATAGAACGAAAAGGTAGATAAGAAAATACGAATTATGCACTTTCCTCCTCATGAGTTGCCCTTTGAATTTCTTCAAACTCAGCCTCAATTACCTGTGGAGTTAACTTGTCAGATACCAACAACTCGCTTGCTAGAAAAAACTTCCCACTATCTAGTCCAAACCTCTTCCCTTTTAATTTGAATTTATGGTCCCTAGTCTGAAAATTCCACCATTCATTTTACTAACATATCTCAGAGCCTTATAAACCTGAATCAAGTCCCATCTAAGCCCTGTAGCCCACAATCGAAGTCTCCTCGTATGGTCGCTCTGTTGCCGATCCTCCGTACTTGTGCACTGTATTTCCATTGGAGTATTACAATTGCCTTATATAGTGGGATTATGACCTCCCTATCTCTACAATATATTGTTCGATAACTATTCGTAAAGAAACATTGGTTTCTTGTCTGTCTACACTGCTCAGAAAACTTCACATCTGCCCTTATTGTAACACCCAGATCCCTTCACCTGCTGTTTTTAATTTAACCCCATTAAATTTAAGTTATTTTTGGATTGCTGTTCCCCAAGTATAAAACCTTGCATTTTTCTGAGTTCAAACATAACTACCACTTTTCTGACCATTCTTGAAGACAGTTCAAATCATCCTAAAGGAGTGTTGCTTGGCACTGATCATTGCAGCAGATGTAAAGTTGGAAAACCAACTTTTGTCTTCTGCAAATTTTATATCACTCCCTTTATCAGTTCATCGATATCTCATGAAAATCAGAAAAAAAAAAAACTGGTCCAAGAACCAATTCGTGTGGGACCCCACTTCTGACGTTACCTGAACAATATCCATTAATCACAATCTTCTGCCCTGAAACCCATGTTGGGATCTCCCCAGTAATCCCGTGTAACCTCACATGAGAGAGTCAAATGTCTTGCTAAAATCCAAGTAAACTATGATTTTGAAATTATCTGCGTCCAGTTCACGAGTAGCTATCAAAAGAGCTTCCTACGTTATTTAAACATGGTTCTTAAAATCATGTATGCTTCAGAATGCCATCTTCTCTATCTAAATTGCACTCCTAATCATTGCCCCTAAGATTTTCCCTAACACAAGTCAGACAAACCAGTCTGTAGTTACTAACATCACTCTTAGTCTTTATGTGGTGCTATGTTGGCACTTCTCCAATACAAAGGAATCTCCTGAGTCTAATCATGCTCTCATAATGTCGAGGGTTCAGCATATTGTGACCGCCTCCCTCAAAAATTACTGAGTATATGCCATAAACTTTACACGCATTACTTGTATTTAGCCTCGAACGTTTTTCTAATAAACAGTTATCTGTAGTTTCGAAATCACTAATTTCATATGGCTCAGCATGAAGGATCTTTCATCAGTAAAGACCAATGTAAAGTCTATTTAATTCATCAGCTGAGTTATATAAGACTCCCACACCCAGTACACAGATAGGATCTGATTCGTTTTCTTTGTATTTACATACATGAAAAACTATTGTCTACGTTCTTAGCACTTGGTCATTTATTTCTCATACTCAGCCTTGACTTCTGTAACATTATCTGTGGTACTATAATAGATCAACTTGTAGTTGTTGAAGGCTTCAATAGTTTTTATCGTTCTGTCACTTTCTGCTCTTTTAGATTAATCTAGCTCCATCTATACTCACGGTAAATATGCGTTCATGGCTTCTTTGATTATTCCTTTAAAGACATTTCATGATTCTAATGTGTTTGCATTCCCTCTGCAATCCGGCCGATTAATAGATGCTATATAGTGCTTTAAACTGTCATAGTCTACTTTTCTGCAATTAAAATTCATGACTTTCCTTTAAATAATGCAACATATTTCTTCATCTTCCGACTAATGACTGCATAATCACTACCTGCCAATGGTTCCTGTACATTAAGTCCGGTGATGTCATCTGATTCATGAGTAATGATGAGGTCGGGAATAGGCTTACCCCTAGTATTTTCTCAAACGTGCTGGTACAAATAGTCATCTAGTCTAAAAATTTTTTTTCCCATGGTGACTTACTTTTCCACTTATTCTAATCAATTAAGGGCACGTTGAAGTCACCCAGAAAAGAACATTCACGTTTGCCCATTCATCTTTATTTTATGATAACCTCAAGAAAGAGAGGTATTAGAACCTGTAGTACTTAGTAACGTGTTGGCTGAAGGTTAAGAAGATGTAAGAAGAAACTTGTCATTACATTTGAATTTCTGTAATTATACAAGAAATTCTGTAATTTACAGAAATACGTATCAAAGGACGTTTTTCCAGAAAACAGAAGTTGAATGAATAAATGAGAGACGAAAAGTTGGTTTTGTGAGTTTGGACAGTAAAAGGATGCTGACTGGTTGCAGCACATGCACAGGCTGTTTTTCGAGAGAGAGAGAGCAGAAATTATATGTCAGTTCGGAAGGAAAGTGTCCATGGAAGTACCTGTAGAAATGGCAAGCAGCAGAAAGGACACAGAGAGGAGAGAGTTTGTTAGAGATGGGTCATTAATTTAACTGAACCTTGGGGTACATTAACTGAACCTGCATTAGTGAAGACGGCTCAAGACAGCCATCTAAGAAAACGTACAGTGAGCGGTTACACAAAACTGGATACCCAATTAAAAAAACTTGGTAAACCATAAGATGGAAGTTTATTTAAAATGAAATGCCTTTGAAATGTCAAGAGCAACTGCTTGAGTTTCAACAAACTTTTCCATCGAATTTGCCCATAGACAAGTAACATAGCCAGAATATAACTAGTGGATCAGCACTGACAGAATCCATACTGGCGATCATTGATCAGATGAAAGGTTCCTAGATGGTTTTAGAGTTGGCAATTAATTGGTTTCTCCATTATTTCAGAAAGAGTAGGAATAAGTGCAGTGGGACGATAATTAAATGGGAGGGAGGGATTTGTCACCCCTTTTCAGGAACTGTCTGGATATGAGCAAATTTCCAATCAGAAATAAAAACACCTTTCGAATAAGAAAGTGAAAAGAGTCGGCACAGAATAGAAGCAAGCTCGGGATCAGAGCTTTTGACAAGTGAAGACTTAAAATACCTTAAATTTCCTCTCAGAAAATGGAGCTTTCTAAGCATCAAGGTTCAAAATCCTTTTGACAGAAGACCACAGGATACTGGGAATGGTAGGTTCCCAGGTTTACCAAGATCATCAATACACGAGTTAGAAGAGAAGTAGGATGCTAGCAGGTCAGCTTTATCTTTGGCTGAATTGGCAATAGGACCATCTGCTTTCGATAAAGGTGGGAAAAAAGATGGACAAAAGTTGCGGCCAATAGGCTTTGGCAACCAGAAAGCTCGACTACCATTTGGACAAGAAGTAAGTTTTCTATTCTTAGCTGGCACATTATAGCCTAAGTTGCTAATGTGCCAATAAAATCTAAACCACCAACAAATCTATTCTTAGCCTGTTCGAAATCTAGCCTGAACTGATTAATAACTGCTTTACAATTGTTGTGCTCTTTAGTGAAGTCTTAAAATAAAGCTGGAGATTTGGATACAAGCCGATTGCGATATGTAACATTCTTATCTTGGACAGCCTAAGCACATTTATTGAAAAACTAAGGTTAAGATAAAGGAGATTTTAAGGTAGAGGGTAGAATAAAGAATTTTATCCCTACAAGAATAATTTCACCGACACGGTTTGACATCAGAAGGTTTGAAAGAGTATTCTAACCAAGGAAAAGAAAGTAAATTTCCCGGATCATCCCATTTTCCATTCTTGTGATGCCAAAACGCAAGGTTGAGAATAGCCACGAGTGAAATTCTCCATTGGAGAAGAGTTCACCAATTTGTGATCTGAGGTACCTAGAGGCCCACTCACCTCGACCATGGTGAGTGGGCCTCTCACTATGGTCGAGGTGAGTTAGAAAGGTTGTTTGTGAGAAAAAGATCAAGCATGTTGGCTGTGTGATTAGGACTGTCTGGCATTTTGGTAGATAAATGAGCAATCTGTGTTAGTAATTGCAAGCTGCTGCTGTGTGACTAGAAAACGAAACAAGCTGGGGTTGTGAACATTAAAATCGCCACGGAAAATTACCTCACTGTTAGGAAAATTGGACTGGAGAAAGTAGTAGTAGTAGTATAGGCATGTGAGGCAAGAAAGCAAACTTATGTACCATCGGCCAAAAAAAAAAAAAAAATTTCACACATTCATTCCCTCTAAAAGTTTGTCCTGTTCTCAGTGGTGTAGCTAGGAGGGGGCGGTCCGCCCAGGGTCACTTTTTTGGAGGCGGCACTTGAGGAGACAAATGTTTCTTTCACTGGACAGATCCAAGAAATCACGAGATTTCAACAGCTTCAAGTTCTTGCTGACAAATATGCCTTCTTTACTCCATCGAATCTTTTTGATAAATACGAATGTCAACTAAATCATGATCACGATGACATTAATAAGGAAGTGTTCCTCGTTGAGAGAAAACGACTTCAGAGTTTTATTTCTATTGCTGCTACGCAACACGAAACAAACGTGGAAGTACGGTCCCCTTTAACTTTTGCAGTTTATTCTAAAATACAGTCTCGAGAACTCAGTTCCAAATATTGTAATACTACTGCGAATTTTCCTCACAATTGCTGTAAGTGTTGCTAGTTGTTAGAGGAGTTTTTCTAAATTAAAATTGATTAAGAATTACCTAAGATCTACAATGAGTACCTTGCGTTTAAGAAATCTTGCCATACTGTCTATAGAACAGCAACTGTGTGATGAAATAGACTTCGACAATGTCATCGACGAGTTTGCTAATAGAAAAGCAAGAAAAATAACATTTTAGAATGTTGGAATTAAAGTTTTACTTCAAAAATAAACATAGTGTTTAATTTATTTCCCTATACGTCGTTTTGACGTTATTTCCCTATATGTCTTTTTGTAGTATTTTTGGTGTGTATGGAGAGGGGCGGAAAACTCAGGGACCGCTCCACGTGGCAAAAGCTCTAGCTACAGTACAGCCTGTTCCTCATCGAATTTAAGCTATCAAATTCCACAATAAAAGATGGAAGTTTGTTCCAGCAATCAGCTACTCCCTGGCTAAAGGCAAATTTCCACACATCTATTCTATAACTGTTCTTCCTCAATTTGAATTTATGCCCACTCAGGTTCGTAATCTGAGGACGAAGAATGCCATCAGAATTGAGCCTGCTCAACCCATTCAAGGCTTTATACACCTCAATGAGATCACCTCGCAGGTGACTAGTCTTGGGATGCTGCAATTTGCAAAACTTAGGCCTTTCTTGGTAAGATGACCCCCCCTTTGTTCCCCTCACCAACCTTGTTGCTCTTTTTTTGTACTCGCTCAAGCAACTCTACATCCTTCCTAAAATGAGGCCTCCAGACCTGTATGCAGTACTCAAGGCATGGCGTGACCATTGCCTTATGCAAAAGGAATAATCACTGCCTTTCCCCTATTAGCAAAATTCCTCTATATCATTGAAAATACTGCACGACCTGCTCTGGCAGCTTATCACCGAACCCTGGGGGGGACTACACTAATAACATTAGTCCATGAAGAGCAGCGTCCATCGATTACCACTCTCTACCTTCTCCCACTCAACCACCCTTTTATCCATTTTAGCAACTTGCCCTTAATACCATATTGCTCCAAAGAGTTTAGAGTTCCAAGTGATTAATGGAGTTGGGTGGACTTGGTGAATCATGGCCTTAGTCGCCCTTGCGCCATAAAAACCAAAATCAAGTGGAGTTGGGAGAACGATAGAGGAAACAGATGAATATGACAGATTGTGGTAGAGATAATTTAAGCTAGAGAAGATCGAAAAGAGGCGATTCCAAATTACTGTCTCTGGCAGGGAACATCAGAACTAAAATATGCACAAGTACCACCTGACAGAATCTGAATTATCGGTTGAATCAACCAATAATTGAGATTCTATCAGAAAAATTACGTGGCGTTTGGCACACTAAGTAGAAATGGACGTCATTGAGACTGTAACTGAGACTACGTATATTTGTGAAATGAACCAGAAAGTGATTGGGAGATATGGTTCTTTTTACAGACTATTCATGATGTATTCACTAGTAATAAAGGTGAGTAGGACATTTTGCATGAAGTAATGAAATTTTTGTATATGGTCTACGCACAGCAAGAATATATCCGACTCCTTGATATAACATGGCGTCGACAACATCCCTGCATACACACTACTCGAATTCACTCCAGTCATTATCTGGCATAGTGGAGGCAGCAAAATTAAACATTAAGTGATCCAGATCTAGAGAGTTACCAATAGGTTCTCTACGGTGAACTATCTAGCGCCCGGCCTGCGAACACTTTTTAGAGCTGTACCCTCAAAATGAAAGGAAGATTCGATCTTGTCATGCCGTCCATCAGAATCTCAAAAGACATCATACTCTATGATGGAATAGATAGGGGGAGAAGAGTTTTCAGAAGTTTTGCTGTGGAGACTAAATATGAATTCCACCACTTCAGTCCTCAAATAAACAAAGTGGTGGTATTGCATTGGTTAATGAGAGTCATCTACAACCTAGTACTGGCTGGCAACACAGTGGGGTGATGTTCCTCTGTGTGGTGTGGCTGCCACACCGCAACCCCTGCTTACATTGGTTTGCACCTTGGGTGGTTACCTCCAGTGTACCAGGTGCCCTATTTCAGGACTTGAACATGGGGGGACATACCCAGGGTTACTAACAATCCCGCCATCATGATGGTGAAAGCAGAGAATTTGGCTCTGATCGAACAAACGGACTTCGCTGAAATTCGGTCCCCTTGACTTGAATCTCATCTGAATATCAGTTCCATCAGCGTTTTAGACTCCTAGGTAGCAAGGCCAGCTTGACATACTCAAGAGAGCATGTCTGTAACAGCCTCATGGACCGATCTACCACCTGAGAGTAGATTATTCCTACTATGATTGCACCTTTGCTTCGAACTAACTTACACACATACATATTCTATGCTGGTAGACCTAACTTCAGATGCAGGAAAAGCTCTTTTTGTGCTTAGGGCTAGTTTTCATAAGAATCTGCATATCGTAGTGAAACAACAGCACTATCCTGTTATTCCAATTATGCCAGCGTTAGTTTTATTCAGGAGTTATCTTCTCGCTTTACACATTGGCACCATTAGAACATTTTTTGTTTGTTTTTTTAACTTGCCTCTTTGTATATGACAAAGACTTTCTGTCTTCATGTAATCATGTATATTACTGTATATTTTGTACATTATTGTTTATTTAATCCTGTAAAAGTCTCGGGTCGAGCACGAATGTACCCTTGTTTATTGTACATTGTGTTCCTCGCACCTTAGTCTGTATTCACACCCTTCTGGCACAGAGCCGTCCCGGGGTGACCCAAGGTTTCTTGGGAAATAAACTGATTTTAATAATAATAACATTACCAAAATCAGCTGCTGACTCAACAAACTAGAATTCTTGAAATGTGTACAAGAATTACTTTGACCCCTGTCATCATTTCAACCGTACCTGCTACCACCCATACTGCATATGTGTAGCAGTTACCCCAATTGTGTGGCGCTACGCTCAGGGTAGTGGAGAATGAAAAAGACCGGGGGGTAATTGTGCAGTCAGACATGAAGTTCTCTGAGCAAACCAGCTCATGGGGGTCTTGTCAATGAAATACAGGAATTTTGCTAGCAGGAATAAGGAGGTGATTATCCCTCTGTATAAGTCAATGGTCAGGCCACACCCTGTGTACTGCATACAGGCAGGAAGGCCTCATTTTAGGAAGGATATAGAGCTGCTGGAACGAGTACAGAAAAGGGCAACAAGATTGGTGAGGGGAACGAAGGGATCTTACCAAGAAAAATTTAAGTTCTGCAAATTGCAGCATCTGGAGATTAGGCACCTGCGAGGTGTTCTGATTGAGGTATATAAAGCCTTGAATGGTTTGAGCAGGCTCAATATTGGGAATCTTACTCAGATTATGCAAGTGAAAGGGCATAAATTCAAATTGAGGAAAGACAGTTGTAGAACAGATGTGCGGAAATTTACCTTTAGCCAATAAATTCGAGGAAGAACTAGACGAACGTTTGGAGCCAATGGATGGGTGAAATGGGAAAGTTTTTTTTTTTTTTTTTTTTTTTTGTTGGCTGATGCGCACTGTGCATCAGCAGCATCTTTATTTCTAGCGCATGTAAAGCCGAAATTCAAATAACTGTTATCATACTTTCGTTTTGGTCTTTTATTAGTTGGGTCCTGTTTTTTTCACTTCAGATTTTTGGGGAACAAAAGGCTGCGATTGTTCATCCTCACTTTGAAATGTGACAATATTGTGTTCCTTTTCATCGACCACAGTTGCAGTACTAGAAGAACTTGCTTCTCGTTTTAAAGTTCCTTTTTTTCAACCACAAATCCATGGTCATTGATTTTAATAATCATATTTCGAAATACTGATAATTATCAAAAAAAAATTTAAACAAGGAAGCGAGTGTAGTTATGATATCGGTTCGCTTTCCTCTCACCTTCAACCCGTAACTCCAGGCTAAATCGCATACGAATGGCATATTAGATCACTACATTGCTACTTTTTAGTAGATGTCATTACCTCAACGCATGCTTCTCTATGCAAAAGCCCGCAAAAATGAAGTGTTCCGCGGTCTATTTTAGTCTATGCCAGCATATTAATAACCGAAAAAAAAATAATGTTAAAAATTATAATGATACAAAAGTGATGTCCGCAGAAATATGCAAACATTGATTTATTTTATTTTTTTAATTATTAATTACGATTTTTCGCGGAACACTTGTTCACATCTACGGAACACAGTTTGAGAAACGCTGCGTTAAGGTATCCTCAGTGATACTAGCAATAACCCTTGCACTACCTTTCTTCAAATGAATGACTCTACAAAATAAATTCCCTCTACCTACAACTGTGGGTCACGCTGATAAAAATTTCCCTCCCTAGTGCCCTGCAGACTTCAAGTGGAAGTCCATAAGGCTTTCAGTATATAATTTCTCCTATTGTCTGGGCAGAATTGTAGACAAAGACATTTGGACCAAAATCGCGGAATATTTTCGTCATCGTCCTAAAATTATCCTACCAATCCTCAGGTTGTATTCGTTTAATATTGTTGTCCCCACTTTAATAATGCTCTTTTTAACACCCTTAAAATATAACAACATCTTGGTAAAACATCAGTTGTTGCTCCCGACAAATACACCCTGGTTGTGGTCCACTTATGTTTATTACAAAAATGTTATCTGCTTCCCTGACAATAGATCCAACATTCATTCTCCTTCGACCGGAAGGAGAATGAATGTCATTGGAAGAATCGACTATTCTGTTCTGGGAGCCGAATTGGTGCATCACTTGGCGGATCACGAGATGCTTGAGTCCCTGACAATCTACCAGTTACATTTGTTTCTAGGTCAAGCACCCGTTTCTTCGTGGACTCAAATTCTTCTAATGTGCCAATTCTTAATCTGTACGCTCCTTAATAAAATGAGTGTAAAGAGAGTAAGAGAAATAAAAACTTGAGGAGGGTAAGAACAGTAAAAAGTAATTGGAAGAAAGGAACTATAGTCGTACTCAGGCAGTCCGGGGATGTGAAACCCGTTTTGGGAGTATGCTTCATGGGTTTAAGTCAATAATGTTATTTTATAATATGTAAAAAATATACGACTAAATAATAAAAATGTAAATGTAAAAAAAAAATAAATAACTATAAAACGTAATATCCCCTTGGGTAGCCAATCGGTGGGGGTCAGTTTTCTAGACCGTGAGACACCAAAGAGGCTGGGGGGTATTGTTTGTACAATATGTACAAGCCTGAGTAATAGGATATTAATGTGATATCCTTTAGTCTCTTTGGTGTCTCACGGTCTAGAAAACTTGTGCCCACCGATTGGCTACCCAAGGGGGTATTAAGTTTTACATTTTTATTTTTTTTTTGCATTTACATTTTTATTTTTTAGTCGTATTTTTTTTTTACATATTATAATATAATAACATTACTGACTTTAACACATACTCCCAGACCTATGTCCAGGCTCGTACTATAGGAACGGGTTTCACAACCCCGAACTGCCTGGGTACGACTATATTCCCTTCTTCCAATTACTTTTTACTATTCTTACCCGCTTAAGTTTTTATTCCTCATGCGCCATTAGGTTGACCGAAGGTGGTATCGAGATGCTATTTTTCTGCTATCATTCACTTTTTTTAGTTCTTGGAGACATTTCAAAATCATCTTCTCTTGCAAATTCATTTTTTGGGACTTTACAAAGCATATATAATATTTTTGCAAGTTCTGTGATACGCTGGGATATATTAAAAGAGCATGTCAAACATCTTACTCCAAAACCACTGTCAGAAACGAGGTGGGAATGTCACCTCGAAAGTGTGAAATCTGTGAGGTACCAAGTACAACAATTTTCTCTAGCTTTGAAATACCTTTATGAACATACCAGTGACATGAAAACGAAATCCAATCAATCGAAAATAAACTTACTTCATTTGAATTTTTATTAAGTTTGGTCATTTGGTATGACATACTGAATGAAGTAAATATTGTGAGCAAGATAATTCAAATATAGATATCGGTACTGCAAATTCACATTTAAAAGGCCTTTTAAATTTTTTTGAACAGTATCGTGAATCGGGATTCAAATCTTCTTTAATAACTGCAAAGGAAATAGCTGAAGAATTACAAGTGACATCTGAATTTAAGAATCAAAGAACTGGACGAAAAACAAAGCAATTTTGTTATGAAGGAACCGATCAGCCTATTTCATCAGGCGAAGAATATTTCAGAATTCAATATTTTCTAGTCATAATCGATTATTTATTTTAAGAAAAGATTCGAAATTTATCACGAACATGAGACTTCATATGGTTTTTTATATAATTCGGATAATATTCAAAAACTGACTGAAAACGATCTTCTTAAATGTTGCAAAGACTTAAATGCGACCTTGCAAGACGTTATTGATTGCATTGATTTATTTAATGAAATCAAAATTTGTCGTCGAGTTTTGCCTTCCAGGATCACAATATCACAATATTTACTGAAAAATAATTTATTTGAATTGTATCCAAATTTTATTACTGTTCTGAAAATTATATTAACCAATTACCGTAGCATCTGCAGAAAGATCTTTCTCAAGATTGAAAATAATAAAAAATTACTTGAGATTTAGCAAGAACGATTTACCTCCTTAGCCATTTTATCTATCGAATCCGAAATAGCCAAAAAACTAAATTATGACGATATTATCAACGAATTTGCTATAAAACATGTAAGAAAATGAAACAAAAATCATATATTGTGACCTTATTCGATTAAGTCGCATACCAAATTGTATTTTATAAATATATGAAGCAATTATTTTTCTTATTTGATTTATTAAAGATTTTTTTCTGATTGAAATGTTAATTTTATTAAAATAATTTAATTATTTATCATTTTCATGTAATCCTTACTAAACCAATTTGTGCAATGTAATAAATATCAAAATGCAATAAATTATTTTGTTGTACGAAATCTGTATCAAGGCCCCGCAAGTCAACTTTGCACCGGGTCCCGCTTCTGTTAGGGCCGGCCCTGCCGACTACCTCCCCGACACCTGCTTGGTACCACAATAAGTTATCTTCCTTTGTCTTGGTCCTTCATTCTAAATTCCTCTTGCTTAGATTACAATATTTTATTTATTTTTTTTTTCTTTTCTATTTTCGGTCTCTGTCGGGTCGGCTATGAAATATACGTAAACTTCTCACTTACTGCTATATTTTATTTGACTTCCACACGCACTTTTTTTCAACTTTGTTTCATTATTTTAACCACATGCTACGTATATTTCATATCAGAAACAGACTCCTTACTTCTTGCTATATTTCCTTTGGTTTTCGCTGCGGACCCTCGATGAAGTTAAAATCATCGAATCTATATCATTAAGTACTACTGGCAATATATTACTTTTATTTTTCAGGTACCTGATGATTTTTTTCCGTTGTTACTACTTCTGGTTTCGCCAGGTTTTTCTCAATCTACTTATCTATCTATCTATTTACACATACACAGGGGGGTATCAAAAGGTTCGTACCGTTACCTAGAAATAATAGTCCTAGAAAGGTGAAACTTCACAGGAACTGTAATCCTTTTCTATGTACTCTCCATGTATAGTAACACCTTTTCCCATCTATGGATAAGTTGTTTAGTGCCTTGATCATAGAAGTCCGCGCTTTTTGCCTGGAACCACGATTCCACTTCATTGATGACTTCCTGAGATGAATCAAAGCGGCGTCCATGCAATGGTTTCTTCATTTCTCGAGACAAGAAGTCTGACGGTTCTAGGTCAGGAGAACAGGGTGGGTGCTGCAGTAGTACGAAGCTGCACTGGGCAAAAAAGTTGGTGGTGGCAATGGCCGTGTGAGCCGGTGCATTGTCTGACAGAAGACGAACACTTTTGGTTAACATTTCGCAAAACATCGCGTAACTTTTTCAAAAGATTTCTGTAGTATTCTCCGGTAATTATGGAACCATGAGATAGGTAATCTGTCAGGATAACCCCTTTTCTGTCCCAAAACACAAACAACATCACCTTCTTCACCGATGGAGTTTCTTTGCCTTTTTGGGAGGTGGAGAGGAGGTGTGCTTCCACTGCTTTGACATGTCTTTAGTCTCCAGATCATACTGGTACACTCAGCATTCGTGATTTGTTACCAACCGATCAAAAAAGTTCTCAACATCCACATTACACAAATTCAACAGTTGACGAGAACATTGCATTCGACATTGCTTCTGCAAAGTCGTGACCATCTTGGAACCCATCGTGCGGAGACCTTAGACATGTACAGATGGTCATGTAAAATGGTCTGCGCGGGTAGCAGAGTGGTATCGTCACCGTCCTCCCCACACCGGATGTAAAAGGCCCGGGTTCGAATCCCGTCGATCACGGGAGGAACTTTAATGGGCTTTTTTCACTCCGTGGCTGAGTTAGTCGGTCTCAGGCGTAATAGCAAGGTTTTTCCCCCAGAATCTGGGGTTTTTCGTCCAGCAGAACAGACAAATCGACCATAGAACACACGCCATTAACAGACATAAGACACACAGCACGGCAGATGGATTTAATTATTCGGGTGGCCTAAAAATAATAATTTGGTTTTATTGGTCATCTAAAATGCTGTGGGCAGACCCATAACTAATTCCCACTGCATTTGCGATGAAATGAACTGTCACTCAGCACCAACTGCTCAACCTTTGCAACCGGCTCTCTGTCTGTGGATGTTGGTGGCCTTCCTTCTCTTGACTCGTCAAAGACACTGGTACGAGCTCATTGGAACTCCCATTTCCATTTTTTTTTAACAGTGTCATAGGATGGACAATTCTGCCCATACACAGCTTTCATTTCTTCGTCAATTTCCTGAACTTTCTTGCCCTGCAAATGCAGGAACTTGATCACTGCTCAATACTCCACTTTGTCAACCATAGAGTCCTTCCTCAGATTCCGGACTCCACGTCTGGTGTACGATCACCTACGGGAATGGATTTCACATGTTAGTTATTGAATATGTAGACAACTTATATTAAAAACGGCATATATATATATATATTCAATTGATTGCTAGTTACAATCGCCCTTTGTAACTTTATAGCATGCAAGCCAGAGGGGTTTAAAAAAGTACAACACAGAGAATAAATTTACATAAATATTGACAGTTTAGTAAAAAAAAAAAGTCCATCGTGCTGGGTGTCTCCAAAGTGGAGTACCCACATCGTGTTCCAGTTAGTACTGATGTGATCAGTTGTTTGTTGAAAGATAGTAGTTCTGTCTGGAGCATACTTTTTCACAGTTTACTTGAAACTGGTTCAGGATTTCCATTGTAATATTCTGTTAACACTTTTCATGGAGATTAGGTATATATAAATAGTTAAAGATTAATTTTACAAAATATCAGAAATTAATTTCGCAAAATTACCACAATAAAAATTACTGAAATAAGATTTAAAAAGTACAGAAATTAAATATAAACAAATTTTTTAAAAAAATTTTGTCTGTCAGACACCTCATTTTAAACCCCTGCAGTTAATCCGCCAGAGCCAACTTAAAACGCGTCTGCTCACTTCTACTGCCTGGAATAGTTAAACATTAATGGAATGGGACATGTCAAACAACATATACAACTGAGAATGATTCTCCCTTCGAAATGTGGAACTAACACCTTTTTCCATATGCCTACTTGTATGTTTTCTACATTAATTTTTCTGTTTTCTCACATTCTTCGTTCCCTTACTTGGGAGGTGGAGGAGAACCTGTGTGGAAGTGGTCACTTCCCTGTGATAACTACCCTACTTAGCGAGGGACCGTGTCTGCCTTTTAGAGACTGCAGTAGTAGATCAGTAAGACTTGAATGCCTTTCAACATCTGGCAGAGTTTAACATTACTCCAGTCATCAGAAGCCTATCGATGATGCGGTGTCGTACATCTCAGAAAATATAGTTACTGCAGCTGCAATTACCATTCCGAGACTATCTACCCGGTTTCCACCATTTCTCAAACTATGGTAGAATGAAAAGCAGGAAAGATGGCTCAAAACAGAGCTTTGAGGGTATTCTGGCAATATCCTACCATGGTTAATCTAATAGCTTTCAAATGCGCACAAACCAAAGCACTCTACATTCTCCATCAGAGCCAAAAGTTACCATGAATTCATTTTATATACTCTGTTACCCAATCAACCAGCACTTAGGGTGGTCTGGGATAAAATCCGGAAAATGAACGGAAAGTGTGCATCTCACTCTTCATCAATCCTGGAGTATAATGGATGCACCATTGCAGAGCCAACTGCAATTGCCAATGTTCTTGGGGAAACGATTTCTAACATCTCTGTAATATCATCTTTTTCTCCAGAGTTCCTGGTCATGAAACGTAAAAATTAAAAACCGGTACTTAATTTCACATCAGAGGCCCTTTATCCTGTATATAGTTATCAGCCCCTTGTAGGAGCTGTTCACTATATATACAGGGACTAAAAATAACTGTAACCCTTTCTAACGAAAGTGCTGTTGGGCTAGATGGCATTCATTATGGAATGATAAGTACCTCTCTCAGTAATCAATGGATCACCTGCTAATTCTGTGTAACGAAATTTATCGAAGATCAGTTTCCGGATGCCTATCGCAAGGCAACCGCTCTTGCTTTTGCAAGAACGGTTGCCTTTAAGATCCTTTCTTGGCTCAGCTTTTTCTGAGCCAGGAAAAGATCTTAAAATTCCTACCAACTATCGACCTATCGCTCTGACTGTTTGTGCAAAATCTGGAGAGAATGGTCAATGATCTCTTACTCGTATATGCTATTTAGAATCAAATGATCTCTCCAGCATGCAGTGGTGATAATGAAGAAATAAGTCCAATCTGGACCATTTAATTAGACCGGAAATCTCCAACCGGGGTGCCTTCCTAAAACGAGAACATCTAGTGTCTGTTCTTTGATATGGAAAAAGCGTATAATACAATTTGGACAGTTGGCATTTTAATAGACCTATATAGCGTCGGACTTAGAGATCAGCTCACATTTTTTATTAAAAACGTTTTATCCAATCGGTCGTCCTAAGTTCGTTTAGGATACACACTCTTCCCTTTTGCCAAGAGGTGGGAATACAGTAAGGATCAGTTATAAGTGTTACAGTCTTTGCCATCTTTGCCGTCAAAGTAAATTCCATCACAGAACAACTTCCTGCAATCTTTACCATCTGTGTCAATTATGGAATGATTAAGTATGAGCATACTTTCTCACTCAACATGAGGGTTATTGAAAGAAAACTGCAACAAACTACTGATCTTAATCCTTGGGCTAATAGATTGATGTTCTCACCGCAAAAAACCGTTTTTCGTACATTTTTGTCATAATCGTCATCCTGAATCTGAATTGGGGCTTGGACAAAAGGCTACTCCTATAGTGCTAGACAAAATTCTTGGTACTCGTATAAAAAGTTGACCTTTCTCGAACAATCCGTCAACTCCACACAAAGTGCACGAGAAACTTGAATGTTCTCCGTGCTTTCTCCTCTTTTCTTGAGGTGCGGGCCTATGTACCTTACTATTCATCTACCTTACACCTGTGCGATGTAAACGAAATTACAGGTCCTAGGTATACGCATCAGCCCGAAACAGTCTACGCCGCCGAGTGGATCCCATCCCTCATCAAGCTGTTGGTATTACTACTGGACCTTTTGGAACATCTGCACACAGCCTATACGTGGAAGCAAATGAGCCACCATTATCACTTCGGCAGAAACAGTTGTCTCTGAAGTACGCTTCGAAGCTGAAATCAGTGCCAGACTATCAGTGGACATCCGTTTTTGAGCAACGATGGGAATTGTACACCATCCATCAGACTGGTAGTCGTCCTTTCGGTATTTTCGGAACTACAGTTCTGCTTCAGACATTCCGCTGACAGAGGAATGGACGATGTTACCACAAGAACTTATCAACGACGTTGTTCTAAGTATGGACAGGGGGTGCAAAGCCTGCATCGACATTAGGGGTGGCAATATCTCCTACTGAGGACCTCCTCTTCTCTTCGTTCCATCTTTGGCAGTGATGCATCTGTATCACGGCAGCCAGTGCTATGTTGTCATTTTTGAATAAAGTCCCTCTGTTCCGTTTGTTTCCGTTGTTGTGTCGGTGTTGTTTCCTTCATCATTTCTGTACCTCACAAGGTTCCTTTGGTATGTTTTTCTCATATCCAGGCCACTCCTATGAGAAGCTGCAGGTGAAAACCTGACTGATACTTAAATTTTGCACACCAGTGTATGATGCGGTCACAAGGGAACTAGATGCAAAAAATAATTTTGATATCATATACTTGGATTTTAAGAAAGCTTTTGATACTGTTGCACATAAAAGATTGCCAACAAACTGGAGCAACGTGGCATTAAGGGCCAGTTGCTGCTATGGATAAAGGGACAGCTGAGTGGGAGAAGACAGAGAATGGTAATCAACGGATACTGCTCTTTGTGGACTAATGCTATTAGTGAAGTTCTCCAGGGTTCGGTGTTGGGCCCACTGTTGTTTTCTATATATATATATATGTATATCAAAGGGAGAAATCAAGAATGACACGAGTAATTACAGACCATGATATTGATGGTCTGTGATTGTCATCAACAATGATATTCATGACGGCGTATCAGGCTTATTGTCCAAGTTTGCAGATGATACAAAGTTTGGCAGAGTGGTTAATGACGGTCATCATCATCATCAGCCATTTTCAATCCACTGCAGGATGAAGGCCTCTCCAGCTCCTTCTGTTTTGAGCACTGGCCATCCATTTACTACCCACAAACTCGTGAATTTCATCTATCCATCTCCGCCTTTGTCTTCCAGGTTTTCTTCTAGCTCCTCTTGGATACCATTCTGTTATTTTCTTAGTCCATCTGTCATCATGTCTTCGAGCTATGTGTCCTGCCCAAGGCCATTTCAGTTCTTTAGTTTTGATAAGAATGTCCTTTACTTGAGTTTGCTGCCTAATCCATGTGTTTCTCTTCTTATCTAACAGTCTGATTCCCAATATGATTCGTTCCATTCTTCGCTGTGTAGTTCTCAGCTTCTCTTCCATTCTTTTGGTGAGTGCCCAAGTTTCACTTCCATAAGTCATGGTGGGGAGTATACATTGGTTCATTATTTTACGTTTCAGACAAACTGGGACATTGCTCTTCAGTATGTGACTATATTTCCTGAATGCTATCCATCCAAAATTTATTCTTCTCTTGACTTCCAGCCATTTATCATTATTACAGCTAATAACTTGTCCCAGATAAGTATACGACTCCACCTTTTCAATTACTGCTCCTTCAATCATTATTTCCCTTTCTGTGGCATACTTGTTCATCATTACTTTTGTTTTAGCCATATTCATCTTTAGTCCAAAATCCTTACTAACTGTGCATAACTGATTAAGATTTTCCTCTAATTCTTTGGGATCGTGGCTTATGACCACAATGTCAACTGCAAATCGGATTTGGTTTAGGTACTCTCCGTTCACATTGACTCCTTTCTGCAACCAGTCTAATTTTCTGAAAGCTTCCTCAAGGGCAGCAGTAAACAGCTTCGGAGATATTGTGTCTCCTTGTCGAACTCCTTTCTCAATTTTAAATTTCCTACTGTCTTTGTCTAGTCTAATAAAGGAGGTAGCACTCTCATATATTTTCTTCAAAATCATAATATATGGGGTATCAATGCCTTGTCTTTTCAGTGCCGGAAACATTGCCTTATGCTGTTTGGAGTCAAATGCCTTTTCATAATCCACAAATGCCAGGCATAATGGTGTTTTATGTTCATTTGCTTTCTCCATTAGCTGTGATATTACGTGAAGGTGATCCATAGTTGAGAATCCTGTCCTAAAGCCAGCTTGCTCTTTCGGTTGATTCTCATCAAGTATTCTTTCTAATCTGTTAGTAATGACCCTTGTGAACAACTTGTATATGTGGGATAACAAGCTAATTGGTCTATAATTTCCAATTTCTGATTTATCTCCTTTCTTATGCAGCAAAACTATGATTGCATTATTCCATTGCTTAGGCGTCACACCTTTTCTAATGCACTTTGTGAAGAGCCTTGCCAGTTTTTGTGTTATGTCTCTTCCTCCCAATTTTATCAACTCTACAGTAACTTCATCTTCCCTCGGGGCTTTCTGATTCTTCATTTTCTTCAATGCATGTTCTACCTCATCAGGAAGAATATCGGGTATGTCGTATGTGTTGCTACTTTGCAATCCAACTTCCCCACTGCTGGCATCATTCCCCTGCTCCTTGTATAATTCTCTATAGTAGTCTTCTGCTATTTGAATTATGCCCTCTCTGCTGTTTATAAGTACACCATCGCTATTCTTCAGTTTCAGTATCATTTGTCTTTCTGTATTACTGCTCATGGCTGCTGATTTAAATCCTTTGTTTTCCCTTAATGCTTGTTCTACTTTTCTTGTGTTAAATCTTCTTATGTCCTCTCTGAGTCTCTTTCTAATGGCTTTGCATAACTCAGTATACTCAATTTTCTCCCTGTCAGTGTTTTTCTTGCTTTTCATTTGTCGTCTCTTCGGTTCATCATGACAAGTGTTTCTTGACTAATTTTTTCTTCTTTGGGTTTCTTTTTCCTTATAGGTTTCTTGGGCTTTATTACTTTCAAAAAGTTGTAATATTCCTCGTCGATATCTTGGTCCTGAGCAGTCTGCAGAAGCTCAAACTTGTTCTTAAGTTCCAGTACATACTGCTTTTTCTCCTCTTCTGTTATCTCAAAGACCTTTGTATTATTTACTCGAGTCAGTTTTTTCCTTTCCTTTCCTACATCTATATCAAGTGTACATCTTACTATTCTGTGATCACTTCCAACATTTACCTTATTCAGGACGGTAACATCATTCACAATATATCTTCTGTTAGTGAGGATGAAGTCGATTTCATTAGTAGTTAATCCATTTGGAATTTTCCATGTCCACTTTCTGTTCACCCTTTTCTTGAAAAAAGTGTTCATTACTGACAGTCCTTGAGATTCTGCAAATTCCACAAGTCTTTCACCTCTTTCATTTCTTTCACCAATTCCGAAATTTCCTATAGTTCCCCTTTCTGCGCTGTTTTGTCTTTTTCCATCCTTAGCATTGAAGTCCCCCATAATAATAGTGTAGTGGGTTTTCTGCTCATCTAGAAGGCTCTCAATTTCGGTGTACATTTCTTCAACCTCTTCATCATCATGGCTCGATGTTGGTGCATAAATCGTTATAACCTTTAGCTTGTACCTCTTAGAAATCTTGAGTATTAGTCTTGACACCCTTGGTGATGTACTTTTGAATTCCAAAATGTTGTTTTTAAAATCTTTATGGACCAGAAACCCAACTCCACCTTCACTCCTTTCACTGTTTCCATTGGTGTACAGCAGATTTCCACTTGATAAACTTATAAGTGATTCATTTCTTCTTGTTGTTTCAGCCAAACCATTTTAACATTTTCTAATTGCTTTTCCAGCTCTAATGTCCTGTCTTCACCGATGAGTGATCTTACGTTATAACAGGCCAGTTTCAGTTTCCGTGCATGGCAGCCTGGTCGTACCCAGAGATTCTTAGCACCCTCTGCTTCCACTCTGATCCTCTCGCTGCGGTAAGAGGGAGAGTGAAAGCTGCTGGGGACTGAGGGCCATTTGTTTCGTCGTGCTGTCATATGCTGGAGGGCTTGGTCTTTTCCTCTTCACGCTGACCAGGCGTCTTGAAGAGAACCACTCTACACGTTCGTTGCCACCTAAGTGACGTAACAGGGCTTACCATCGAGAAGGTGTGCATGAGTGGATTTTAGGGAGGCAGGCCAACCGGAGAATTGACGGTAACGTACTGCAACTGGATCTAGAAAAGTTAGGCAGATGGACTGAGAAATGACAGTTGAAGTTTAACATTGACAAATGCAGAGTACTACATATGGGTAGCAGTAACTCCACTGTAAGGTACCACCTGTGTGGTACTACGCTCAAGGTAGTGGTAAATGAAAAAGA
This sequence comes from Mastigoproctus giganteus, assembly GCF_048544385.1. Taxonomy (NCBI): domain Eukaryota; kingdom Metazoa; phylum Arthropoda; class Arachnida; order Uropygi; family Thelyphonidae; genus Mastigoproctus; species Mastigoproctus giganteus. The sequence goes on along the minus strand of NC_143586.1, from coordinate 161,705,354 downwards.
CCTGCGGGCGGTAATTGTGCAGTCGGATATGTTCTCTGAGCAATGCAGTCATGCTGCCAGGACAACTCGTGAAGTTCTGTCAATGATATACAGAAAATTGCCAAGCAAGGATAAGGAGATCCCATTGTATAGGGCAATGGTTAGACCACATCTTGAGTACTGCGTACAGGTTTGGAGGCTTCGTTTTGGGAAGGACGTGGATCTTTTGTAACGGGTGCAGAGAAGAGCAACGAGATTAGTGAGAGGAACAAATGGGTAGTGTTACTAGGAAAGGCTTCTATATCAATATTAATATTAGTGTAACCATATCTATAGTGCAAGGAAGCCACAGGCTTTTGCTGCACCGGCCAGAAAAAAAAGAAAAAAAAAAAAAAAAAAGAAGGAAATTTGCCATTAGCTAGCAGGTGGTCGTTTGTTGAACAAACTTCCATCTGATGTACAGGTGTGTATTTTGAATAAATTCAAAGAAAAACTGAAAGAACTGTTTAGTTTTTCCTTGAATTGACAGGATGATTGAACAGGTGATTTGGGAATTGTTAGTTTTGTTTTTTTTTATTATTGTCTGTTAACTATAAGCTTGCCTTCTTGCATCATTTTTCGCTATTAATACTACCACTAATATTAAATAGTTTTAAGCTATATGCTATACGAATACATTCTCAGATATAATTACCATCTTATATACATTTATGAAATACTTCAAAAATAATATAAATATGATTTTATTTCTCCGGGTCGTAGAATGATAGAGAAAAAATAAAATTTTGCAGCAAATCTGTGATTGATTTTTTAGAATATACTTTTGCATGTTAAATAAATAACAACTGATGGAGTGAGTAGTCACGAAATTAGAATTGAAATTTGCAATGGATATGGCAGTATTTGAAGAGGGAAAGACATATTTGTAGGTGAGTGGATACTAAGCTGAGGTTAGTTGACCATTGATTATGGAGTGTCATACTTTATAGGCCTGAGACTTGGACACTGAAGAAGAAGGACAGAAGAACTGACTTTTGAGATGTGAATTTGAAAAAGTACAAGAATAATAAAGACAAATAGAATAGAAAGGGAAATTTTGTTAAGGAGAGTTTGTTAAGGGATGCCACTGAAGAAAAGGTGATGGGTAAGAAAATGAGAGGAAGTAGAACTGGAATGTTGGATGATTCTTTGAAGTCTCGTGGATATCATGGATTCAAGTAACACAACGAAACCAGCATGCAACCTTGCCCAGGACAGGTAAATTTCGCCTCTTCCTAATATTGTTCTTGTTAGTTACTATGATGTTCTCTAACTAACGTATACTGAAGAGCTTTTGTGGCACCAGTAACGCAAAGAAAGTATTCAGTATAACGTATAATCGATATTTTTAAATGTGGCACTTCAAATTAAGGGAACTTACAAATATTAAGATGATTACTTTATGCATTTGACCTTATTAAGATCACTCGCGGTTCGCGAAAAGTCGTTGCCGATCGATATTGCTGACCGGCAACGATTGAGTCGATTATTTCTATGTTCTTCCAACCATAGTTATCCCTCCATCTTGCATGCATTTTCAGTTGTTTCCTAAATGCGCATTCGTATACGCTGTTCTCATTTCATTGACCTTCTAGTACAACACAGACACAGTTCTCTTTTTAAATGTGCGTGCACACAGCACTGCAGTGTGTATACCTGAATGCTTTTGTACTCAGACGCGCTTGTGAACTGTAAATCCGGTCTCGGGTCACTGGCAGTTCATTCTGTCGGAATGGTAATTCACTGGTAGATTTATCAAAAACACGCGAGAGTCTGAGAGAATAACAGATATAGGTAGTAACGTTAACAAATGTGCCTCAACTAGTACAAAGTCCTTTTCATTTTTCCAAATAAATTTTGTAATATCTCAGAGGATCGAAATATGCTTTCTTTTTACAAGAACGTGAGAAAACTCACGACTCCAACTTATAAATGAAAATGAAAATTGGCATCAAATTCAATTCTCTTGAAATTTATGATGATAGTTGAGAATGAGTGAGTGACTTATTTCTTAGATGTATTATAATAGTTTTATGTATACATTTTTAATGCATAAAAAAGAATAATTCAATATTATTATTGGTTGATGTTACATTTCTCAACAATAATCGTACCATGATGTAGAAGACAGCAGTATTTCCAGATCTATTGCAGAGTAGAAAACAAACTCTAATTATTATTATTATTATTAGTAGTAGTAGTAGTATTATTATCTATATGGTTCAAGGAAGCCTGAGCCTTTTTTCTGCATGAGAAAAAAAAAAAAATTCTGAGTTACCCCTGAGAGAGAGAGAGAGAGAGAGAGAGAGAGAGAGAGAGAGAGAGAGAGAGAGAAAAGAATGATGATATCCAGTTCAGGACCCTGGGTGTGCCAAACCAATTCACAAGATACAGAGATAATACAAGAAACAGCACCGTATTTAGCTGTCACATTTGCTTTAACTATGGTCACTGAGAGCACGTTTACTTACGCACTTTTTCAATTAACCACTCGGCTACGGCGGAAATGGTAGAATAATATTCTTTAAGTATCTGATACATATTGAGCTTTTACTAAGGTTTCGTTTTCGATTTACCCGCTCCTGTCTGGACAGCTTAGTCTGCGCGGTAGCACAGTGGTATCGTCACCATCCTCCCCACACCGGATGGAAAAGGCCCGGGTTCGAATCCCGTCGATGATGCGAGGAACTTTAGTTGGCTTCCCCCCTGGCTGGGTTAGTCGGTCTCAGGGGTAGATAGAAAAGTTTTTTCTCCAGAAACTGGGTTTTTTTCGTCCAGCAAACAGGCAAATCGACCAGAGAACACATGCAATTTACGAAATAGACAAAATAAAAATATGGGTAGATGTAATCATTTACAGGGGACCCTAATATCATAATTTGTTGTCTGGACTGCTTGTCTGCGTGGTACTACAGTGGCATCGTCACCGTCCTTCAGTCATCGTCCGTCATCGTCACCTTCCACAGGATGGAAAAGGCCGGAGTTCAAATCTCATCAATGATGCAAGGGACTTTTATGGGTTTTTTTACTCCGTGGCTGAGTTAGTCGATCTTAGGCATAGATAGCAAGGTTCGCTTCCCCGCAGAAACTCGGTTTTTTCCGTTATCAAACAGGCAAATCCATCAGAGAACACACGTAATTCACAAACACACTTGAGCAGATGAATGAATATTCATCTGGGTAGCCTTAGTGTGACATTTATTTATTATTGTCTGCACTGCTTATGACACCAATCTTTGATAACCCTCTTTATGAAGACGTAGTATAATGGTGTTCCTTAAAGACGACACCAAGATTCTTTCCTTTATTGATGCATTCGGCAAATCGAGAATAGATGAACTTTGTTCTATTTTCTGAGGCCTTTACTGCCTGCTTTTTCGATGACCTTTTATTGAGTGAACGTTTATCTGAAATGAGATACCATCTTGTATTTTTTGTATTTTGACTTCCTTGCTGAAGACTCCGTCAATCTTTGTGAAGACCGTGTTTGGACCTTCTCCTGAATATTTAGTCTTTTTTCAGGGATTACTTATACCAAAATATGACTACCTATGAAAATACCTGATTTTAGACACAATAATTTGTTGTGGGTTGTTAATGGCAGTGTGCTACTGCAACAGGATCTAGAACATTTGGGCAGATGGGCTGAGAAGTGGCAACTGAAGTTTAACATTGACAAATGCAAAAGTGCTGCATGTGGGAAGTAGAAGTAACCCCCAGAGAAACGTACCAACCGTGTGATACTACGCTCAGGGTGGTAGAGAATGAAAGAGAACTGGAGGTAATTGTGCAGTCAAATACGAAGTTTTTGAGCAGTGCAGACGGGCTGCCAGAGAAGGTCATGGAGTTTTGTCAATGATATATAGGAATTTTGCTAGCAGAGACCATGAGGTGATTATCCCTTTGTATAAGGCAATGGTCAGGCCACGCCTTGAGTGCTCTATACGGGTCTGGAGGTCCGTATAGAGCACTCATTTTAGGAAGGATGTAGAGTTGCTAGAACGAGTACAGAAAAGGGCAACAAGATTGGTGAGGGGAACGAAGGAATCCTCCTACCAAGAAAGGCTTAAGTTCTGCAAATTGCAGCTTCTGGAGATTAGACACCTGCAAGCTGATCTGATTGAGATGTATAAGGCTGGAAGAATCCCTCCAGAATTGAGCAGGCTCAATTCTGGAGGGATTCTTCCTCTTGCTCAGATTACGAACCCGAGGGAGCATAAATTCAATTTGAGGAAAGAGAGTTGTAGCACAGATGTGCATAAATTTGTTTTTAGCAGGCGAGTAGTTGATTGCTGGAACAAACTTCCATCTGTCGTTGTGGAAATTGATAGCTGGAAGTTGGAAGTTCTTCAAGGAACAACTGGACAAATTTTTAAACGAATGGATGGGTGAAATGGGATTTTTTTTCCTGATGGTGTATGTGCTTGCTTTCTTGTTTCTATGCCTCTACTAATGCTGACGCTAATATCCCATTAAAACGGCACTGTTCGAAATATCCAAGAAAGGAGTCATCTAATTGAAGAGAGAAAAACTTTGATGTTTTCAGACTGGAACTGAGTTGAGCTTCGATGTTACGAGATATGCTTTCAATGCGATATTAACTGTATCGTTTGAAAGTGGGACAGTAGCAATCTTATTTACAGCTTCATCGCCAAGAACCTCTTTACCGAGTGAAGACGAATGGGCCCAGATATCTAGAAATCAAACCAACAATAAACTACAGGAAATAAAACCTAATCCACAAATATGTGACCCCAGCATCAGAAAAAGTCGCAGAGAAGAACTAATGATGATATTTTGATATTATGATGCTAGGGTCCCCCGTAAATGATTACATCTACCCATATATTTATTTTGTCTGTAAATTGCGTGTGTTCTCTGGTCGATTGTCCTGTTTTGATGGACAAACCCCCCCCCCCAGTTTCTGGAGGAAAAAACCTTGCTAACTAACCCTGAGACCGACTAACTCAGCTACGGAGTGAAAAAAGCCCACGAAAGTTTTTCGCGTCATCGACTGGATCCGAAATCGGCCTTCCACCCGGTGTGTGGCGGGTGACGAGAGAAGAACTAAGGTAAGTATTTATGGTCGCCGGTAACCCCCCTAGACATATGTCCAAATCCATCTGTTATCACTGTTCTTTATTGTTTCTTTCTATGTAGATATGGAGGAGCCAACACTCTGGCAACCACTACCCGGCGCCCGACCCCAGCACGGGTTCACTAATCTGTCTGCGCTACCGCACAAAAATCCCGCACCCTCCGGTAGAAGTACTAGGCCGGAGGTACCAGCAATTCCGCTCCCAAGTTGCCCAGGTCTGGGATCCAGCAAAAAAAAGAAAAAAAACAACAACAACAGAAAAACACAAGAAAAATAAAAGAAATAAATTTAAAAAAAAATAATAATAAAATAAAAAAACAGCCCTCCCCCACAATGTAGTGGAAAACAAGGTAACCAATACCCAATCTCCAGTCCGGAGAGAAACAAATAAATAAATAAATAAAACAACTCCCAATCAAGCCCGCAAGTGTATTCATCCCGCATTATACAATTTTACAGTGCCTGCAAAAAAAAAAATAAATAAATTAATGAAAAAAATATAATTAATAATAGTAATAAAATTTAAAAAAAAAAAAGAGAGAGAGAGAGAGAGAGAGAGAGAACTAATGATTGCCAGACTGCAAATTGTCCACACTCATCTTACGCATTATCATCTATTAACTAATGAAAATCCCCCTCTATCCGTGTTCAACGCCAAGTTCAGCTTTCAGTAAGACACCTTCTTTTGGTATGCTCTCAATTCAGAAATCCTAGATTATTTTGCTTCCAGAGTTTATGCAATAATCAGAATCCACAACGGCTCCTTTAACAGATATTAGGTAACTCTGCAAATCTAGACTAACTTTTTAATTTCCTTCGGCAAATCCGATTTGATAAACAAATCTAACAAAATATGATTTACAGTAACGAACCTAGAAAGACACATCTTGGTCTTTGATGCGTCTTAAACCCCTTTAACAACAACAACCTCTTTGCGGACATCTATCACTGCTGGCTTTATCAATGTTTCCCCTGTTATGTATCGCTTTTTATATTTAACAATTAGCAAAAAGACTAAAAAGGATTCTTGAGAGCCGCGGAACCAACATTTGAAAAACCAAGCATATTTTTTGTTGAGCTTTCATTGCTGAATTAAGTCATTGGAAATACTCAATAGGCTTATCTTTCAGGATCGGATATCTTCCCTCTAAATGTCTTTTCAAATTTTGAGGCTTCATTCCTTCATTGGTTAATGTTTCTCCACAAACGACACATAATGGAACAGGTGCATTATTAGTTATTTTTGAAAATCTATACTGAATGTATCTTTTGTTGTACTTTCGTCTAACCATCTTTTTCTGTCTTTTCTCTCCTGCAGTCCCTTCTTCAGAGCTTGTTGTTTCCAAAGAGATGAATCTAAATTTTTGAAGTCCTTGGTTATATAATTGTAGATGAGCAGATGTAGAAAATTTTGAAGAAGTAATAATAGATGCAATCTTTGCATCGTTATTTATATTATTTACAATGGAGAAATAAGAACTATCCTTCGACAGTCCTCAATCATACCATCTGTTGTGCGTGCTGGTATTCCGAACATTTTACATCTCGAACAAAATGGTGAAGATCACATTTTTCTACCCTTGCAGTTCATGCAGGAAGGTTGCTCACCTTTGTGCGAAGAGTCCGCAAAAACATGACCACTGCGCGCGCAGTGTCGAATTGTGAGTACAGTGCTGGCAGGTGTACCCATAGTCCAGGCACAAGGAGCACATTTATAACAACTGTAAAAGTTCTAAACTTATGAGATCTTCACTCTAAATAAACTATTTGAAGAGAGAGCACACCTTTGTAGATTTTATTTGAAAGACATAACTTTGTGAAGAATATGTCCTAGTATCAAATCCGAATGTTGTCTCTTTCTTAACCTACTCTAAAAAAAAGCCAAGATCAGCTTAGTTTTTTAATACAATAAACTCTTCATTTGAAAAGTCCTTGGGAACGTCTTAAAACAGAACAGCGAGTTCTGTACGCTTTGGAGCAGAAGCATTGATGCCCGCAGAAGAAAGTGAAACGGAACTAATAATATTTTCTAAGTTATCCTTTTAAGTTGTCTCAAAAATTGCACCACGCTTTCTAATTGTACGAAGTTCTTTTACATGTTCAATTTTGAAGTCATTTTTTAGTGTTTTTGGCTACAAGTCTTTTACTTCGTTTCTGGGCCTTGAGATCACTATTTTCATTGGTCTCAGCAACTACGCGTTGCTGAGATTTACTTTGAATATCAGAAGAAGGATCTTGAATGACAGTGCCAGAAGAAGTCAGTCCTGAATGAAGAGCATCCGCAAAAGAAGCTGGCGGAGCTTGATCACAGCCTGTGTATTATAGGTTCTCTTTATTGTATCTCTTACAGCTTGAAGCATGCTAATAGTAGGAAAAGTATTAACAATTTTGTCTAGCAGGTATGCTTGTGCAATGAGTTCCTCATTGACAGTCTTTAATCTCGCTTTGTCAATTAGGAGTTCGATAGCCACGGTCTCTACGTTCCAGTGTTCCAATATGTCATTACTTGAGTTCTTAGTTATTAGCTAGATCGTAGATATAACTTAGCTTAATTTTCAGCACTCACCTCATAGTAATCCGCTTAGTTTGTTGAAAGTTTCACCACGTACATAGTAATTATGAGATTTTTAACAACTTAAAGAAATTATAAATTTAAAAAATACTAAATTATGAGCTATAAAAATTTGCCTAAGAAAGGAAAGTGCACCTTCCACTCTATGGTTGTCGAATTAAAATTATGTATTAAAATAAAATAAATTAAAGTGAGATAAGAAGCTAATAGCCGCGCACGTACTAGTAATACTAGTAAATAAGAACCAATTATTTACAGTAAAAGAAAAAGTTTTCAGACTAAATTTACAAATAACACAAGTTTAATAACTTGAAATTATTACAGTTTAATAACTTGAAACAATGGTTGCTTTAACCTATACCAGTGAGTGCGAGAGCACGTGGCAAATTCCATATAAACATACATATGGAATTTAGGCTTAAAAATTATTAATTTTACAAAATACTGTACTACAGAAAAAGTAGGTGACAAGACATTCAGCCATACTTAACGGTAGATGGCAGCATTGTCAGTTCAAAAGTATGTATGGAAAAAATGTATTAAAAATAAATAACAAGCCACAGATGAACATGTTAGCGAAGCAAAGTCAGCTTGAATGGAGTTCTAAGATGTGACAGTTTTGACAATTTTATACAGGATGTATTAGGATTGGACGAATACAATAACATGCCAAAATAAAGTAATTTCCTACAGTGTCCAATAGGTAACTGGAAGGCAAAGTTGAAAAACATTGGAATTTTTGCATTAATCAAGAACTAAGACAACCTACAAGTTTAGGGGGGCCCAGTTCATTAAGGGCCAATCCACGCAGGTGCAATGAGTTTATGGAATTATTTAACATTTTAATACACTGATGTGCAAAATTTAAGGACCAGTCAGATTTTCAACTGTAGCTTCTCATAGGAGTGGCCTGGATATGGAAAAAACATACAAGGAACCTCTTGAGGTACAGAAATGATGAAGGAAACAACACCGACACAACAACGGAAACAAAAACGGTACAAAAAGACTTTATTCAAAAATGGGAATATAGCACTGGTTGCCAGGATACAGATGCATCACTGCCAAAGATGGAAGAAAGGGAAGAGGTGGTCCTCAGTAGGAGATATGGCCACCCTAATGTCGACGCAGGCTTTGCACCGCATGTCCATACTTAGAACAATGTTGTTGATGAGTTCTTGCGGTAACATCGTCCATTCCTCTGTCAGCGCCATCTTCAGCTGGTGAACATTTTTTGGTGGGTGTGGACGTGCCGTTAGGTGTGCCCCCAGAGCGTCCCATATGTGTTCGATGGGATTTAAATCGATGGAACGGGCAGGCCAATCCATACGAACAATTTCCTCACTTTCCAAAAGCATATCAACAGCTGCAGTGCGATGGGATGTGGCGTTGTCATCCATAAACATGAACTCGGGGCCAATGGCACCTCGGAACAGACGCACATGGAGAAGGATTACCTCAGTATAGTAGCGTGTACCAGTTACAGTACCGCCTTCCAGTATCTGGAGTTGTGTACGTCCATCCAAGATAACGCCTCCCCAGACGAGAACACCTCGGCCGCCATATCGATCCCTTTCAGTGATGTTTGCAGTGTGATACCGTGTGTCAACCTCTCGCCAGATTAGCTGACGTCCAGAATCGCTGCTGAGACTGAATCTACTCTCATCAGTAAACAGTACCTTAAGTAAAGATTTAGTGGTTGTAACCTTTAGAAATAGTGTTGTTCCTTAAGTTTTGCACACCCGTGTATTATTTGAAATATGAGATGGTAGGACTAACGACTGTCGATAGCTAGTTCTTATCGCTCATCGTAAATAACGATGCAAGGGTTGCATCTATTGTTACTTCTTCAAATGTTTCTACGTCTCCTTATACACAAGTTCAAATGAAAACCACCAGGAGTACCAAATTTCTACTAAAAAGACAACCTACCGAGTAGCTTCCCTCCAAAAAGTATAACTTCTTGCCAAAACAACAGTCATTGGAGGAAGACGAAGCAAATATGGTAACTATAATACAGAATATATTGTGTCTATGTCAGTTGCCGAGTCAAATAAAAAATAATAATGAAGTCAGCCAACAAGAAGTGTAGTCTAAAAACCGTTCCAGACTACTTGTAGCTACCCCGGGGTGTCCAAAATATAATACAAATGTTTACTACCCCCCACAATTAAGGTGATGGGAAGGAAGAGACTATACTACAAAATACAACAGGTAAATTGAATAGTAAGGAGTAGCCATGTTAGGGCTAGGGAACAAAATAGATTTCAAATCAGAAAAATCAGTTTTAGTAGTTCACTTAAATCATGGCAGCCCCTGCACAGCCAACCACAAAAATGATATCCAGAGATTCGCCAGATCTTCACGAATCTCATACACATATTATTATACAGGGAAGACCAAAAGCACAAAGAAAAATAACGACGTCCTGGAGCTAACTATAGAGGCTACGCACAAGTCAGAAACAATGAAGGAAACGTACTGGTGAAGTCTTTTTTTTTATATTTATTGTACTATGTGGTCCCAGCCAGATTTCATACCAAACCCACAGCCTATTTGATTAAGGACTTTTCAGACCGCACGAGACTTTTTCATTTCCTTAAGTGGAAAAAGCAAGAATAAGACTTATACTTAAGAATCCAACCAAACCCCAGGGTAAGCCAACAACGTACAGACCCATAACTTTGCTTTCTACCTTGAGCAAACTTTTCGAGTGACTTCTATACCAGAGATTAGAGACTCACTTCCAGGAAAAGAACATGATGTCGCCGAACCAATTCGGCTTCAGAAGAGGACGCTCAGCGGCAGACGCTTTGGAAAACATAATTTAGGCAGCAAAAAACTGCGACATGAAGTATTTTCTCTTCATATCAATAGACTTTTCTACGCTTTTGATTCTCTCTGGTGGCCCCGAACCCTGGCCAGATTTCGGCATCCAAAATTCCGGGCAACCTGTTCTGCTGCCTTAGATCATACTTGGATGACAGAAAGATTACAGTGACTACTCCCTTTGCCACTCTCTCTCAAGGCAGGGGCGCCTCCGTAGCCGGGTGGACAGGAGCAGCAGTGTGTAGCACACGCTTCTTGATTAGACGGGGGTTCGAGCCCGTGAGCCACCAAATATGGAGGATGCGGAAAGGTCAGGGAATGACCACCGCATATCCGCGGAGCAATATGGCCTTAGTTGCTAATGCTCCTAAATAACAACAACAACAACTCAAGGCAGGTCTACAGAGGCTGCCCCCAGGGATCAGTCCTGGAGCCCCTTCTGTGGACTCTTGTGCTGGATGAGTTCCTCAATATGGAAATCCCTAATATAAGAACGCAGGCATACGCCAATGATCTCATACTGATGCTGCAGGCTAATAGTAGGACACAGCTGGAGACCCTTGCAAATCATGCCATTTCTGTTCTTCAAAGATGGGCAAATGGGAACCTACTAAACATCTCACCGGAAAAGACACATTCAATATTTCTTAAGTGCTCCTTTGATCCCAGGAGGCCTCCCCAGATTAAGATAAATGAAATAACTATTAAACTCCAAACAGAAGTCAAATATCTTGGTGTTATCCTAGATAGACACCTCAACTTCACAGCGCATCTTAGTTACCTCAGAGTAAAATTCAGGAAATATTCCGCCCTATTCGCTAGTTACACGCAGAGACTGGGGTCTTAAGAAGAGGGCACTCGCCATCCTCTACAAGGCATTCTTCATCTCGGCACTGGCGTATACAGCGGGAGCTTGGTACGCTAAGGCAAGCACTGTTGTTAACAGAAGGAAATTGGAAACCATCCATCGAATAATTCTCCTCACAACAACCAGAGCATGCTGCACAGTGAGCATCCACGCTCTCTAGGTCCTTGCGGAATGTCTTCCTCTGGACTTGGAGATTGTGGGCTGCTGCACCAACATGCCAAAGGAAGGGTAATCACACATTGGGGATACACTACGAACCCAAATCTGACTAGACCACAGGAAAAAAGACGTCTTACAGACCACATGAGAACAATGTGGCAGAATTGGTGGAATGGCTCCACTAAAGGCCGCATAACTATAAGCTTCATACCAGACATTGGACGTGTTTACCCTATTTTCCCAACCTGGTACTCTCCTGGACGTCATACCACTTATCTGCTGACATGGCATGGCTCTTTCAGGAAGAAGCTACACGATTTTGGAATCTCGGCCTAGCGCACTGTAGATGCGGACAAGAAGAAACTTGGGAGCACCTGCTCTACGAATGTAATATCTATAAAGACCTCCGTGGCCTGCTGTTTACCGCTCCATCCTTAGAAATCAGAGGACATAGTACTGCAGGAAGAAGAAAACAATAAGGCTTTCACGCATTTTGCTCAAAATCTCTTCTCAGGCAAAGAGCACTTCCACCACCCTGAAACAAATTTCAGACTTTGGACCAACGAATAAACACAAAAAACACAACTGGCCATTAACGACCAGCTGAGTGACTACAGGACTTGAATACAAGAGGCGGTGACAACCTACAGCAATTGAAAGACAACTGAGTCCTTACTGGATGCGAACAAATACTGGCAAAGACTAGGTCCACCACCTTGAGAGTCAAAGTGAACGACTTAGATTGCAGCCTTGCTGCCAACTAGCCAAATGGCGACCCAGGTCCAACACCTTGCCGAGCCTGTTTTATCTCCTTTTCCCGGTGGGGAAACACCTCTTTCCCCTCCTCTCCCTGTCAAACCCACTTTCCCTCTGTTGTGGCATGGGCATGCCCACTGAACATTTTGGGGCCACCTTCTCTATCGGTCCCTTTCTTCTTCTTCTACCCTCCAGCCTTCCTTCTCCCCACCCAAATCTATCTACCTTCACAGCACACGGCCCCACATGTCAAAATTGTATTGCTTACTGGTAACATCTGGCTAGCCTCCCCAATAAGCCAGATGAACAATGGGCACAACAGACTACACTATACACACACTTTAAATCTCTGGCTTGACAGGATACTGTCACTCGACACAGAGAACACCGCGGAGATGGGAGAAATCGCAGGAGCCGCTAGACCCTCAACATACGAAATACCAAATACATAACCATTTCACTGTCTCCTCCCCTTCTCATCCCCCTTTTCCTCCTTGGATAAGGGACTGTCCCACTGACCACAGGAGTCACCTCCTATATTGACCTCTCACTTCCTGTTTCCTCCCCCCAGCCTTCAGTCTACTCCCTACTCTGTTCACTTTCACAGTGTAAGCCCCACACAGTCTTTCATCAGGATAATGCGCCATGCCACACCGCCCGGATTGCTCGAGACTGGTTCGCAGAACATGAGGAAGATTTCCAGGTATTGCCCTGGCCTCCAAATTCCCCAGACATCAATCCCATCGAGCATCTGTGGTTTTTGTTGGAACAGTAACTCCGACCTGCGGCGTCTCAACAGGAGTTAAAGGATCTGCTGGTTACGTGTCCAGGTACCACAAGCCACATTTAGAAACGTTGTAGCGTCCATGCCTCGTCGGGTACGAGCTGTTTTGGCTGCAACCAACATCATATTAGGTAGGTGGTCATAATGTTTTGGCTCATCCGTGTAATAATTGAAGAGATAGATAGACAGGTTGACTTATACATGTTTCTTCGGCAACTAACGTAATAGATGTATTTATTTTTTATTATATTATTGCATTTAATTGTTTATATCATACAAATTTCTTATAAAAAAAATTGCTCAATTTTCCCAGCAGTCCTGGTGATTTAGTCCACATTTGGTCTATAATTTGGGTTCTTTATGTTTTATTGACTTCAAACTTTACTGGATCAATGGAGAAGGTATTGAAATGTTCAATGGTGTTACATGGGAATATTCCTTTTAGGGAGTCCAAGATAGATAGCGTCATCCTAAGTGGGAGATGTTTCTCTTTCTTGCTCTTGTTAGTGCGATGATATCTTCTATCGCTGGGCCATCAATCTGGCGAGTTAGCAGGTTGGTGAGTGTTGACAGATTTTTTTTGAGGACAATGAGCTTCCAAGAGGTCATGCCTAGGTTGACTAGGTGAATGGATTTCGAGATGTTAACGGGTTCCCTCCCAGACGGTTCAGCCACCGCAAAATTCAATGTTCCATTGAGAGAAATTTGTTACATCGAGAGGTGGATGCAGAGGACCAGTTTTCTGAGGCATATAGTGGTATAGGTATGAGACATCTATTAATGTATTGTCCGATCAGTTTGGTGTTGTGAAAGCCTGCGAGCTCCTGGCGGATAGCCCAGAAAGCAGCATAGGTCTTCTTCTTTGCCTTTAGGAAGTGTTCCTTGAAATTTAAGTCTTCATCCCACGTTAGCCCCAGGTCAGTATGAGATGAAACTTTGAGGATTGTCTCACCATTAACTGTAACTCAAATGTCATTCTTGACATCCTAAGTGGGAGACTTGGTATTTTTTTTGTTTAGTTGGAGTCCAGCTCGCTGTAAGAAATCAATTAACTGTTGAATTTGCTTGGAGGTTTCTTTATTAATTTCTTGTATTTGTTTGGGCTCTTTTGAAATGATAAAGAATTTTAGATCATCAGCGAAGGAGCTAAAATTTCGATTTTTTGCATTCAAGTAGGATTACAAAGAGAGTTGTCGACATCACCCCACCTTGAGGTACACCCTTGGTTGCATAGGTTGTTTTCTGGTGAGTTCCATTGGGCTATAATTAAGCGTCTCCGCTGTACTAATGACTTCAGAATGCAGAAAATTTGGTTAGATACTTTGAAATATTCTATTACGATGCCTGTAAGAGCAGGAATGGAGACAATATCGAAAGCAGATTTGATATCGAAGAAGATTATGGACTCTGTCATTCAGGGCTTTTTGTGCTCTGAAGAGAGTATCGAGAAGATTAGAGGTCGTGGACCTGTGGTGCAGGACTGTGTGGAGGTAGGGTGTTCGGTGAGCAAAACAGTGTTGAATAATCACTGGGTGTATGAGTTTTTCAAATATCTTTAATAACGTGCACCCTATGGAGATTGGACGGAAGTCTTAGGAGACTTGGAGTTTCTAATTTTATGGACTGGTTTGACATAATAAGATTTCCATATTTCCGGTATGGTGCTGTCTTTAGAATCTTCTGGAAGATGTTTAGGAGGAGATCCACAATTTACACAGAGCACACCTTAACTATAAACAGTGGTATGCCATCAGGGCCCTTAGTAGCTTTGTTGGGCAGGCCATTTATCACGTCAATGAGCTGCTGCTTAGAGATAATTTCATCATTCATGGTAGAAAGAGTTTTCTGGTTTACACTACGTAGGGTTGAAATTTGAGTGGTCGCATATTGATGATCGAAAGATATGTGGGTCCACTCCTCAAATAGCTTTTCATCCATGTTAGGATGGTTGTTGCAATTCGGGAAAATTTTCCGAGATTTGGTAATTTGGAATAATATATACTGTTAATGTACTCCTCTCTTTTACACATTTTCTATATGCCCTCTGCTTATGTCTAAAGGCAATTTTCATATCCGGATGGAACCACCGCTGGGTTCTCTGAGTACTTCTGACTTGTTTAGATGCTCCGATCATGGCGATATGTCTCAACTGCTCAGCTAAGGTCTGGATTGCCTCTTCAACAGATAGTGAAGATAAATCATCCCATTCAATGGTCGAGAGATGGTTGATAACTATTTCAGGTTTCCGGAATTTTGAAGAAAAAATTAGAGCAGAGTGGGTACCCAAATAGTAATTTCTAATTTGCTTTCCTGATAACGTTGGGATGTAGAAGGTACAGGTGATAGGTGAGTGATCTGATGAAAATGAGAAAGGGCTGGGTAGGTTATTACAGTTGGGGAAGTTGTGGAATACTAGTTCTAAAGCTTGACCTGCCCTCGTTGGCGGTGTGATGTGTCTCCTGAGGTCTAAAGAATTCAAGGTTACTGTTAAGTCTTGTAGAGCTTTTAGATGTCTTGGGACTGGCATATTGAAGTCTTCACCTACAACAGTTTGTTGAGTAGGGGCTAGGCTTGTGACTAACCAGGTCTGGAGTTCACTCTATGTAATATCGGAATGGTCAGGAGGGAGGTAAACCAAACAGAGTTGTATTTTCACTTGTCGGTTCACCAGTGTTACACACAAAGCTTCAAAGTTGCTAGACTGGCTTAGTTTAACTCTTGTTGCCTGCCACTGGATTGGGAAGAATATTTGGACGCCCCATACCTCTACAGTTTTCGATACCTTTAAGGGGTAGTTTGAAGAAGTATATCAATTTGTCGCTCATTTGTTAGCCAGGTCTCCGTTTAACAGATGAGTTCAGTTTCTCTGAGAGATAAAAGCCTTTGGAGAGAGTGGAGTTTCTTAGATAAACTCCTGACATTTTATAGGAAATATCGCAGTTGCATAGTTTTTGATTCAGTCTCAAAACTAGCTTAGCTGCTATGTTGGATTAGATTGTGGGTTTTGTCTGTGCGCCCTCAAGGGTCGTCTTTCTTTAAAAGACTTAACCAGTGTTCCTGGAGGCCAGTTCTGGTTCTTGACAGTATTAGTCGCGTTAGATGTGCATATCACTAGGAAAGAGACATAGGATGGGTGTTTGGTTCTTAATGTCTTCACGCCCCCTTCAAACCCATATTCCATCAAAAAGAGAGTTTTGATACACTCTGTTCTTGTCTCAAGACCCAGTCTGAATACGAAGATCCTTTCTCTCGTGCGAACAGCTGATATTTGGTATATGTCCGCCAGTCTTCTTGCCTGATTATATAAGTGGTGACCTGATCAACCACTTGGTACATTTCCAATGATAAGGTTTCCTTGCCCCCGTGGGGGGAAGGGGGTCGCGAACAACCCGCTGCAGCTTCCCACCTTCTCTTCCCTGCGTGGTGAGACCTACATCGATATTACTGTGTGCTCAACGGCTGCTCTGAAAGCAGCCGTTGAGCTATAATTGGAAGGTTCATGCTGCCCTTGTTACTAGTGACCACGGGGTATTACATATGATTATTGTGTATCTAGAACGCCCCGCACCTGGCATGATTTAGATAGATTTAATATTAAAACAATGAATTGGTTTACATTTAATGAGTGTGTTAATGAAAAAAAAAAAAATTGTATTGAGCCTTGAGACTCTTATTGCTAAAAATAAGGTAGTTATTGCTAATTTGTTAAAAGATGTAAGTAAATTATTAATAAAACAGAAAAAGAAATGCCAAAGATCTCCTCCGTGGTGGAATTAAGAATTAAATGAATTAAAAAGAAGGCTTCTTACGGCAAGAAAACCTTTTCAAAAATTCCAGCCAATCACATATGCTGAACTTATTTTAGAACAGCAAAAAATCATATTCAAGTTTGAGGAAACAATATTCTGTCAAAATTAGACTTCATAAACAGTTAGAAAAGTAAACAGGAAGAAAAGTAACGCCGAGTGTGAAAGGAAAAAATCCAGTTTTTTAGACAAACAGAAAACAATATTTGTAATGTGCTTATGCCAAGAGAGATTAAAAGTCACAGTAATCCACAATATCAGGAAATCAGAGTGTCATCGAAGGTAGCCATAGGAGCAGAAGAATCCTTTTTGCGAGATTTAAGACAGGACTGAGTTTTAGAAGGATTGAAGTCAACTAAGTTACTTTTGCCCCACTGTAGATCAGCATTTAAGGAATTGGTAGTGGATATTCGAGAAGTTGAAGTTGTTTGTGCAGGGAAAAGTTTCTCAAATTGGAAGGTGGAATGCAATGTGCTATCATCAGCAAAACTATGGATCAGATATCTGGTCAATGGACAGTCATTAATAAACAAGAGGAAAATAGTGGAAGAAAGAACTGAACCTTGGGAAACAACCAGCATTAGTAGAGAATTTACAATGCAGCGGCCAGAGATAAAACTGGATATTCAATTACAAAAACTGTGGTAAACCATAAGACGGAAGCTTATTTAGAAGACCTTTATGCCAAACAGGATCAAAATCCTTTGAAATGTAAAGAGCAGCTGCTTGAGTTTCACCAAACATTTCCAGTGAATTTATCTGTAGATGGGTAACAAGCCAGAATATCTACAGTGGATCTGCACTGTCGGAATCCATACGGGCGTCATTTATCAGATGGAAGGTTTGTAGATGGTATATGTCCTTGTAAAGATAGCTGATGGTTAATTGATTTCTCCATTACTTTAGAAAGAGTAGATATAAGTTCATTGGGACGATAATTAGACAGAAATTGGACTTGTCACCCTTTTTAAGAACTGGCTGGATATCAACAAATTTCCTGGCAGAAGGAAAACCACCTTTGGAATAACAAGTAAAAAAAGACGACACATAACAGGAGTAAGCTCGGGAGCTCAAGTTTTCAGAACAAGTGGAGAAATACCATAAGGCCTGGAGCTTTCTTAGCACCAAGATTGCTCAAAATCCTCCTGACATCGTCCTAATAGAAGACCACAGGAGGCATTAAATGATGTGTACAGGGAATGGTAGGAGGTGGTTTACAAAGATCATCAATACATGAGTTAGAAGAAAAGTAGGCTGTTGCAGGTCAGCTTTACCATTTCGAACCATTTCGTTTGACAGAGGTGGGAATAGAGATGGGAAAATTTTCCACCAATAGCTTTGGCAAGTGACCAGAATTCTCGCCTCCCATTTGGACAAGAAACAAGTTTTCTACTCTTAGCCTGATCGAAATCAAGACTGATTAATAATTGTTTTACAATTGTTGCGAGCTCTGGTGTAGGCAGAAAAAATGAAGCTGGAAATTTGGATACAAGCCGATTGCGATATGCAACATTCCTATCTTGAACAGCCTTAGCACATTTATTGGAAAACTAAGGTTAAGATAAAGAAGGAGATTTTAAGTTGGAGTGTGGAAAAATAATTTCATCCCAACAAGAATAGTTTCACTGACACGATCTGAGCAAACGTTGACATCAGAAGATTTAAAAAAGTAATTCGACCAAAGAAAAGAACAGAAGAAATCTCACAGATCATCTTATTTTGCATTCTTGTAATGCAATACAACACGAAATGAAAATGGCCAAGAGAGAAGGCTCCATTAGAGAAGAGACCATCATCAAGCTGTGATCTGAAATACCTAGAGGCCAACTCACCTCGACCATGTACTTACAAAGGTTGTTTGTGAGAAAAATATCAAGCATGTTGGCTGCGTGGTTAGGATTGTCTGTATTCTGGTAGGTAAATGCAATTACTAATCTGTGCGAGGTCATTAGTAATTGCAAAAACCATAGCATCTCGACCAGCTGCTTCTGTGTGACTAGAAAACGAAACCAGCTGGAGTTGTAAACATTAAAATCTCCAAGGAAAATTACCTCACTTTTAAGAAAGTTTGACTGGAGAAAGTCAAGTTTCAAAGAAATTAAGTCAAAGAGCTCCAAGTGATTAGTGAAGTTGAGAGAACGATAGAGGCAACAGATGAATTTGACAGAATGTAGTAGAGAGAATTTAAGCCAAAGAAGATTCAACAGAGGAGATTCCAAATTACTCAGTCTCTGACAGGAAATATCAGAGCAGACATATGCGCATATACCACCTTTAAAGCGAAAGGGGTCATACAGCGAATAATTTGGACTTCTGAGATGAGCAGTCGTTAAAAAACCTGATAATTGTGATTCTGTCAGAAAGAGTAGATGGGGTTTGGCTGACTGTAAGTGGAAGGGACATCATTGAGATTGGAACTGAGACCACGTATATTTGTGAAATGAACTAGAAAGTGTTTGGGAAGTTTAGATCTTTTCGCAGATAAGTTTCCTCTATTAGTTTAACAATTCAATGTATTCAGTAGTAAGAAAAGGTGGGGGTCATGCTGTATGAAGTAATGAAATTCTCGGATAAAGCGTACACATGGCAAGAATGTACCCAGCTCCTTGACATACGTGACCTCGACAATGTCCCACGCATGCGCACTAATCGAACTCCCTCCAGTCACAATCTGGCAGAGTACAGGCAGCGAGATTATGCACTAGTTGATCTGAAAGCCTCCGAGAGAGTTGGTAATAGGTTCATCCGGTGGACTATCTAGCGGCCGGCGTGCGATAAACTTTTTAGACCTGTACCTTAGAAATGTAAGGAAGATTGAATCTCGCCAAGATGTGCACTATAACCTCAAAAGACATCAATCATATATGATGCAAGAGATGATGGAAGAGCATTTGCCGGAGCTTTGCTGTGGAGACTAAATATGGGTTCAGCTGCTTCAAGCCTCCAATAAGAAAAGTGATGGTATTGCACCGATTGATGAGAGTCATCTACCACCTAGTATTGCCTGGTAACAGAGAGGAGCGGCGTTCCTCCTTGTGGTGTGGATGCCACACCTCGACCCCGCACCTGGGTGGTCACCTCCTGTATACTAAGTGCTGTATTTCATGACTTGAATATGGGGATTATACGCAGCACTACTAACAGTCCCACCATCGTGAAGGTGAAAACAGAAGATTTGGCTTTTCACAGACCGACCAGACTTTACCGAAATTAGGTCCACTTCACTTGTGTGTCACCCGAATATCACTTCCATCAGCGTTTTAAACTCCCAGGTAGGAAACGCAGCTTGACATGCCTAAGAGGTTGTCTGTGACAGCCTCAAGGTCCAAGTCGTCCAAGCTTGACTAACCTTCGCTGAAACTTCAGATAGTGCTGACCCTTGAGGGTCTGTATACAAAATTGTTGCTGACAAATGTAAGTTTGACAACATAACGTACAGTGTTGTGGATGAGAACTAGGGAGATTCTGCCATCTGGGTCCATACGGTCCGATTTAACATGTCTCGATTGCTTTTAAAGAATAATACATGTGATAATTTCGATTTGCAGAAACACATAGAGGTGGAAAACCAGGAATATTTTTCTAATGAGAGGGAATCACCTTTTACTCTTCTCTAACTCAACACTGCCGTAAACATGTTTAAAGATAACAAGGCTCCTGGGATTGACTTCCTCGAGACCCACGTTATAAAGCATTTTTACTTACGTATCCAGATATGTATGACGGGAAGAATTTTTATTGGTCTTTTTCACAAAGAATTTTTAGCTGAGTTAGTCTGTCTCAGGCGAGGGTAACATGGTTTTATCTCCATGAAACTGTGGTTTTTCGTCCAGCAAACAGAAAATCGACCTCAGAATACATGCAATTATTGCCTGTATTCATCAGTGACTAAGGGCATAGTGCTCCTATACACAGGGCAACATGGCCTTAGTTACCGATGCTAATAAAACCCAACCAACATCCAGATATGTTATTACACATACACTAAGTGATCACTGAATTATGACCACCCTTATGAAAAGTGAATGCGACCCGTTGATCACGTGAGGTACGAGAGTGCGCAGTTAGTCGACCTACGTAGCATAGATAAGGTGTCAGTGGTTCAGTAGGTAGTAAAATTCCGAGAGAGAGATGGGTAAAAGAAAGGATTTATCGGACTTTGATAAAGGACAGATTGTGGGGGCTCGACGAGCTGGTGCCTCCTCGATTTCCCAAACGGCTGAACTGGTGGGGTGTTCGAGAGCCGCTGTAGTTAAAGAGTACCAGGACTGGCGTCAAAATAGTCAAACAACGACCCGACGGCAAAACTGCAAAGGTCAGCGAAAGGTTGAAGTTAGAGGTGAGCGCCTGGTCCGACGACTCGTACAGGCGAACAGGCGCAGCACTGTCCAAGAGTTGACTACCCAATACAACATGGGCTAACCCTGAACAATATCTGCCATGACCATGCATCGTACGCTCGAACATATGGGTTATACCAGCAGACGACCCTATGGCATCCTCTCCTAACCAAGGTTCATCGGCGTAAAAGACTCGCCTGGTGCAAAGAGCATGCAAGTTGGACGCTATAAGACTGGATGAAGGTGTGCTGGTCGGATGAGTCACGTTATATACTCCACATCGTGGATGGTCGTGTACGGATTTGGCGTCAACAACATGAGGCTCTTCATCCATCATGCATGATATCAAAAGTGCAAGCTGGTGGAGGCGGTTGTATGGTGTGGGGCATGTTTAACTGGCAGGAACTTGGACCCCTGGTGCATGTAGAACAACGTTTCACTGGTCTCCGATATTGTCAACTGCTTGCTGACTATGCACACCCCGCTATGTTACACCTTTTCCCGAATGGTGATGGTGTCTTCCAAAATGACAATGCGCCGAGCCATCGGGAACTTGATGAGCAGGAATGGTTTAAGTAACACAGTTCTGACTTCCAGCATATCGATTGGCCTCCGAACTTCCCCCGATATCAATCCCATATAGCACTTGTGGGACACTATGGAAAGGCATCAGGCATCTGGATACATCAATCACCTCCATACCTGCATTGTTGACCATACCTCCCGATCGCTTCCGACAACTTGTTGAATCAATGCCACGTCGGATAGCTGCTGTAGTGAGGGCAAAAGGAGGACCTACGAAGTATTAGGTAGGTGGTCATAATTCAGTGATCTCTCAGTGTATATCATTCGTACCAAAAAAGGGGGGGGTTTCCGTAGTTTATGGAGAACTGTGGTCCTGCGAGTGGTCCTAAAAACCCGGAGAAGTCCCTGAGCGAGCCAGCGTCCTATCGCCAATTGCCTTGCTCCCAATTTTAGGGAAAATTTTTGAAAGATTGGTTATGTTTATGTATTCTGAAAGGTATGAAGCTTTAGGATTGTAAACAATTCGGATTTAAAAAAGGACGAGCTATAAAAGATGCTATAAGGAGTTTAATAACTTATATTAATGAAGAATCTCGGCGATATGTCCTTGGCTTTTGTGGACTTTAGGGAGGGCGTCGATGCCCTGCAGTGAGATAGTATTCTCTGCCCTAGGGATATTTATAACATCTTTGACGACTACTTCTCAGGCTGTAGGATAATTATCCGACCTTCATTGGAAGAAGAAGAAGAAGAGCACGAGGCTGGACGTGGGTGCCCCTGGGTAAATCCTAAGGGCCGTTTATGTGGAATATGATCCTCGACAAGTTCTTGGTACGTAATCTGGGAACTCGTGTGCCATTGCACAGACGGCCCGTATTTTTAATTCCTGGTAATTCTAGAAGTTATCAAGAATTAAAAACACGGGCTGACTGAAGGGCCATGTTTTTAATCATTAATGGCAGACCTTTCACAGTCTATATGCTTCAATTAAAGAGCGTTATGTATTGAATGTTATGTTCTATTTCTATCAAACATAATATATATATATATAAGGTATTTATTAATCTTAAGAAAATAGTTTTGTAAGGTGGGTAGAGTATGTTCGGAGGAGCACCTCTAACCTAATGAGAAATAAAATGCAAAAAATGCTACTAAATCTTATTTTTCAGTGCATATTATTATTTTTTAAATATTTACCTTCGTATATCTTCTTGTGAACTTATGGTAACTGCCAATGTCCACGATAGTCTAATGTTTACTCCAACACTACCCACGAGGGCAATCTTTAATGCTGTAACAAGTGATATCATTTTATGACATCTGAATAATCTGTGGGAATCCGACACAAATACATTTGAATATTTTACTTACCTACAGCATAACAATCATTGGAATTTATTGCAGTATTGCTCTTAAAATAAGATTACTAACTTCCGTGTGCAATCAGTTATTTATTGAAAGCAAACAACGCTTATCTGTTATCTTGGAGAAGGTTAGATAAAGGTTATTTGCAGATAATTAGGATGCTATTACTTTAATTTACAGTTTTGCAACTGTTTTTCACCCCCTAAAAAGAATATCAGATATAAGTTCAGTTTGCAGATCTTTTAGTGATGATGTATTATGGTTCTACGATGGATTGTTTGCTGGCTTCTTTGATAAAGAAATTTTAGATGATATATTTTTAAATACTGTTCACAATGAACGCTGTGATAATTTCCATACTTATCGTGTAAGTATGGAAATTATGGAAATAAATATGAGGACCATGATCGTGATATCAAAGGACACGCGAAATACAATTTCTTAATTTATTTTATTTTACTAATATATATATTTTTAATTATGATGCGGCGAGAGTGTAAAAGATTCTATGCAATTTTTTACTGAATTTTCCTTGCAGGCAATCCTCTAACGTGCTTTACAGCGTAAAATGTATCTTATTTCTCGTAGATGCACAGTTGCTTCCAGCGCTCTCCTGTGTGGTCAAGTCCGGAGATGGAACCTCATCTAGGAAAGGAAATTTGTATGCTTTTTTTCACACCATGGCCAATTAGTCGGTTTCTGGTCGAACTGCTTTTCATCCAGAAAAACACAATTTTACAGACGTTATATGCCACGCCTCATGGCTTTAGCTGCTTCGGTGCAAAATCGAATACAAACAGCTAAGTATCTTATCATTGGTATTAACGCCGAAGGAGTTTAAATCACCTTGATAATAGTGCATCGGGTCTCACCCGTGCTACTTGGAAAATAGTTTGCAGCGAACCCTTCGAGACCTCTCTCCTCCATGTTTTTGTTTAAGAAATATATCGTCTGCAATATCTTTTTTCCGTACCTCCCACCGTATCCTCCTTTGCCTTCATTATAATATTCTTACTCCACTCTCCACTGGTCGCCTTGCAATATTTCGGGACCAAGTCAACTTACAATCCTGAGACTTTGCAGGACAGGAGCCATCCTATCTGTTCCTCTCTCACTTATACTCATTCCTTATCCTGTTCTTTTATCTATACTCTTACCATCCACCTCGCATCTCAGATACGTGTAGCCTTTGTTTGTAACTTCTCTTTGTTGCCCAATGCCTGCATAGCATAGCTGACCTTGCTATTGACTGACAGAAACCTTCATGTTTCACTGGAATCTATCTAAGAACCCGACGATATTATATTTATCCATTTCATCATTCTTCTGCACATTATCTAAGGGTTGAGATTTCTTCTTTTCTCATTTCTCTACTTTATGACCTTAATACAGCAGAGAAAATTCCTTCTCAGGAAAATGTGCTGCGCATATCTCGAATATCCACCACCCTTACCATGTTTACACTTGTATGAAATTCCCTCAACGTGGGCACCTGTACGTAGCGCGTGGACCTCCAAGTGCTACGTACAGGTGCTGCTCAAGTATTCAACTGTTGAGAAGCGGATCCCAGGGTTTTCCCCATTAGCCACTGTTATTCATCTTGTGGTGGAGCTAAAACACCAAAGCCGGCAATTTTTATGCAGAGTGTTGTAGTGTGAATGTGTAGTGTTTGTTCTATTGTGTAGCGACCGGCACCTGGCTCTTCGTAGATGAGAAACGGAAACACCCGGTCGCCGCGTCTCACCTTCCATCCCTGCCACGAGGAGGCGACCACGAACTACTAATCATCCTGCCCACATTCACCTAGGAAACCCAAGTGAATGGAAATAGAAGAAAAAGGATAGGAAATCAGTAGAGAGAAGTATGAGTACTGGAAGGGTTGGTGAAGAATAGTACAATGAGGAATCACAGATGGATTCATCATAAAAGGAAGAGAGAAGAAAACAGTAAAGAAAAAAAGAGGATATGGAGACTGGAAACATGATATATTTGCCAGCCTCACCCCACAAATAAAATCACCTAACGCAAAACAATAACCTCATTAATGTAGAGCATTAATTATAAGTCAGTACACGAAGAAATACATGATTCAAATCCAGGCAGATCAACTAGAACAACCAAGATTTAAGCAAACATAGTATTATACAATAGCATCATACTATACGATACCAAACTAAAATTATACTTAACAGTAACATTATATCATCTATATACATGTCAAAATCAATTAATTACATGTCATGTTCAGAACCGAAAAAAATCAATAAGTAGGGTGAGGCCGGAACAAGTACTATACAATAAAAATTAATTCATATAACACACATTGTTATATGATCTCGTAATTCTAATAACACCAAGGTAACATCAAAGACAGTATGCAAAGCAGTATATACAGTTAACAAAATCAGTATACAATTCTTTCATCAAAATAGGTAGGAGATTAATTAACCAGGGTAGTAAAACTACCAAAACAAAACTAAACAGCCAGAGAGAGATCATATATAGCCAACGTGAGTACATCCTTGAAAGTTCAAGGGAGAGGGGCCATCTACCCAACCCGGACAGAGAGCAACAAACCATCTGGCAATGCTTAAGTAAGCGGGTTTAATATGATAATCCCAGAAGGGATAAGATAACACGCTAAGATATATCTTTATATAATTACAAAAGCTATATTAACACCTATATTAAGCTATATTAAAATTCAGGATCATAATCAAATATAATTACATAAAATATTAAGACCATTAACAATGAGACCATTATAAAGACCATTAACAAGGAACGCCTTGAGAACAAGGCGTTCTCCAATGCAATTGGAAGTAAAGCTTCCAATTTATGAACGTTCTCAAGTAACACAGTTTACTCAAGATCACTCAAGGTATGTAAATCAAATATACCACAAAATATTGTGGGATGTTAAAAATTGTACAGACAGAAAAGAATATATTTTTCCATCATAACTGAGGCTTCCAGGAGAGAAATTTCTCAGGTTCAGAACAATTTTCAATTTTTATTCAACAAGAAACTTCCAGGGAAGTAAAAGTTCTCAAAGCCAATACTCACCATGCAATTACGAAACAGGTTTGAGGCTTCCAAGTGGTGAAAGTTCTCAATATGTAGGTTTGAGGCTTTACATTTACATTCACTAAGGATTTACATTCCAAATCCACTGAGGTGTTTAACTTCCAAAAGTAAGGCCACACAGCTGTCGTGGCTTCTCTGACTGTGCTCAATGTGGTACCAAAGACCATGAGACAAATGAATGTACAAATTTGTACATTCATTTTGTACAAATTCCCAAGGAAAGCACCCAGAATACTTTAGAGCATTCCGACAGTAGAAGGAAGAAATAAAAAGAACAAAAAACTAAAAACAGAGCTGAACATTTCCTATCAAAAGGCAGAAAACGCATCCAACCCATAAATAGCGGCAAGCCTTCATATGTGTAGAGGGTTTCTGCGAAATGCACCATCGTGGCTCAAACTAAGATGGCCATCATCAAAGTCATTCACTCCTCTTTCCTCCATTTATTGATTACCTCAAAATGAACCCAAAAGAACTAATCAGTTGCTGCACTCATATCAATACCTCCCACTGCGCCAGCTCCATCGAAGGAGAAGGCAAGGAAAAGTAGTGAAAACCGCGCCATCTCAACCATAGGAAAAAAATGGGTGTAGTTGAGGAGGCGACAGAAGACTCAGTCTTGGAGATTTCTATGCAAGAAGAAATGGACACAGGACAGCGTCCATATTTCTCCAAAAAAAGATAAAGTCAAGGCTGAGAAACACAAGCCCTCAGCAATTGGGAAGCCGACCGATGGATCCATCAAACCCAAATAATGGCTAAATTCCTACAGTGGAATTGACTTGGATTCCGGAAAAATACTGCTGATAACATGGCCTTCCTGAAAAGAATGAACAAGTTTGCTTTTGTTTGCAGGAGATATATTTGAAAGCAAACGAAAACCATGTATTTCATAATGACACTATCATACGTAAGGAGAGAACTGGGGATATATCTTCCCATGGATGAGTCGTCATCCTTGTGGGCAACCCACACCCCATTTAAAAATGTGCAGCTTTTTTATGGTAGGGTTTTTACAGTGTGTTCGACCTCTTTGTCACCTGGGACTGATATCTCCCAGACAGATCATAATGATTTCAGTGGACATAACACCTTGTGGGGTTCCGCTGACATTAAAAGAACAGGACATGTCATAGACCTTCTAAACCTTCTCATAAACTTTCTAAATGTGGGAACTAAAACCTTCTTCCACATGCCTACCCATACGTTGTCTGATACTTATTTTCCTGTTGCTCTTCTTCTCTCCTTCATTCACTTACTTGGGAGTTGGAGGAAATCCCGTATGGAAGTGATCACTTCCCTGTGATCACTGTAATTAGCGGGAGACAATATCTTCCTCTTAGGTTACCGGAGTGGAAGATTGATCAGGCTGAATGGAAGGCCTTTCAACATCTGGAAAAGTTTGACATCACTACAGTCATTCAGGAGTCTATTAATGATGCAGTAACGTTACATCACAAAACATATTGTTCGTGTAGCCGTCTGCAATTACCATTCTGTAAACATCCACCCAATTTCCACTAATGCCCAAACCATGGTGGAATGCAGAATGCATAGCAGCAAAAAAGGCTCAAAACAAATCTTTGTGGGTATTCTGACGATGCCCTACCACAACTACTGTAATAGCCTTAAACGTGCATGATCCAAAGCATGTTACAAAAGGAATCGTGAATCCGTTTCACTTCATCTATTATCCAATCCACCGGCACTAAAGAAAATGATGGGGAAAATATAAATCTCACCCTTCATCGATCTTTTTTTTTTTTTTTTATGAAACCCCAAACTCGAAAGGTATCAAAACCTAAATATAGTATTTAGTACTGTGCATGGGTTGAAGGAGATGGGAAGGGAGGGCATGCCGTACTAGAGTGTACACTAGGATCCACCCATTGCAGAACCAACTATAGCAGCTAATGTTCTTGAGAAAACATTTTTAACGTCTCTGCAATACCATATTTTTCCCCAGAGTTCTTCTTGGTCCTCAAACATAAAAATGAAAAACAGGCACTTAATTTCCCACCAAAGTGCCTTTATCTCTACAACGGGGCGTTCACTATACAGGAGCTAATCCTCTCTAACAAGTGCTGTTGGGCCAGATGGCATTGTGAAATGATTAAGCACCTTTCCCAGAAATATATGGATCACCTGCTCTTGCTGTATAACTGTATAACTTCAATCTTTATTGACGAGCAGTTTCCAGGACACAATTCTTGTTTTTGGTAAGCCAGGAAAGGATCCTGAAATTCCTTCTAACTATTAACCTATCACTCTGACTAGCTACTTGTGCAAAATCCTATAGAAAATGGTTACTGCTCGTCTGATATGATATTTAGAATAAAATGACCTTCTCCGGCATTCAGTCTTGCTTCCGAAAAAACAGGTCCGCTCTGGACCTGTTTATTAGTCTGGAAATATCCATCCGGGATGCTTTCCTTAAATGAGAACATCTGACATCTGTCTTTTTTGATATGGAAAAAGCGTATGATACAACTTGGAGATTTGGCATTTTAAGAGACCTATATAACTTCGGTCGTAGAGGTTACATCCCCGTTTTGTATTAAAACTCTTTTATCCAATTGTCTTTCCCAAGTTCGTGTAGGATACATTCCTGTTGTCCCTTTTGCTAAAAGGAGGAGGTATCGCAAGAGAGGGCCGTGCATATGGGAGTGCATTGGATGCGCCGCACCAGGGCCCCGATCTAGGAGGCCACAATCGAGAGAGTCATCAAAGTCTCAACATAAATTAACAACACTCCTTAACTCTTTTTGCATCCTGGCCCCCAAGTACCTTTAAACAGCCCTGCCCCAAGGTTCAGTTTTAAGTGTTACACTTTTCGCCATCAAAGTAAATGGCATCACAGAAAAACTTACTCCAACTGTCAATAGCGCCCTCTACGTTTCATGACTTTAGCATACTTTCTCAATTATGCAACATGAAGGTTACTGAAAGACAACTGCAACAAGCCATTGATTGTCTCAACTACTGGGCATTGGCTAATGGATTCCTCCCAAACCTGAATTAAAGCTAGGAAAATGCTGTTCCAGTAGTAGCAGGCATAAAATTCTTGAGACTCGTATTTGATAAAAAGTTCACCTTTCTCGAACATATCCATCAACTACATACATACTGTATGAGAGACCTGAATATTCGTGCTCTCTTCTTGGGGTGCGTGCCGATGCACCTTACTGCGCATTTACTATTATTATTAGCCATATGTGCAAGGAAGTCTGAGGCTTATGCTGCACCAGCCAAAAAAAAATTCCCAAGTAGAAAGGAATCACCAAGAAAGAGAAAAATGATGATATCCAGCTCAGGACCCTGGGTGTGTCAAGCCCATACTCACCAGATGTGAGCCCCTACACTTGTGCCATCTAAACTAGATTACGGATCTCAGGTACACATATCTTCCAGAAATAGTGTGCTTTGATGGCTGGACCCCATCTGTCATCAGGCTATCCATATTGCTACTAGAGCATTTCGATGATCTCCTTTCTACAGCTAACACGTGGATGGTAATGAACCACCATTATTGCTTCGACGTAAAGAGTTTTTTATAAACTATGCTTTAAAACTGAAATCCCTGCCAAACCATCCTACGTGAACATTTGTTTTTGATCCGCATTGGGAAAATTTGTACAACGCTAGACAAGGTAGAAAGGGTGCCTATACATCATGGTAGACAAGGGTGCCCATACACCAAGGCACCCTTGGTGTATGGGCACCCTTGTCTACCCATATGTGTATTTGTCTACCTGCAGCTCTATTCAGCACACCGAGCTGAACATATTCCGACTTCTTGCCAGTTTACTGAGACTGCTTGAAGTCTGAATCATGTGTAGGATCTGCTGCAGTCTTCTCAGGCACTACTATATCCAAATAGATTCTCCCTGAATGCAGCATATACACAGCAGAGCTGAATTCTATAGAGTTGGACTTGGATCACATTAGGACTTGCCAATACCAATCGTTTATTATATATTTCGATTCTTTGAGCGTATTACAGGTTTTATAAGCGTTGAGATACAATTCCCATCCAGTTCTGTTTCTGGTTCAGCAAAAGATACATGTATAAACATATTTTTGATATTCACTTCTGTTGAATTCCTAGCCACATTGGGATTAAGGGAAATGATTTCGCTGATACTGCAGCCAAATCAGCAATCCCTACTACTCATCATTGCCTGTCAGTCCTCTACAGACTACAAGCAAATAATACACAACAAGATTCATTCTAAATAACAGGATTCATGGAATGGACATATTATAAATAAATAACATCATTTAAAGCTGTATTCGAATTATGGCAGCCTAGTCTGCACAGGAATCGTAAAGAGGAAGTTGTTCTTGCTTTGCTCTACATAAGACAGTCATTTGACACACTCCTTTTTTCTGAGGGCCGATGATCCTCCTATGTATGAGTCCTGTGACACCGTTTTATCCATCTTTTAATTGACTGTACAGATTTTAATGACACATTTTACCACTTTTATACACTCAGTCGAATTTTATCCGACAGTGACCAAGTGTTAGCTGTTTTGAAATAAAATACTGCAAAAAAATTTTAATCCATGCACCCCTTTTAATTTGTACTTATATAGCCTTTTTTACGAGGTCATCTCTTTCAAAGAATTTGTTATTAACATTTTATAACCTTGTCTTGGCGCATAGTAGCCTTCGTTGCTAAAGTACCAATAAATTCTTAAACCTAAACTTGTATGAATTATGAAATCATTCAAAAAGGAAAGTGATATACCTGTTCATCGATAAAAAGAAAGCTATTGAGGAAATTGTGCAATGGTTGAGCAATTTCATTTGCATAGGGATTGAGAAATTTCATTTGCATAGGGATTGTGCAGCTCAACAGCAAATTTTATCCAATTTTCATTTTTGAATAATGAAAATGGTAAGAAATCTCGACGGTAAGGAAACGTTTAAATTGAGATGAACGTCATTAATGGCCTGTGTGGCGAACTTTGGCACTCCTTCCCCCCCTCGTCATCAGCCGTAATCTGACATATTTGCTTCATAAAAAAGCACACACAAGGAAAACAAACACACTTTTTTCAATATATAAGTAGAACAGTGAAGGCTTGGCTTCTTCCGTGATTACCTGCATGATTTGCTGTGACGTCAGTAACCTGATAACCAGTATTATCACAACAACGTGTTTGGATAGCCTGCATCAAATTTCTGTTTCTTCTACAAGGTTGGACGTTGATGAGGGAACTTTTAAATGGTGAGTAATTTGATTTTCTCTAAGCCATCTTTGAGTAGCATGTAAAAATTTTGGTCACTAATACTAGTTAGAGCAATAGTTTTATTATTATAATGATTTATTAATCTTTGTTTCACCCTCTGGACAGCCGGCTGTCCATAAGAGTGGTGTACATAAGAACAGACTACTTGAATTTTGTACTATACATATTCGTATTCATATAAGTATGTGAAGATTTACAAAAAAAGTACAAATATTTAGCAGGAAATTAAGTTGAATTTAACACAAAATGGCGCAAGATATTTTTAACAATTCTGTCTGCTGTAAGGTTCAATGCAGGCGGATCTTGAAAAATTGGAACTTATCATATTCAGTTATTTTGATGTACTTCAAAATTTAAAAAATACATACTTGACTTTTTTTCTTTTTAACTGAAGATAAATGAATGAAATAAGGTTTCTAGAGGTTTGGTGTTTCTCATCAATTCCAAAGTATTTCTTTAGTGCATTCACTTTGAACAGAATACTGTTTAGCCATATCAACCAACAACTCCATTTTAGGTCCAGGTGGGACCAAGAACCATATCTCAGAGGCATATAAAGGATGGATGGATGGATGTGAGACATTTTTCAATATACTGTATTGTTAGATTTTGCATCGAATAAACTTCTGGCTAATTTTTCAGAATGCAACATGTCTTCTTTTAGTACGGGTAACTCCAGAAATACGGTTTTTATCCCAGACGATCCATATCTGGAATAAAAACCAGATAACTTTGTTTTCATTTATTATTGCACGAATATCATTTTATTGGCACATTTTCGTAATGGGTATCTGAGAGGATTTTGCGTCGTTTAGCTTTGCTCGTGGTTAGGCGTGTGTTAAGCATCAAATCGCATCATTGACGAGATTCAAACCCCGGCCTTTTCTACCCTGTGGGGAGGGGGGGAAAGGACGGTGGTTTTAACCAGTGTGCTAATCGTGCTGACTCTCTTGCGATATTTCTGAACTAGAAAGAACAAATAAACCTTGGGCAAAAGAAGTTGTCCGTCTCTGCAGAGACGAAACTATAAATTCTGATCCACGCCAGATTTTTAACAGCCCCCCCCATGTGATTTTTAATAAACATATTAAAACCTTAACTCTTCTTCCCTAAAGAGTCAAACATGTCAATAAGAATACATGTTTGAGAAAGAACTAAGCATGCTAATTTTATTGATGAGCATGTTTTATAAAATTCTCCACTTCGACCTCTGCTTCAATACAGTATTAAATTCCATTAACTTCTATCGATTATTGTACTTTTTCATCACTGCCTTAGATTTTATTCATCAGTGTGCTACATGCTGAAGACTATTTATTTTCACTGAACTTGTGAGCTTCAAAGCGCGTCTACAAAGTATTGTACAAACCAGGGGTGGGCAGAAGGGGCATATGTCCCCCCTTAGCCAAAAATTTGAAATTAAAGAAAAAACGCAGGAGGCATTCTAAAAAAAAACTCAATCATGGTCGCTATGGTGCACCTTAACGATATTACCTGGACCTGGTCGCCATGCCCCCCCCCCTTACGATGATACCTGGATACGTCACTGGCCCACCGCAAACTCATGTCGTTGCACACGTTTTACTGCAGGTTTTACAAGAGCTCATCACAGTTGGAGATGCTGGGATTCAATCGTCCCACCCCTTCCAGAAAACATTCGATCAAAACTGAAAAACAATTTCCTCCAGGTTAAAGCAGCGGCCTCAATCTTCAGCCCCCATCCCCCCCCACCAAAAATATTGAAACAAGTAAAAACGGTACTTTTGTTAAAACACAAAGTAGTCCCTTTAAAAGACACTTACAAATGAAGCCAATCGAAATAAGAATCACAAATGTCACAGGATATCTAGAACAGAATTTTGTAAAGATTTCTTATTTCAGCAGGTGAAACTAATGTTATAACTATTAGTTGTTTCTGTCACTAATTTGTATTTTCAAATACAAAGTAAAAGGGACATATGGCACAACAAGGATTTCTTTCTGATTTTTGTTTTTTTTTTTTCCATATGAAAAATCCTACTTTTATACAAACTTGAATCGCTTTTATTGAAAATAATATGAAAAAAACTTCAGCAAGAACTACTTATTATAGTTATTACAACCATTTTTAATCTGGTCACTCATCTGTTGTGAAATTGAGTTTTCCTCTCATTTGTTGGATGAACAAATACGATGCAGTTTAATACTGTACAATATCTGAAAACATGATCAAATTATAGACTAATAAATAGCTTTATCGGTTGTGATCATCATCTCTCCTTCATAAATATTTTGAAGGACGAAGTTTTTCGAGTGAAACGTTGATAATTCTCAAACTTCTAAACCAATTTCAAATAACAAAGTTTCCTTGACGTAACCAGTGAGTACATTCTTCCAGTCCCCTATCTGTTATCCAGGATAGTAGGCACATTGGACAATTAATAACACGCACGCCTCTGCTGATGGTCTTATCGTTGGTGACTTCAATCTACTTCCCCATCTCACACATTCAAAAAAAATTGAGCTCTCGCTCCGGCCCTTTAAAGGTTAAAATAATTAACAATAAGGCTACGAGAGGGCAGCACCGCCTCGGTGTTATTCTTCCTCTGCAGCCCACACAGTTGTAGAATGGTTAATGACTTAAATATTTTCAATTGTGCTACCCACAAAGGCAGGTTTCCCTTGGGCCACCAACTTTTTTTTTTTTTTTTTTTTGGTGGCCCAAGGGAACCTGCCTTCGTGGGTAGCACAGTTGTAATCAGTCTTCCCCACACCAGCTAGAAAAGACTCGAGTTCGACTCGTCAATGACGCGAGGTTTTTTCATAAAATGATTGGGTTAGTCGGGTTCTGTGAGGGTAGCATGGTTTTTCTCCAAGAAACTTGGTTTTTGTTTGTCCGCAAACATCAAATCGACCACAGAACACACGCAACTTACAGACATTATAGATATACGGCGTAATATGGCCTAAGGTTGCTGATGCGCCTAAAACCTTACGACCAACCAACCCACACGCCTCCCTGAATACATCAAAAGGTGTCATTACTGAGTGGGACCTAATCAATCTATCAGACGAAGAACTAATGCAAGATCAGGTGAAACAAATCACTAGAGCAACTAGCTGCGCCACATGTGGATTTACCGTGCACAACCAAACTTGTCTGAACTACAGACAAAAACATCCTATTCCAGTGAATTTGCCCTTCTGGGAACAAGAAAAAAGATACAAAACTGGGCATAACCTAACTTATCAGGGAATGAAAAATCCCTACCAACCACAGACAAGCAAACTTATGCTCAGGCAACCATAAAAAATATCAATTGCCACTCAGGCGGGAGTAACCATCCCACCCAGAGAATCACTAGTCCAATTGCCTAGGTCAATATTGGTCACTGTACCAGTAAACAAGGAAAAGCAATAAATACACAGATAATCATAAAACTATCTGCTGTTTCACCAGATGGGTACCAATTCACCCTTAGAAGCACTATATCCCCAGCAGCTCGTGCGCCATTAAACCCCCATAACACACACACATGTTCGCCCATAGTTCCTATACAAATCAGACAGCATGGATGTTGAAGACAAATCAAATGAATATGACCAGACTATAGAACTATCTGTTACCAAAAAGGAAGTGATGATTTGGGACTCGAACTCTGGTCGCTTCCATCCGGTGTGAGGAAGGACTGTGATTATACCAACTGCGTTACCACGAGGGCTGCTGGAGTGAGACAATAAAGTGAGACAATAAATTAACTTAGTCTTTATTACTAAAAATAAAATCATACAAGTTTATGTTCCATAGTGATTTTGTATAATATTTTAACAAAAATGAATGTTGTAAATAAATTTGATAAAGTCATACCGA
Organism: Mastigoproctus giganteus; assembly: GCF_048544385.1. Lineage (NCBI taxonomy): Eukaryota > Metazoa > Arthropoda > Arachnida > Uropygi > Thelyphonidae > Mastigoproctus > Mastigoproctus giganteus. The sequence continues at coordinate 161,670,039 of NC_143586.1, read as the reverse complement.
CAATAACAGAAATGTTAAAGCAAGTTAATAATTTATAAGAATGTAGGACAGAAGAAAAGTTTTCTTGCCATTTTAGATGAAGCTAAAAAAAAAATTGCTGAAGAAAGCTTGTTAAAACAATATTTCAGCTGTTTGTGTAGTTAGACTACTTAAGGAAAAAAAAATCTTCATGTATGAAGATTTGGATGACAGGATTGATTTGCCAGAAAGGAATCCTGAATATGCATAACATAAAACCTTTTTTAAATAACATTTATTCATTATAAGCAACATTATTGTTAATGATACATTGGTTTCACATAATGTGAAACCAATGTAGGGTCAGACAACTAACATAATGTTAGTTGTCTGACCATTTAGCTGCGGGGCCCCCTGTTGGGACCCACACGTTGTCCATCACCAGTTGGAGGTAAGCTCGGTAGTAGAGAGCGAAGCACTCTGACTGAACTCGACACACAATCGCCAGAGCTTTATATGTCAGACCAAAAAAATATATATACAGGGTGTCTTAAAAATACACGGCATAATTTCAGGAATGAGTTCCTCATATGTAGACAATAAAAATATTTTATATCAACATAGTTCCGGAAATTCTTGGTTCCCGAGTTATTAACCGGAATGTCTTATCTCCCACAGGTGATTTCCTTCATCACAAGGTACTGACAGAATCTGGTGGTTTTCCATTCCGACCATGTACTCAAATCAGGAGCAAGTGGATATGCACTTTATGTACGGTTTGGCGGACGCAATGCTCTGGGGGCTCGTCGTTTGTACCACGGAAGGTTCCCAGAACGAAGATGTCCAGACAGGAAAACGTTTGAAGGTATCCATCGCCGCCTTTGTGAACATGGGACCTTTACACCTTGTGCTCCCGACAGAGGACGACCTGAAGTAGAGGAGGAGATTTTGGATGTTGTGCATGCCACTCCTGGAATCAGTACAGGCATATTTGTTTTCTTGTCTGGACATCTTCGTTCTGGGAACCTTTCGTGGTACAAACGACGAGCCTCCAGAGCATTGCCGTCCGCCAAACCGTACATAAAGTGCATATCCGCTTGCTCCTGATTTGAGTACATGGTAGGAATGGAAAACCACCAGATTCTGTCAGTATATTGTGATGAAGGAAATCACCTGCGGGAGATAAGACATTCCTGTTAATAACTCGGGAACCAAGCATTTCCGGAACTATGTTGATATAAAATATTTTTATTGTCTACATATGAGGAACTCATTCCTGAAGTTTTGCCGTTTATTTTGGAGACACCCTGAGTTAGAATTGAGCGTGGGGATATAATGCGAGAAAGGTGACCGCAAAGCGGTTATATAGAAGTCGGCCACCTGAGTTCAGTGGAGCAAAACTGTTCCACCAGGCGAAAGAGAGGGAAGGAGAACAAGCCCCAGGAAAGGGAAGCAAGTCACGATAAAAGTGCAGGATGATGATTGCCAAAGACGTGGTAGTAGTTGAAGACCACTAAAATCCTACTGTCCAGAGACAGGATTAGCAAATCCTACCAAAACTAAAAAATCAGGGTTAGCAGTTGGAAGTTAGATCATTAGTTACTGCTCTGACTTGAACAGATCCTGACTCAGCCAGGGCTGAGTTAGCAGGTCAATCCAGGATCAGGTTAGCATGGTGAAGCATTAGAGATATCAGGTACACTTGTCAATTCCAAGTCGGCTGAGGTCTAGTCCAGGTTAAAATAGTCAATTACATGTTCTGTGCTCGATATTCTGTTTGCTTGACGAAAAACCCGAGTTTCGGGGAGAAAAAACCATGCTACCCTGGTCTAAGATCGACTCAGTCACGTTGTGAAAAAGGTCCATAAAATTCCTCCCGTCACAGATGGGATTCGAACTCTGATATTTTCCACCCGGTGTGGGGAGGATGGCGATTCTACCAACGGTGCTGCCACGACAACCTATAAGGGAGAATATGCAATGAACTCTAAGCAATACGTAGCTGTCTTTCAGAATGTTGCCCTTGGCTCCAGGTTATAGATGTTTCTAAAAGTAGATATTGTAATTAACAGTAAGCGGGGAAGCTATCTAACGACCGACCGAAGGTCAAGTTTTTAGAGGAACCACATAACAAAAAAAAAACTCATTTGTAATGTTTTCAAAGATTTTAGTATATGTCAAATGAAGTATGTTTATAAAATATTATGCCTCCAAGCCAGTAAAATAATTTAGGTTATACAGGATAAATCTGTAGCCAGGGGCGCGCCGACCGGGGGTGAAAAGGGTGCATTGTACCCGGGCGCTGAATATGCTCCGACGTTAAAGGCCATTAAATTATATAATTCTTATATTACAAATCTCATCAAAAAATTATAAAGCAAGGAAAATTGATTTTAAGTACTGTAATGAAATTGTATCCATGTCTTCCTCAGCATGTATTTCTAAGACGGTTTCATCATTGTTAATGGTGTCATCGGTTTCCATATCTGCAGTTAGTCTTTTGCGGTTTAAGATTTCTCAGTACCTGAACGTGATGGAGTAATAGTTGGTGGTACGGTGACTACGGTATTATTTGCTTGGTCTTTTACATGTTCTTTAGAGGACTCGCTAGAACAGCCCGAGCCCAGTCGGATATGGATGTAGCTGGTAGTATGGACATTTCAGTTTGAGTTCCTTCCGATTTGTATTTTTGTGTTGCAGCTGCATATGTGAGTTTCGGTACAGTAAGCAAAACTTGCTTCTTGGTAAGTCACTTTGTTTTCTATTTTGTATCTTTCCTGTTTTCCAGGTTTCAGACTTGAGTAAGCTGGCTAGTTACCCTTACAGTTTGGACATACTGGTGTTGGTGCTGGACAGTCTGTGTTCCTTGGATATACAGTTGGGCACACTGAAGCCCCTCTACACACTGTTTGAGCATGGTCAAAATTTTGGCACTTGAAGCACCTGAGAGGATTGGGGATATAAGGTCTGATATGGCAGTTCAGATATCCAGCCTTAACTGTAGCTGGAAGGATTGGAGTTGAAAAGATCAGTATAATACTGCGTGTCGGAACGAGTTCACCGTCTTTCTTTATTTTAATTATCTTTGCCTGTTCAACTTTTTGATCTTGTAGCTCTTGGACTAATTCCTCTTCAGTAACATTTTATTAAGTCCCAGTCAGGCAGAACTCCTTTAGATGTATTTTGGATGGCATGTTGAGTTACTGGGACAGGAATATTCGCAAATTGAGATTCTTAGAAGGGCTTAGAAATGCCTACTGCTCATAGTCTCCAGAGTAGATCTACTATTCTGTAGATATCCAGAGTAGTCTTTTTCACCATTTTAGGTGGTCCGGCAGCATTCTCCAGACACTTCTGGATAAGAAATGGAGAAAATGCACCTATCAGTTGACTTGTTTGGGAATGTATTATAAGAAACAGTGGTGATTCTTTTTTTGGATCCTTCTGTTGTTTCTCTTATGGGAAGTGTCAAAGTCAGTTTGGTCTGTCCTTGAACAAATTGAGGCATGAGGCTCAGCAGATGGATAACGGTCTTCATGATCCATGTTAGCTCCTTTTTAGCCCTTGGCAGAGAACCTCTTCTGCCAAGGTTACCGGCCCCGCCACGGGGAGGCAGGAGCAGTGCCGCTAGAGTGATTAAGCAGTGTAAGTTAGTTTTAAGAAAAGAAAAAGGTGGTTTTCCTTTCTGTAACTTACTTACAATTCGTAAGAATAAATTTCTTTAAACGTAAGAAAAACTTTCGAAATTAATGAGCACTGTCGCAGTGAGAAAACGCCCTATAAATAGCTCAAATAATCGCTCGATCACAATAACGCTTGGCACTCGGAGCCTAAACACAATATATATAATATTGATGTAAACACACCATATTTTTTTTTATCCATAAGTTTAACTGCACTGATGTGCAAAACTTAAGGACCAGCACTATTTCTAAAGATTACAACCATAAAATCACACGAAACAGCATGTGGCGATTTGCAAACCTGACACACAATACTAACACACATACATGAACACTTTTTTTTTTTTTCAGGCCGTTTCAGAGGTTTAGCGCTGTTTCAGGTAATCATAGTGGAGATGCCACCATGACCCAGGTGTCACCCTGACTCAAAAACATAAACAAAAAATCCTAAACATCATTTTCCACTCTGGCGGTGCCGTCTTTCAGCAGGATAATGCACCATGCCACATCGCCCCTAATTGTTCGAGACTGGTTCTCGGAACATGAAGGCTTCCAGGTATTGTCCTGGCCTCCAAATTCCCCAGACATAAATTCCATCGAGCATCAGTGGTTTGTGTTGGAACAGAAACTCCAATCCGCGGCGTCTCAACCACGGACCTTACAGGAGTTAAAGGATCTACTGGTTACGTGTTGGTATCATATACCACTAGACATTTAGAAATCATGTAGCGTCCATGCCTCACCGGGTATGAGCTGTTTTGGCTGCATGTGGTCATGTTTTGGCTCATCTGTGTATATATATATATTATAGGTAATTATTTTGCTGGGCATTTTTTGGCAGTTATGCTATAGAAAGGTTATACCAGTCTTTGCTGGATAGCATCGTTTTTGGATATCGTATTTGATAACCCCAGGGGCTCTCATCTGGTGAGTATGAGCATGGCAAATCCAGGGTCCTGAGCTGGATATAATCATTCTTCTTTTTCTTGATGATTTTTCTCTCTCTCTCAAAAAAATTTGTTTTATCTGATGCGTCCGGCAGATAGGGGAAACCCTAGAGCCCGCAGAAAATAATGAAATAGTTTTGTTATTCATAAGGCTGTAATTTCCAAATCCAGTTGCTGTGATGATTAAATTAGCTGAAAATAAATTCTTAGCCTTACTAACTGAAGCACAAAAATGTATAATTGGTAAAAGTTATTGGAACATCAGAAACGGGTACGCATGAGGCATTCATTTTGTTTGGTCATTTCTACGCTCAAAGCCCTCACGAGTAGCAGAGGAATGTCCAATATGCATGATGCCAATTCTTTGGATAAAGAAATTGAAAAAGATTTTTTAAAGCCAGAAAAGAAACTTTTCGTTTTGTTTACATAAATCGCGAGCAAAAAGAAAACATCCGCTATTATTTAAATTAATTTTTAAATAACTTTTTTTTTTTACAAGGGTGTAAGTGTATCGCGCCTGAGAGACACCAATATATCGCCTAAATAAATTTCCCTTGAACTGGTCCCTGCATATGACTCCATTTCAAAGCTGACCCTCACAAACCAGTTTGGACAGAGTTCTAATGTAAAGGCAAAACATGTTGAGTGGCTTTATTTCTCTTTGCGAATATTTGCTGCCCGCTCTTTTTCCATCAACCGTATATCTTGCAGTAGCACGCAGAGCTCTTATCCACCCTCTGTTCTTTCCATACCAGGAATGCAGTGAACGTCCAAAAAATTACATTAATTCATAACGGATATGCTGGAACTTGGGTGGCTCGCGAAACAAATGAAAGTCGGCAAAGCTGTCTTTATTTAAAATATTCTTATCTTACTTCTCGTTTTTCTGTTCTCGATTCATGACGTCATCTGAACTTGACCTATTTATTAAGTTACAGTACTCCACTTTTCTTTTATTCCGACTCTCCGAGGAGGAAAACCTTAATTTCTGTATTGTTTCGTTTCACACTGGAATGAGTAAGTTACGCAACCAGCACATGACCTGCAAATTTAATTTTGCAGTTAAACGGAACCTGCGAACTTTGCCTATGGTAGTCGAATACAGGGTCGACCAACCTGTGACACGCTTACCAATCCTGCTGTGCTCCCCACTTCCCGATTTGGAAGGGTGGAAAGGGCCCGGGTTCGAATCCCGCCGATGACGCGAGGAACTTTACTGTGGTTTTATCACACCGTGGCTGAGTTAGCCGGTCTCAGGCGTAGATAACAAGATTTCCCCCCCAGAAACTGGGGTTTTTTCATCCAGCGAAACAGGCAAATCGAGCAGAGAACACGCAATTTACGAACACAAATACAGGTTTATGTAATCATTTACGTGTAACCGTAATATAATTTGATTTTTTTCTCGATTTGGAAAAAGCATAAAAAATTGGTTTAGAAAATCAGAAATGAAAATAAACGCATGGTTTAAATTCCATTTTATCGTCAGAAATTTTTCCCCAAGTTTCCACGTGATGAGAACATGCGGTTTCTACATACAACAGCCTGTTAAAGGTTAGTTTCTGTCTATGCAAAGGCGAAACCTTTAATGAAATTCCAGCCCTAACAAAATGAAAAGATGTCAAAATGATCTTCTCGAACTGAAAATTTGAGTAAAAACAGCCATGGGTTAGCCGAAACATAAATACAAATTCTAGACCGCCAGTAAAATTTGCGAAGGATCCCCCCCCCGACACTTCAGACCCCCCCCCCCAAGTGACAAACTTTGCCTTGGTTCTGTGACAGTTTGCCACTGATTAAAAAAAAAAGCCGCAGTTTATTTTTTCTTTTAACAATGATCATTGAAAATACGTATGAAAGGATAGACTTAAATAACTGTTAATGTTGGTATTGATAGATGGAAGGAAACAAAGCTTATGCATTATTTGCCATTAAAAAAAAAAGAAGGAAGTCTTCTCTTGGACCTCCAAGAATGCATCCCCTGCAGCAATAAAGTCACTGTCGGTTGGAAAATGGATGCCAGCCAGGTAATTTTTTTCCAAATTAGGAAATAGCTGAAAATCAGATGAAGATCTGGTTAAAATGGGAGATGGTTCCAAGATTTCAAAGCCCTACTCCTGCTATGCAGCTATGGCAATGACTGTTGTGAACAGGCTGGTTGTCCTGGTGGAAAGGCTCATTTACCGAGGTTTCCTTAGCGTTTGTCTTTGTTTTCATGCAAACGCCTTACAAGGTCTGCTCAGCATGCCCCTGTGACTGTCTGGTTTTTCTGAAGGTAATCCACTAGCCGACAACGCTACAAAGAAGCAAGGAACACTTACATAGCCCAAATCAGAAGCTGCAAACAGCAACCTTGGGAGCGCCTGGTCTCCACTACGGAATCGTCTACAAACTGACCATGAATAACTTCCCCCGAGGGGAAGTTAAGGCCGCCACCATATTGACCTAAGGAGGCATGTCCACAACCTGGGAGCAGACCATTTCCAATATCCTGGACACAGTCTTCCACCCGGCTCTACAACTGGAGACAACAACAGAGCAGATCCAAATCTGCTTAGAAAATGAAAGCTATCAAACAGCAACGACAGAACTTCACTTCACCATGGAGGAGCTCAACAGTGCTGCCACCCTCATTAGGGGAAATAAATGCCCTGGACCGGACCTTTTGGAGCCCGAAATCATCAAAAAAGACAGTGTGCCCCGAACCTGTTGCTCAACCTCTGTCTTCACTGTGGCATCTTCCCGACCTCGTGGAAGAAAGCAAACGTCAAACTAATCCTGAACAATCCGACCAAACCACCACACCTCCCAGAGTCGTATAGACCGATCGCACTTCTCAAAGTTGCAAGTAAACTACTCGAACGCCTCCTGTGTGGACGAATACAGCAATATTATGACAGGGCTGGCCTGGCCTCACCCAATCAATTTGGCTTCAGGCGGGGTCGCTCAGCCGTGGATGCCTTAACACACCTCCAAGAACAAGTAAGAAGATGATCAAGAAGTATTTCCTCGTGATTACCGTGGACTTTGCTGGGCGTTCGACTCACTTTGGTGGCCGAGCGTCTTTGCAAGGCTTCGGGTTGCTGGGATCCCAGACAACCTCTACAGCATAATCAAGAGCTACCTCACAAACAGATCCATCAGGATTGTTGCTCCCTATGGGACCCTCTCCAAGAATACATTTCGCGGCTGTCCACAGGGTTCGGTCTTTGTACCATTACTGTGGAACGTAGTAATGGACTCCTTCCTAGCCATAGACCTTGATGAGGTAAAATCACAGACCTTTGCTGACGAACTCTTACTAACAGTGTCAGCGGACTCAAGGGCACAACTGGAGACATTGGCACACCGAGTTCTGTCCACCCTTCAGGAATGGGCAAAGCAAAATCAACTTAGAATATCCACTGCAAAGACAAACTCCATTCTGCTCAAGGGGTGCCTGAACCTCAGGCGGCCTTCAAAAGTCAAGATTGATCAGAAAACAATTAAATTCTCAAAGCAGCTAAAGTACCTAGGTGTGATTCTAGATCTGAATCTATCATTTCAGGACCACCTGAAATACTTGCGCACGAAAGTGAGATGGTACACTGCATTGGTTGCCAGAGTCACTTGCAGAGACTGAGCCCTAGACAGACGGGTGCTGTCTTTTCTATAAAACCATCTTCACCCCAATAGTCACGTATGCATCTGGCGCATGTTATCACAAATAAACGAATCATTGACTATTCACCGATCTATCCTTCTGACCATTACTCGAACTTGCAGCACAGTGAGCACGCATGCACCTGCAAGTCCTTGCTGCTGTCCTTCCACTGGACTTCCATTGGGCTATTTTATACGCTGCTGAAATTTAGGCATCTGCGTCGCCCTCACTTCAAAAACCGGTGTTCTCCTGTGAATTCTGAGCCCTGAAATGGGCTACAAATAAGCATCGCCGACCCCCTCAATTGAGAACAACTGACATGGCTGAGCAGCTATATGTACCCAGGCTCCCGAGGTTAATTGACAGCAGGCGTTTAATGACTTCAGTAAAAATGTACACAGGAGTAATAAACGCCCCAAACATCTGGGATTTCTGTCAGTGGCACAATCCTACGCCATCCTTGAGGTCAGAGCCCAAAATCCTCAAATACAACCGGTTGAAACTGTAGTCGGTTCCTACCTGCCCAGGCACTCCCCAAAATTCAGGCACTGCTCCGTCTTGGAGTCGACCTTCAGAAATTAGCTACCGACTACAAATACCGTCACATGCTCCTCGAGTGGATTCCATCTGTGGAACTGGGATAATTTTCTCCATATGACGTTTAGCCCTCATTTTTCATTATTATAATTTACATGTTTGTAACTCATAATTTCCATGTAACGGTATTTTTTTTTCCTTTTTGCCAATTAATTATTTATAATGTGAAACTCCTGGCCATGTCGCCGTGTTGAGTATTATTGTCTCTAGTACATGTTCTGTACTTATTAGCAATAAAGAATTTTTATTTATTTATATCATTCGACGGAGCCTCATGCACCACCTGGACAAGGGTATCCCGCAGACATGTATGGGATTCACCACCGACATCATCAATAGCAAGACTATGGAAAGAAAAAGCTGCATGCGCACCTGCTGCAGGTGTGGCAGAATAGATGGGTCATCTCGCAAAAAGGCGAAATCGCCAAAAAGTTTCTGCCCAACATTGGCCGGGTTTTTCCGAACTTCCCACCCTGGTTTTCCCCGGGCCTGCAAGTAACATGTCCTACTGATAGGACATGGAGATCTGAATGCAAAGCTATCCCTACTCTGAATACAGGAAGATCCCACCTGCACCTGCGGGGGGCTGGAGAGCTGGCAGCACCTCATGCATGATTGCCAGCTCTGACGACCTCCGCAGAGTGGCCCCTAGGCACAGTCCATTTCCACTTAGTGGATCTGTATTGAATGTAGGACCTCTGCAAAGGAGCAGCCAACACCTGGGCAGTTGCTGCCTGGTGCCTACGAGTAGCCGAGTTCCCCTTTTTTTCTTTTTTAACCTCTTACGTGCCAAAGTGCACAAAATCCCGCACCCACTGGAGGTAGTGCAATGCCAGCTTGTCCAGGCCTTAGAGCCCGCAAAAAAAAAAGACTAGAGCTCCAAAAACCCATTGAAGTCACACAGCCAAGACAAACATTTTTAAAGAACTGCAGTTTTCTATATGATTATATATCAGTTACCCTAGTTAACAATTAAGTATTAGTTTTACTTCTTAATATTGTCTTAATACTCCTATTAAGTTTAGCATTAACAAGGAAATAGCCTGTTAACATTGATTACACTATTTACAGGCTGCAGAACGGACGGGAACGATCACGCTTCGGTCCGATCTCTCCTGGGAACGGACTAGGGCTACCAGCAGCTCTGCTGCCAAATGCTATATGGGGAGATGAATAAGGTACCCTAACCCTATTCATCTTTAATTCCGTATCCCTGGCAGGAGGGAGAGGAGACATGCTCTATTCCCTCCCTCCCCTGCCGATTCATCTCTTTGTCTGGTGAGGCATGGGCCTACCTCACTGACCACCTGGGGTCTCCTTCTCTATCAGCCTCTTCCCCCACTCTACCTGTATACCTTATCCATGGCAGGGGGAGAGAATTCTTCTTCGTCTCCCCCACCTGCCATCCAAACTTCTCTCTGGTGTGGCATGGGCATGCCACACTGCCTAGCAGGGGTCATCTCCTCTATCGACCCCTTACTTCTACTTCTATCCCCCCAGTCTTCAGCCTCCCCTCCCTCCCACTATTATCTTTCATCTAACGTATAGTCCACACGTCTAAATTTAATAACAACAAAATTCTGCCCGACCTATTAGGCCTTTTAACACATCTCTAGCGTTCAACCCCAACCGGCGATTTGTTAACAGCAATATCTTATTAAGAATTAACGCCAAACGCGTAGGGTTTTTTTTTAAGGTCCTAGCCACTGAAATCCCAGGAAACTAGGTGGCGGGACCTGCCAGAGCAACTGATCATAATTCTGGGCACACCCAGCTAGCCTTCACGTAGTGAGATATGGGCAACGTCGGCCCCACTAGGGGCCTGGCAGCCAATAAGCCGGACAAACAATGGACACAAGACATCACACTGCACAGACATGGCCCACACACTTTCAAGTCTCTGGCTTGACAGTTTACTGTCCTCGATACAGCGAACACACGCGGAGATGGGAGAAATCCCAGGTGTCGTCTGACACAAACATACCTTATAGCAAACTGTCTGAAAAACACTAGCAACACTCCATCAGCATTTCCATAGCTGATACCATCTTGCCAGTAGAAGGAATCGACTTGACTTTATTTGGAGGAGAGAAGAGCTGTGATTCCATTGTCTGTCAAGCGTATAGTTTGTTTTTAGTCTTTACCCAAAAGACTAAAAACAAAATAATGTGGGAGCATTCATTTTCTCTGTATCCCAAGAAGTTCTTGTTGCTCCATCATCTGGAAAGGCGATAGTATCAGTTCTTTGGGATGCAGAGGAAATCATGATTTCCTACCTGGAAAGGGGCACCACTGGTGCAAAATATGGCAAATTCGTGAAGCCATCAAGGAAAAGCAGCGTGGCAAAACTGCGATGAGTTCTTGCTCATTCAACAATGCATCCAATCGTAATCTGGAAAGTGACTGCCATACAGACTGCAAGGTTTCAGGTGCTTCAGTATCCATCCTGTTCTCCAGGATGGAAGCTGAAGGTGCGACTCATCTTACCAGGGTTTGACACAATGCACGCTGGATTTTCGTTCAGCAGTGTCAGAATTGGCCCTTCATGCCATTAACGAAAACCATACATTTTTATTCAACGAGGCCAAAAATACTTAGTGTCCAGCATAATTACACTATACTATTAATTGCAGAAACTATCGAAATTAAATTACACGATAATTCTATTAACGTTCCTCGTTCATATCTAATCTCCGACTCGTGGTCTTACAAAGCCCACGTTAAGAGATTCCGATGAATTTTATTTATCGTTGCTGTCTCTTTGTTATCCCTGCTATCTTTTCTGGTTGGTACAACTTTCGTGTTCTCGGAATATTTGTTTTTGATCAAAAGGGCTCTATCAGAAGGTTGATGAGTATGGTGTTGCGGCGCCATTAATGACACGTGACATGTTTGGCCTCCATCTGCCTTATGCTTCGTTGTAGTCTAATTTTTTTACAGTATAAGGCTCGTTTCAAACAAACGAATCGATGGATGGAGTTGTAGAGTAATTAAACCGTGGTGTCAACAAGTGCATTGACAACTGAAGTTTTTACTCGTCTACGGTAAGCCAAAAATGATCGGACACTATTAAATTCCAATAACAGGATATGGCACACGGTTAAGTCATTGGTTTCCTGGAACTTCTGTATGGGTTTCAGGCAAATTATAGCTTACAAAGGTTAATTGAAGTTGGTTCTGTGGGTTTGAAGTTGGACAGTAAATGGCTGGTGGCGGCACATGTTCGGACTGTTTTGAAAGAGAGCAGGAATTATAGAAGCCAATTCAGAAGAACAGTGCCCATGGAAGTATCTGTAGAAGAGGCATGCAGCAGAAACAGTACGTCTATGAGAAAGCGAGTGGAGAGACTCTGTTAGAGATGAATCATTAATTAACCTAACTGCCCTCTTCTGAATGGAATCTAGAAGCCTGAGAGAGGTTTTGGGGGCACCACCTCAGATGTGGGAACAATATTCCATGGCAGGGCGGATTTGCGATTTATACAGAGTGAGCAGCTGTTTGGAAGAAAAGTAACGCCGAGAGCGAAAGAGAAAACCAAGTTTTTTAGATGCAGAGGAAGCAATATTTGTAATGTGCTTGTGCCAAGGGAGATTAGAAGTCAGGGTAATCCCCAATCTTAAATAATTACAAAAGATATATCATTTTGCCTAGAAATCGGAGGGTCACCTAAGATAAGCATAGGAGCAGAAGGATCCTTTTTGTGAGATATAAGACAAGACTGGGTTTTAGAAGGGTTGAAATTAACTAAGTTGTCTTTGCCCCACTGGAAAATTACACAGATCAGCATTTTAAGGAATTGGTAGCGGATATTCGAGAAGTTGAAGCTGACTGAGCAGGGCAAGGTTTCTCAAAATGGAAAACAGAATGAAATGTGCTATCATCGGCAAAATTATGGATAAGATTCCCGGTCAATGGACGAAGGTCATTGATATACAAGAGGAAAAGAGTGGGAAAAAGAACTGAACCTTGGGGGACACCAGCATTACTGGAGAAGTTAGAAGACAGCCATCACCCTCAGTGAGCGATCAGAGAGAAAACTGGATAACCAATTACAAAAAACAGTTGGCAAACCATAAGATGGAAGCTTGTTTAGAAGACCTTTATGCCAAACACGATTGAAAGCCTTTGAGATGTCATGAGAAACTGCTTGTGTTTCACCAAACTTTTCCATTGAATTAGTCCATAAATGGGTAACATAAGCTAGAATATTACCTGTGATCGATACTGACGGGATCCATATTGGCGATCGTTGATCAGACAAAAGGTTTCTAGGTAGTTTAAGAGTTGGCTGTTAATTGATTTTTCCATTACTTAAGAAAGAGTAGAAGTAATTGCAATGGGACGATAACTGGATGGGAGGGATTTGTCACCCTTTTTAGGAACTGGCTGGATATGAGCAAATTGCAAATTAATTTCTTAAAGAATTACAGATTATTCTCGTACGTTTCGTGGTCCTGTACCACTTCTTCAGTGACTATAAAGACAGCAGAAGGGGTAAATTATGGTTACTCTAATTTACATAGAATTATTAATTTGATTGCAAATTTCTTACATGTTAATATTTAATCTTTAGTAATTATATGCATAATAGAACATGAATTAGTCAACAGATAGCTATTAGTTAAACATTTACTAAAGATTAATTTTAGCAGGTTAAATATTTTTAAACCAGTTAATAAGATTAAAATTTTATAAAATTAAAAATTGCTATCTATTTTGAAACAATTTGTTTATTTTGTTTGTCTGTTTTATCTAAGGCTAACTGGCAGACCGCTGTCTTTTATCCTAGTTAAAAGTGGCAAAACACAATTTGAAAGGGACAGCTTTTACAAATTGGTTTGGTATACTGAATGGTGCGAGTCTCAGACATCGTGGCCCTTGTGGGTTGCACAGTTGGAAGAATCGCCGTCCTCTCCACACCGGGTGGAAAAGACCTGAGTTCGAGTCCCGTCGATGACGTGAGGAATTTTATGGGCCTTTTTCACAACGCGGCTGAGTTCAGTCTGTCTCAGGCGAGGGTAGCTTGTTTTCTCTTCCGGCAACTCGAGTTTGTCCAACAAAAAAAGCAGAAAATCGACCACAGAACACACGCAATTTACAGACAGTACACGTGGAGCGATATGGCCTTAGTCTCTTAGCTCCTGAAACCCTACAACAACTAACATCGTACAATGAAATTTATTTGTATAAATACATTTATACAAACAAGATGCATGATCCTGAAGATTGTGCCATGACTTTTTCCAATTCCTGGTATTAATTTAGTCAAAACCTAAATATTTTGATTGACTATATTTTCAAAAGGTTTCCCTGCAATATTGTATTTATATAAGTACACATTCATTTCAATAATTTGTTTTGAACATTGCTAGGTGTGCTGGATCCCAACTATGTTCAAATATGTTCTTCCGCTCTTAGGGGTCTTCTGTGATATCAGCGAACCAGTACGCAGAAAACATCTCACGCCATTTTATCTCCTACGTTATCCTGTTCTGTTGATACACAACATTGTGGTTCCAGTGTTTCATGTGGTTTCCTTATGCGCATTCGTCCATCGGTGCAGGAAAGCATAAGTCGGGAGTCAGACTACTTGGCTAGACCTAGTTTTTGAATAATCAGCAAGTGCAGCTATCCTCTTCTGCTAAACTCGCACTACCAATCATACCTTAAGATCCTGTTCATTCCCCATTGCTGGAGAGCTGATTTGAACACTAGATAACTGTTTTTGAATATATTTTTACCTTATATCCCAAACCTCCATGGTCCTAATAAAGTGGCTACGCAGTATTAATACTTTAATATTAATAGAGGAGAGTATGGCTTCATTGACCTGACGAAAATATTTGTTGCGCTTCTCATTTCCCATTCGCCACTTGCACACCCATGCTTCTCCGAAGCACGCGTGAATGATGCGAAAAGAAGAGGAAATGGATTTAAGGAAATAACAGTTCCGCATTACTTCTTGTGAACATGACTTATTTATTAAAACTAAACATTCTTGAAAGGCATATGCCTAGGTTATTTTTGCTATTTTTTTAGTAAAATTTTTTTCTTGATACAAAAAAATTTAAACATAAGTTCTAAATTGTGCGACATTACCATTTGAGTTTTTTTTGAAACCACCATTTTTTTTGGGTATTTCAAAAACGCCTTGTGCAAAAGGCGGAATATTTACTGTCCACTGGGATTCTAATTACATTGGAGAAACTGGACATTCTGTCACATGGACTGAAGGGCCATGTGACAAAAACAACTCCTGTCGCAGTTATAGGGGAAGAACTGATTCTTCCTGGGATTATCGGGCGGAAGTTTTAAGGTTAAATGGCACCCAATTCGTTAGAAGTGATTTAGTCTCGAATTCGAGGATGTTGAAGTATAGAGGGGGGGGGGATGAAGACTGGTGTATGATACTTTGAGCTGCAAAGTTTTTATTAAATATCTCTTTATTCTCTAGACGACGGATGTCAGAAGGGTTCACAAAATTAATTGCGACTGCGTACATTTTGAATTATTAACGCAGCCAGATTCTCAGCGCAACAGTGACAATGGGCCATGCTTTTTTTTTTTTTTTGCGGCTTTCGGGCTTGAACCTCCAACCTCTTTGCTTGTGACAGCTCACGCTGACCAAGGCCTGCATATTTTCATAGTCATATTTTCCAATGACATGAACCAACTATCGCTACGATGGAATCAGCAAATCGTCATTTGAAATTACCCAGAATCATTGCCTTTAGGTTTTATTAATCTGCAATAAAAATTCTTTCAGTGAATGTGTGAAACGGATCTAAGTTGAAGGAAAGTGTAACAGCGCGCATTTTCCTTTGTTTGACCAAAGCAAATGAAATTATGCACACAGTAAAGACGTCCTTACAGGCACAACCTTTAGGGTGCATGCTTACAGTTACTGTTGTGCAGCTGAAGCAGAAGTGATCTTGGCTGTCGAAATCTGAACCCTCTGTACAAGGAACGGAATGCTAACATACCATTTTACACTTCAACGGGTATAGGTGTTCAGATCAGTAGCAGATATTCAGTTGATGTTCATAAAATCTGGAAATGAGAGATTTGGACCTCCTGCATGTTCTGTTGTCTAGAAAAGGAAACACTTAAAAAAAAAAAAAAAATGGAGCAAGAATTGATTACTGAAGGGACTCTGTTATCCTGTGTGAATTAAGCTGACGAACAGGCTGGCCATCAGAGTATAGATTAAAATTGTTATCTTTGGTATCTCAACTGATATTAAAAGACACGGTAATGAGAAAGGCGAATTCATCTCAAGAGCGTTGAACTTCAACATTTAAATATTTAGCTATAGGCAGAGGCTAAAATGTTTTTGGCAGCGAAATCTCCCCTGGCATTTGGCTCAGTATATTCCAGTGCTGTTCCCCAACACTGGTATCAAGGAACTGGAGTTCTTCATTTAGCGTTGTCGGCTGATTGAAAAAAATTGATACTGCTATTTGGAAATGCTTTCTCGTACCAATTCCAAGAGACTGTTTGTTTTGTGATTTTCTTTCTTTCTTTCTTTCTCACTCGGTGCCGGAAACGAATATGAGGGCAAAATGTTAGTTCACAATGATCAATGAGTACTTAAAGTTGGGAACAATTAGTAAGCACAATCGCATTTCGCAATTCTTTGGCGAGAAATCATCTTGTTCGGACAAGGGTTGTACTGTATTTAATTGTCTACTTGGTGCAATTTACAACAGGATAACAAATTAGTATTTTGGTGTATCCATGTAGTAGTAATGACATATGAAAAGCAATCTTCCATAGCCCTAGCAAAAATAAAAAAAAAAAAAAAAAACAGTTCACCCATCCATACCCTCGAATAATTTGTCTAGTTCTTCCTTGAATTTATTCAACCCATCCATATCCACAACAGGTGGAAGCCTATTCCAACAATAACCCGCTGGCTGAATTCTGCACATCTATCCTGCAACCAATCTTCTTCAACTTGAATTTATGCCCTCATGTGTATTCTCAGCAAATGGAAAAATACCATTAATTCGGATTTACTCAATCCAGAATTAACATTCAGCTTACTCAATTTTGTTATAAACAGATTTATTATTATTCAAACTGAAATTATGATAGAGGGGCAAATGAAACTGTTAGCCACCAGGGCTCTCTGATAATTCGTCAAGATTTAATTCAGTCTTCATTTTACGATTTGGGCTGTTTTAAGGGTTTGATTTTCAATATTCTTTACGATTTAGTTTGATTTAATTATGTTTAGCTGTTTAAGTTGATTTTCCTTTCTGAAATCTCCTTCGAAGTATTTCATATTTGATGAAGACAATAGTAGAAGTACTCCTTGAAGCCATATTAAAGTCGTTGTGGCCGCAGATTCTCGACCTTCATTAATGCGTCCGTGTTACTTGAAAATCACAAGTTTTTTTGTTTTTTTTTTCTCTGACTTTCTCTCAAGTCTCTGTAGCATCCTTACCACGTCGAAAGCATACAGTCTTCAAAACTTATGCAGGCCGCTTTTCAACTATCAGACAACATTTCAGAACTTGCAATTGTGTCAGAGTACCTTTGGACCACTGTTGCCATTTATCGATAGCTCGCCAAAACTTGTGTTTGTACAGTGGCGCTGTCATTTCGCAAATTAAATGATCAGCCTGAGTAAAATCGTGTTCAGTTAAATGAAAAAGGAAGTGGTTAATTCCTTCTTAGGTCTGTTTGTCTATGCTTAACACACCAAAGACTCTACTCTACAAGACAGTTAAACCACCACGGTGATTGGTCCTTTATCTGTACGAAAAAAAGCTGGTATAATTTGTTGGTCAAAAAGTTTGTCAACCAATCTAATCGCAAAGCTTCACCCAGTAGAAGAATCCATTAAAATTAAACTCAAGGGCACTGCTGCGACCGGTATCTGTATCATTTGCTTCCATTATCAGACAGCAAATCGCTCTTATTTTAGCGACCTTCTGTCGAGATGTGAAAAAATATTCTTAGCTCTTCACTGATGAATTGCTAACAGAAACAGCTGTATGGGAAGTGGCAAAAATAGTTTTCGTAATCTTGATCACCTTTATTTCCTGGTTATGCCCATAAAGTAGGAAGTGTATAAATTTATAAAATACCAACGCTTTGTGTATTTTTATGATTAATTTTTAAATATCAATATAAGCAACATTGCTTATATTTAAGGCATTCCTGTAAATTATTTAATTGAGTCTGCCTACTGTTGGCCACCTGTCCTCTCTGAATATATTTTTCAAACATGTTCATAATGTTCTGTACACTTTAAGTTCTCATAAAAATATTATTCTACCAATCTTTTAGTTACAGATCATCCAATTCGTCTTAATTACAGAATAGTTCTTGAATATTTTATTATATATTTTATCACAGTTCCGGATGACCAGAATGTAACACTACACTTACAAAAGCGTACAGGCACAAATGGCCTTAGTAGCCCTTGTGCCATTAAACAACATATCAACCAACAAAAGCGTACACTTAAATCTCTGGTCTTTGTAGTGAACTGTCACACCCACAATGAAAGCAACCCTGAGATGGGGGAAACCCCCTGGTGCTCTGAGACACAATTACAGTTCCGGATTGGCCAATCTCTTCAGAAGTCCATTCTTTTATTTTTTTCCTTTTTTAAATTTGTTTTAGTTATATTTCTACATTCTTGGCGCTTCGTTCTTCACTCCTTCATTGACAAATAAATTTCTAGTATGTAAACGGCTATAAATATTTAAAAAAAAAGGAGAGGGAGGACTTGAGGTCGTCGAATGAGAAGTCTAAATTTCTACGTAAACTTAGAAATAACGCTAATACATTTTCAGTAGTCGACAAACTAGTTTATTTTCCTTCCTCGCTTTAAGGATGACTCTACCTGCGTTCACTGTACTCCTCGTAGGTGGCGCCTTAATGCGTAATAACAGAAATCACAAACCCGACCTGTTGTATGATACTGTAGTGCTTTATAGGTCGCAGTGGGAGACGCGGCGCTTTCTAAATGCTAACGTTGAGAGAAGGCAGGTGCAAAAAACATTTAGAATCGAAGTCCGGAAGACATTACAAGACTGCGTTAAGCGGTAAGTTTAGTGTTTATAAAGCTGTGGTCTTTCTGTATTCACTTAAAATGCTGCCTGCTGTAGAACCGCCAAGAGCATTTCAAAGCAAATGCCATTTAAAAATGTTACGCGAAAACATCTCGGCTACTTCCTTTAACGTTTTAAAGGTATTTGTACACAAACTACCTGTATTTTTAATCGTAAGATAAAGCTGTGGTCTCTTTATCACTTTAAATGATGTTAAAATGTTGACAGCTACGTCATCCTTTTCTTTGATCAGCCTCTCCTAGAAAACTGAAGGTGTTAAGATGAAAAGGAGTGTTACGAATGTCTTCAAGATGTGGGGGTGTATGAATATAACTTTCCAACGTTCTCTGTTAAACCAAAGAATAAGTTGTTGGGCCGAGGAGGAGGATTAAATTTGAGAGAATTTTCTCATGTTATATTTCCAGTTTTCCTATCGTGGTATGAAATAGTTTAGAAATAATTTCTAATTCGAAGAATGAATTTACCGATGGTAAGTTGAGTAGACCATAGTTCGAGCTCGCGTGACTGCTTTATACTGTTAACTATCGTATTGTTGAGATATTTGTAAGCTTTTCCTAGTTTGCAAATTTCTCGTAAAAGTAACATTCTGAGTAACTGCTGGACACGTGACAATAGGCACTGCATTTTTTTCATGGGCGTACTCGAGAACTTGATAGGTGTGTAAGGGTTTGCTGCGTTTAGCGGCGTTCACATTCTGAACCTTCATTACTTGAAGGAAAGGAGGTTCAGAATGTGAATGCCGCTTTTCCTTACGTACACATAATCAGGAAAGGTTCATTGCCCCTTGTCCCGAACATCACTTCAAATGAAGGACAGAAATCGAATTTCAGGGAATGGTATGGTCTTTCGCAGCTGAAATTTTGCTGTATCTTAGAATATAATTAAAATAGAGCGACCATGTGTTCAAATCCTAAAACATGGTACTTTACAACTAAAAGGGTGATGACACAACTGGCTTTAGGTTACAATCAGTTTGTCAGTATAAACCGCATATTCAATTTTGATGGTAATCTTCGCTTTTGTTTGACAAAAGGTTTAATTTATATTTATTTATGCTATCCTAGATATATTATTAGTTTTAATAATTCAACTACTTGTGTAGAGAACGCGTGACATACAAAAGTGAGGTCCAATCCGGTTAGGCTTTACAATCTGGCACCCCTTTTGCGAGTAGCAGTGATTGATATGCCTAGCCCGCTATAGTTATTCTTAGGGTTTGTATCTCTCCTCTCAGCCACTGATTTAAAATCTGGAAATGAGTTTCGCATTTTAAAACAACTGCAAGGGGGGGGGGGGGGGCTATAAATACCCAAAGACATATCGGGCTAGGCATGTCAATCACTGCTATTCACAACGATCAATCGGAAGGGTACCAGATTGTAGACAATCCAAACGGAACAATTAACCATTTTAAACTTTGAATTATCCTTGAAGTAGACAGCAACAGGCTTTCTGGCTCAGAATACGTATCAAATAACAATAAGCGCGCTTTCAGTTTATCAAAAAAGCCTCGCTAGGGAGGAATTTCAGGTAAAGGTCATCTTTCTTCTCCCAACCCTCAAAGTTGAAACTCGTTATGCATTATGGAGGCTGAGTAATGCATGGTGGAATCTTTCTGCATCTGCCAAAAGAAAACTAGTTAATGTAGGCAGTGCGTTATATTTAAACCGCGTTAACAAGCATAATAATTCGCGATTTGTAAGGGGGGAAAAAAGCAAAATCAGATTTGCACGAGCAGAACTATTTCCGCGCATGCTCCTCTTTGATTATTCGTTCCTCTAGAGCATGGCAACAAACAAAATCCAGTGCTTCAGCTACAACATACGGATAGACTAACAGACTATCCATAAAAAAAATTGCAGGATTGGCACAACTTTTTTTTTTTTTTTAAATGAAATTTGAGATGGTTCAACAAATCTCTTCTAAAAAATGAAATGAAATATAAAATTTCATTAAGCCATTTACTGTAAGAAATGATTTTTATTGCTCCAAGTTTAGTGAAATTTTGAATGATTCCACGAGCCTTTTTAAAAGGCTCAAATATAAAATTGCATGAAAATCCGTTCACTAGGAGTCGAGCTGTTACATGCAGACAGACAGTGAAAACAATAGGAGCAAAAATAGAAAAAATATCATTCATACTTTCCCCTTAGCTGAAAAGTGGCTATTCAATTCCGCTTGAACTTTGTTTAACTATTCGCCTCGACCAATTGTGGAGATGAAGTTGTTAGGTGCGTAGCATATACGCGCAATTCAAAATGACGAAGACAGATGGACACGTCTTAACCTTGTCTATCCGTCTGCAAATAACTTGGCTCTTAATGGATAAAATTTCATGAAATTTTGTAGTTGGGCCTCAAAGATTTGTCGAGCCATTGCAAATTTCAGGGATAATGACATTTTTCTCTCCTTGAGAAGCACCTATACAGTATATCACAGACATAACACCACGTTGCCCTCAGAGTAACTTTAAAAATGGTCCAAGGGAAAAAAATATTTAACATATCAATTTTTTTTTTCCCCTGTTGGGTTAATTAAACTAGAATAATTAAATAATTTGATAACTGGAGATAGTTGTCAGAGCTGTTAGCGTCGCTGCAACTGTCTAGTGCGCGAAGATCTAGATGAGATTCCAGATATACAAGTCTTGTGGAGAACAAGGCGATTATCCTTGAAACTACCTGAGAAGAATAGCAAACTGTTTCCCCCGAACAATAAATTAAACTACTGCAAACAGAAATTCCTTTATCTAAGGGTGACTATTGACGATTTGTATAGGGCAAACATTTTGTAGAGCTTAAAATCTATACTGAAAAGCACCTGCGAATGCAATCCGACTCACCAGTTCGTTTTAAACGAGTTGGTGTTGCTTGATATATAAAAGGATTCGGTAATGGCATGATTTCTCTTCAATAGTTGAAGTAGCAAAAAAATCTGGTTTGTGAAAGAATGCGAAACGGTTTTAAGGGGAAGTTACTAAGGATATATTCAATAAAGGGGGTTTTTTCAGGTAACCGGGAAAAAGTTAAATCTGAGAAAAAAAATTAACCATTACCTCCCAAATTAAAATTATTATTACACCATTTGTGGCGGGATGTTTTTCCACTTGAAATTGTAAAGCGAGTGAACCGTTGAGGGATCATTTTTGAAAATATCCTTGCTTTTCTGTTTGGATTATTACCCAACAACCTTTTCGAGTAGGGAATCCGGGGAGGAGGAAGCAGGAAAAAAATACTACGCCGTTGGGCAGAGTACAGTCCACTAACTGACCCCACCCGTCTGGAGACCCTTATGCCCTTTTAAAAGGCATACGGAGTCTCCAGAAAAAAAATAATAAGTTAAAAGTGAATAAATCCTTAATGCAAGAACTCTTGAAAATTACTCTCCTTTTTGGTGCTGTTCCCACTTATGGATGGGAGGATAGTAGGAAAAGTGGATGAATTCCCTTTTGGTATTGTTACCTTTGGGATGGGGGTTGCTGGCCTGGCATCTTATGGGGGGGTTATTTTAATGGAAAAGGAATCTGAGTGGAATTGACTGGCTGATTTCCCCCAAAGACCTGTTCTGGTCCTGTGCAAGTTCCTTGGCATAAGAGATACAGTATAGTGGTATCGCCGCGGTAAATAGACACGCTGGACGTGTCTTTTCTCCTGTTTCCTCGAGATCCGCGCCCTCTACACCAGCGTTTCTCAACCAGTTGTACGCATATCCTTAGGGGTACGAGAGAGAGAAGTCCTGGAGGGATGTCACAACATAAATTAGAAGCGAATTTTGGATTTTAATCTCACAGTATCTTTATTTTTGTGCTTTTGAAATACATCCAAAACAACTGAAAGTTTCCTTACTCTTGTAATAAGATTTCGGTATTTAAAACCGCATATTGAATAAAAGTAGAAATTTCAGAAGGAATGAACAACTGTTTTGAAATTTCGATTAAGTGTACTGAGATGCAACGCGTGAATCTTGGCGAAGTTTTCAGTGTTCTCCCAGAAAATAAAAGGATAGCTAAACAACTGTTAGCTTTGAACAGCCCGTGCATACTTCGCGTGTATTGTGCAAGACTCGTGAACGTGGTGTTGCTAATGAAGAGATACTTAGAGAAAGCATAGTGGAGAAGAGAAATAAATATTAGACAGTCCTAATTAAATTGAACGGCTAAGTTTAGAGACTGTAAAACCAGAGCTTTATTAAGTGTTCTCTAAAGTTTTATAATCTTAGTAATTGATAACGAGATTAATGGAAATGAAAAGCAAATATAGTTATCTCCTTATTTAATTACTAAGATAGAACACTTAATGAAACGCTATAGTTTTGAGCACTCTAAACAGCCTTTCAGTTTAATTTCAACTGTTTTTGGTTGTACGGTTTTAGGTGCATCACCAGCATATGAGCAGTATACAGCGCCGGACCAAGTTCTCTCTGCTCACTAGGCAGAGATTTTTTTTGGCGCCCATTAAGTATGTATATATATTTTATTTATTCCTCATTGTTCTGCTGTTTTTGGCGCGGCTCCGGACAAGGACCCTGCTACTCCATACCTTAATCCGGCACTGTGGTTGATTTGCTGTACGAAAAATCAGTTTCCGGGAGAAAATAAAAATGCTATCCTCGCCCAACTAACTCAGCCACGTTATGAAAGACCCATAATTCCTCCCGTCATTGACGTCTGTCTACGACGGGAGGAATTATGGGTCTTTTCACAACGTTGCTGAATCAGTCGGTCTCAGGCGAGGGTAGCATGGTTTTTCTCCTGGAAACTGGAGTTTTTCTTCCAGAAAATCGACCACAGAGCACACGCAATTTACAGTCACTAAAATATGACCATAGTCGCTGATGCTCCTAAAACCCTACTACATCAACGACCTTTCTCAATTTGAATTTATATCCCTCTCGTGTGTGTGTGTGTAATCTTAGCAATAGTAAGAATATCATCAGCATTCAGCTTGCTCAATCCATTCAAATCCTTAAATACCCCAATCAGATCGCCTCCTAATGCCTAGTCCCAGACGCTGCGATTTTCAGAACTGAAGCCTTTCTTGGTAAGAGCACTCTTTTGTTCCCTTCACCAATTTCGTTGCCAGTCTGTACCCGTTCCAGCAGCTCTACATATTTTGGTAAATGAGGCTCTTCTTGCCCAGACTGCACATGACGTAGCATAAATTCAACTTGAAAGATAGTTGCAGTATAGACATACGGAAGTTTGCCTTCAGCCAGCGGTTTTGTTGAGTGCTGAAACAAACTTCCTTCTGACAGTTTCTTCCTTCTGTTTCGGAAGTAGGTAGTTTGAATATATTAGAGAAATCGTTCGAGGGGATGGAGAGGTGATGTCGGAAGTGGGCTTTTTTTGTTTTTGCTGATGCTTTTTAAGCTTGCTTTCTTGCATCATTGTCATTACTAACACTAAATCGTACTTGCCAATGGCAAACCATGCTAAGATCGTGTCTTGAATGTGTGATTCATTTTAATGACCTCATTATTGAACTGTATAACTTATTTCTATACTTTAATTTACTGTAGTGATAGTAGAATTCTGAAAACTCTTGGACT
The DNA here is from genome assembly GCF_048544385.1 of Mastigoproctus giganteus. Taxonomy (NCBI): domain Eukaryota; kingdom Metazoa; phylum Arthropoda; class Arachnida; order Uropygi; family Thelyphonidae; genus Mastigoproctus; species Mastigoproctus giganteus. The sequence goes on along the minus strand of NC_143586.1, from coordinate 161,645,576 downwards.
CCCAAATAATGAGTAACCTAAGTACTGTCTAGTACGATTTTTTGTAAACGCGGCACTACTAACACCAACTCATACTTGGCACTTCCTGAAACGTCAAATAATGAAACTCCAGGAATAATCCTTGAAGTTAAAGGTCGTGTCTGAAATGCCACTGGTAACGGTGGTATTTCGTGACAAATATCATGAAACGGTACAACACCTGTTTAGATTCACCATTCACACCAACTACTTCTTGCCGAATTACTGGGGAAACGTAAATTTGTTTGGAAGTTATTAATGATTAATTAATATTGGTATCTTATTTATGCTCTATTAGAAATGGGTTGAAGGAAGAATTAGTGATCACTGGAATGTTAAGTGTTTATCATTATTCGCTGTTCTCTCAAATGTGACGCAATAACAACAAATTACATGACATCAGGGTATTTCCTTTTCGGTAGTATTATTTGTAATTTTGTGGCAATACCAAGCAACATACAGCAATGATGCTGCATATAAAATGGTCAATGACATTCCAGAAAAACATTTCCGATGTCATTAGTTTAGCGATATTAAATCCGCTTATTCCTTTATTACTTAAGTGTGTTAAGGTGCGTGACTGGATGTCCTTCGGAGTGGACTTGATTTTGTTGAACCAGTAATCTTATTTTATCTCCATGACCAGAATGTGGCTTAGTGTTCTGTTTCTTTTATAGAAGTTCAGCTGTTTAATATAGTAATTGATCAACACAGTAATCACTCTTGCACTAAACTTTAAAAATATTTTCTTCAATTAAATGTTTTTGCATCTTTCTTTTGCGGTTATTTTTCAACCATAATGAATTATTTCTGGTTTCCATGATAATTCTATTAAATGCTTCCCTTTCTTGATTAGTATCAAGGTATAGCAACTGTCCATTATTGTAAATAAGGCCCTCAGCTTTTCCTATGACCTCCGAATTTCTTTGAATACTCCATATTATGAAATGATCCTCTTCGTTGGGCTCCTGAACGGTCATACTTTTGATGCTGCTTGGATCCTTGGAGAGAACTAGATCAAGGATATTTCTCTAACGCAGTGGTCAAAATATTGGCAACCTATAACCTGCAGATCGGAAGGTGAGATGCCAGCATGATTTGGCTGATCCGTAGCAGAAATTTTTAATTCGTTCAAAAAATTAAAAATCCGCAACACAATCCCAAATGGAGCACCTTGCAAGAATGGTTTAGTATGTGGTAGCGTGTTGCATTCCTGATTGTTGATATATTGATGCGCATGCTTGGAACACCCGAAATTTCAATGGCCATTGTGCCCATTGAAATATCGGATGTGTTTGGGGTTCTGCGTGTGGTTCTTCCTATATGCGACAAATTTTCTCAAATGAAATGTGTTAAATCCATTACCAAGCAGGCTAACAAGAGGCAATTCAGAATCGTGTGTGCGGTTAAAAAGTAACAAAATACCAACCAGATTTAGTAAACCTTCTAAATTCAGCATCAACGAAGCAATTAAATTCTTACACTTCATTACTAAACTATATTTAAAAATGTATCCTTAAATATTATTATTGCATGTATATAAATAAATGAATTTAATTTAAATATAAAAGATTCGTGAATAATTTTATTTATTAAGTACATTCCACGATATGTACACCAGTTTTCATTACCGATCGACTGTTATGACCCATCAAAAAAAAATATCCGAAAAGCAAGATATAACCCGGCATGGTGAAATTCGTCATCTAGACGATTCATTTACCAATATATATGTATTAATGCAATATATTAAAGTCGCTCATAATGACGCACTCTCTCTTTGCTTGCCCATTCAAGTTGCCTAAAGAGCTGGTCTCTGGAATCGCTTGGCCAATAAAGAATTTCCACTTTCCCAGTGGTTATTCACACCATCGTATGCTAACATTGTTTCTATGGTATAACTTACAAGTTTGTATACAAATCCATCTAGAGATGGTATATGGTTCCCCTGCCTCCATTTAAACAGCTAATACTCAAATAGCTAATGTTGTAGTTTCTTCAGGTGCAATTGGGGGACAGAGAACCAGATTATCAATGTGTACGAAGGTATTGAACTCGAGCATCTTTTGATGTGCCTATCTGTAAATTGCATGTGGTCAGTTTGCTGGACGAAAAACCCCGAGTTTCTGGTGGGGGAAACATGCTACGCTCGCCTGAGACCGACTAAATAAGCCACGTTGATCCATAAAAATTGCCACTTTATCGACGGGACTCACTCTGGTCAAAAATCTGTTGTTTAAAGACGGCTATTCTATCATGAATAGAATATAATGAATGCACGAGGCCATTCATTATATGTACCCACGAGAGTATTTCCACATAATGAATCTTTGAGTTTGATTGTTGGCATGTGATGGATGCATGTTTTTGATATTATGATATGTAAAATTTGAGTCATTAGCAATTGAAAAGGTGCATCAGCAATTCTTCATTGCTACATCAGCAATGTAGCAATGAAGATGGTAATTGGTCGTACACCTGCCAGAGAAACTCCCCTGGAAATTGTGCGAGTGTGTCTTGGAGATTAAGTTAAGTAATCAATGTCCTTGCTCCAGAATGTGTTGGATTAGGTAAGAATATTGCCAATAATATTATAGTATTTTAAGATTTTCTGGGATCTGCAATCTGTCATACGCAGCTGTGATATAGAAGAATCTTGTTGTGGTCTGTCGTTAAGCCCTTGTAGGTAGCACAGTTGGAACACAATCACCGTCCTCCCCTCACTGGGGTGGAAAAGGCCTGATTTTGAATCCCGTCAATGAAGCGAGGAATTCTTAAGGATCTTCTTCGCGTCATGGCTGAGTTAAGTCCCAGGCAAGGGTAGCATGGTTTTTTCTTTCGAAAACTTTTTTTCGTTCAGAAAACAGCAAATCGACCACAGAACACACGTAATTTACGAACGCACTATGGTTTAAGTTGCTGATGTGTCTAAAACTCTTGAGAACCGGCCAATCAGCTCCATCTTTTAATACCTGCTGGTTCAAAAATAGCGTATCCACCAAGTTGGTATCAGTGGAAATGCTCTTTCTATGCATGAGAAAGTGCCCTGCAATGTTAGGTTGTATTCATTCCTCAAACCCCTGCATACAGCACAGTACAGTAGTCCTTATGGCTCCTGATCTGCATACATCTCAGCACTGGCTTAACACATAGTCCTCCAGGTGGGTAGGAGCTTTCTGTTGTAAGAATTTCGATCTAGATGTGAAGCCAAAGGTCACCAGTATAGATGCTGCAGAGTTTGAGAATGAAGCGGGAAAGCCTCGGGACCGACCGGTGCTTTCTGAAGGAGAAAGCACTGGTCGGTCCCGAGGCTCTACGAGAAATATCATCGTGGCTCCTAAACTGTCTTTGCCACGATGATACATAACTCTAAAATGGCAACAAATGCGTATAGGGTTATGTTTGTACTGTCTCTGTCAGTTAGCACAGTTGGTATAATCACCATCCACCGGGTGAAAGTCTCGAATTTAAATCCCCGTCAATGATGCGAAGAAAGTTTGAGATTTTTATTCAGTTTCTCGGGCGAGGGTAGAATGGGTTTTCCCTACCAGAAACTTTTTTTTTTTTTTTTTCGTCCAGAAAACAGGCAATCGACCGGAGAACACAAGCAGCTTACTAACATTATATACTGCACAATATGCCGCAAGTCGCTGGTGTACCTAAAACCCCCAGAACAACAATAGCACCACGAAAGTAACATTTAGATTCCACAAGTTATGTGAAAATTAAAATTTATTTTAAGATTTAGTTTTGAATATTTCTCCAGTATAAATTTTATTTTCAACCTCATGGCCGAAGCTATGCCAAGATTTTATTTTACTGGAATAAATATCTTATATTTTTGTAAATATGATGGTTATTATTGAAACCAGTGGGTTGATTGTGGTAGTGTTTCAGGTGTATCAGCAACTTAGGCCATATTGCACTATATATGTCTGTAAATTATCCTAGCCTGAGGCCGGCTAACTCAGCCACGTTGTGAAAAGACAATTCCTCGCGTTATTGACGGGATTCGAACTGTCTTTTCCACACCCGGTATGGGGTGAGCGGTTATTATACGAACTGGGTCTAAATCGTGGGAGTAACTTTGCCATTTCAATATTTGCGAACTTGGTGAACGATGCGGCTTAGAATCGTTTGGTTATATCAGCAGGAACTACCAAAAGTCGTTCCTGCTGATATAAAAATCGCCTTTTCAATAATTTTGAGTACGAATAGCAAGAACCATATCGCAATGGTACATGCAAGCTTATATAGCATCAGCCAAAAAAACACACACCCTTCTCATTTCACCCATCCATTCGCTCCAAATATTTGTCTAGTTCTGCCTTGAATCTGTTTAAGCTATCAACTTCTACAATGACAGATGGAAGTTTTGTTCCAGCAATCAACCACCCGCTGGCTAAAGGCAAACATCTATCCTTCAACTTTCTTTCCACAATTTGAATTTATGCCCTCTCAGGCGATTATTCTGAGCAAGAGGAAGAATTCCATCAGCACTGAGCATGCTCAAACCATCCAAGGCTTTATACACCTCAATCAGATCACCTCGCAGGTTCCTACTCTTCCATTCACTAATCTTGTTGCCCTTCTCTATACTCGTTCCAACAGCTTTACATTCTTCTTAAAATGAGGCCTCCAGACCTGTATACAGTACTCAAGGTGTGGCCTGACAATTGCCTTATATAAGGGGATAATCACCTCCTAATCCCTGTTAGAAAAAAATTCCTGTATATCATTGACAAGACACCATGAGCTACTTTTTGCAGACCGTCTGCACTGCTCAGAAAACTTCATATCTGCCTGCACAAACCCCACGGTCCTCTCTACCGCTATCAGTGTAGTACCACACAGTTGATACGTTACCCTGGGGTTACTGCTTCCCATATGCAGTACATTTACATTTGTCAATGTTAAACTTCATTTGCCACCTCTCAGCCCATCTGCTGAAATTTTCTAGATCCTGTTGCAGTAGCGTATTGTCATTAACAACCCTGCCGACCTTCGTATCGTGTGCAAACTTGGACATTAAGCCTGATTATACCATCATCAATATCATTAATGAATACAGAAAACAACACTGAACCCTTGGACTCCACTAATAACATTAGTCCACGAAGAGCAGTATCCATTGATAACTACTTTGTCTTCTCCCACTCAACCACCCCTTTATCCATAGCAGCAATTTGCCTCCAATGCCACACTGCTCCAGTTTGTGCAGCAGTCTTCCATGTACAACAGTATCAAAGGTCTTTTTATAAGATCCAAATATATAATATCAAAGTTATTCTTTGCATCCAGTTTCTTTGTGACTAAATAATATTCAATCAAATTGGTCAGACAGACTTCCCCTTAAATCCATGATGCGTCCGAGCTGTAACTGAAGTCTTGTCTAGATGAAGTTGCAATGCTGCTTTAACCGGTGCCTCCATTAATTTCCCTGGAACGGAAGTTAAAGGTTAAATTAATAGGTCTGTAAATGCCTATGTCGTCCTTTGTGGATTGGAGTCACATTTGCACATTTCCAGTCTATGGGTATCCCCCTGAATCCAAGAAAGCTATCATAATCATGGCTAAGGGTTTGCTTACTACTTTGCTGCCTCCTTTAATATAACTGGATGGATTCCATCCACCCTAGTGTCTTTCTTGTGTTTATCTTCAACAATTTCTCCTCCACTTTACTCTCAATTATTACAAGATTATCTAGCTTACTGCAAAAGTTTTTAATACACCTCTGGCTTTCCCTCCCTGAACAACTCCATGTGTGAATGTAGATGCAAAATATTCATTTAGTTTGTTAACTACCTGAGCAGGATCATCAACAATTGAACCATCAATATCAATTGGACCAATCTTATTCATCCCTTTCCTTCTAGAGTTTACATAAGTAAAGAACTCTTTGCTGTTTTTCTTTGCATCCCTTGCCAAGGATTTCTCGTAATCTGCCTTCGCCTGCCTAACCTCCTTTGTAGCTTGGTTGCATATCAACTTGTATCTATCATAGGCTTCTGTGTCACGTGTTAATTTGTATGTATCCCATGCATGTTTCTTCTCTGCCATATGTCTCATTAGTTCATCTGACATCCATTTAGGCCTAAACCTTGAACAATATTTCTTAGTTGGTATGTAAAGCCTAGTAGCTTCCAAGATAAGTTCTTTGAATGTTCCCCATTTTGAAATTGCTGTTGGTAACATCATCAGTTGGTCCCACCATATAGAATTTGTAAATACTGTCTCAGACCACTATAGTCACCTTTACGAAAGCAAAAACCCTTCCCTTTACCCCCGATGATAGTTACCTCTTTGAGTAAATCCCTCTTCAGCACACTGATCACTGCCACCTAGTGGTTCATTTATCTGCAGATTCTTAATGCTTGAAGAATCACTACTGATAATCAGATCAAGAGTATATTCCCTCTAATTGCCTCCCAAACATGATGTAGAAAACAATCGTCCAATAAATCCACAAAAGCCTTGCTAGTGTGTAGGTGACCAACCCAGAAATTCCAGTCAATCTCTGGAAAATTAAAATCCCCCATTATAAGACATTCTGATTTACTGGTCCCCTATTTCTCTGCACAACTATTCATTAGGCATATAACCCACACCTACTCATTTTTCCTTTCCAGGTGCTTATGTCACACCAAACAGACTCAACATTGCATTGTCCACCGACATCAATTGGCTGCACTTCCTTAGGTTTAGTTTCTTAACTAACAGCATAACTCCTCCTCCCTTCCTGTCCTGTCTGTACACATTGTACTCCCCAAATTCCAATTCTGCATTGCTTATATCTGTGTGACACCACGTCTCTGGTATTCCAACAATATCTGCCTTTGATGTCTTGACTAGCACTTCAAGCTCATCAAAGGTTAAAGTATGCATGCATCATTTGCAAGTATGCAATATTTATAAAATATTGTTCAGAATTATCTATGTTAATTGTTTTGAAATGGATTTATCCCAAGCAATATCACTGTTCAACAAAAAATTCTTTGAATTTATTTCCTTTCTTAAAATAGGCAAACTTTAATTTTGGGTCGAGAAAAACGAATATGAATTTATTAGCTCTAGTTTTTGAGATGCAGTTCTTTCGCTATTGTCTAAGAATATAGTAATTTCATTAGTAGTCGGAGTGAAAAGTAATATTAAAACAATCTCATATTTACATTTTCTTGATGCAACATAATCAGTTTTTAATTAAAACGTAAGAAAACAAGAACACAAAACTGCACAAGAACAGAAAGTACTTTCTCAAAATGTGGACGATTCACGACAGCGCCTTTTCGCTTGTATTCCACTTCCGGGTCGTCTCTTGTTACTGTCCAACAATAGTCAGTAAGCAAAAAAGCGTCCCACCTATCCTGATATCTTCTTTCCATTGCTGAAATGTCTTGGTGGAATGGCTCGCCGTGCTCGTCACTCCCTGTATCACAGTTGTCAGAAATGAGGTCCAGATGAGAGTCGAGAAAGTGGATTTTCAGTGAAATGTTGCAGCCTAATTGATGCTTTTCTAGAAGGTTTTTCAGTCTCAACATAGTATCCAGCTCTTCAGTTTCCGAGATAGTCATGCACAAAACTTTTAAAGGCTTCCAAAGCTGCGTTCTCATTACCCTTGATGACTCGCTCAAAGTTTCGTCCTTCGCAAGTTCACGAATTTGCGGGCCAAGAAAGATTTCTCCCTTAACCTTAGCATCACTCAACAGTGGACATGGCGCAATATGATCACCGTTGTCAATG